>NC_138188.1:146594238-146994238 GCF_964194105.1 Spermophilus citellus
TGCTAGGCAAGTGCTTTATCACTACACTATGACCAGCCCAGCCAAAGCAATCTTAAATAAAAACAAAGCTGTAGGCTTTATAAATTTCAGATTCAAACTATACCACAAAGTTATAATAATAAAATAGTATGCCATTCATAAAATAGCCATATAGATCAGTGAAACAGAATTGAGAGCCCAGAAATAGATCTGTTTCATAGGGGTCAAGTGTGTCACTTAAAAACCAACAGGCAAAAGAGAGTTTCTTTTGATAAAGTTTTAGGAAAAATGGAATTTAACATACAGAAGAATGAGATTGAATTTTCATACCATGTACAAACATGAACTCAAAGTAGAATTAAGATTTAAATATAAGACCTGAAACCATAAAACATATAAAAGAAAATCTGGGGGAAAATCTTGTTGATATTGATCTGGAAAATATTATTTTGGATATGGCACTAAAAGCACAGCAGCAAAAGGACAAGTGGGATTATAAAGCAAACAATCAACAATGAAAATACAACCTATGAAATATTAGAAAAAAAATACAAATCACATATATATATATATATATAATTTATCAAAGGATTCATGCAATCTGAAATGATTTAGAGATAATGTGCATCCCCAAAGCTCCTGTTGATGTAGGAAAGTTCATAGGTTGTGATTAAATTTGATGGATGTAACCAATAATGTTTTTCTGGTTGAATGAACTAACTGGTGGTAACTACAGGCAGATAGAAGATTGCTAGAGGAGGTGGGTCACCTGGGTCTTGCCCTGAAAATGTTTATCTTCATTGTACTGCTATTCCCTACTCTCTGCTTCCTCACTTCCCTGCAGTGAGCAGATTTCCTCTGCCTTACCCTTCACCCATGATGTTCCACCTCCCCTTGGGCCAAGAGCAATGGAGCTGGCCAACTGTGAACCGAACCTCTGAAACTGTGAGCTCAAAATAAAGTTTTCCTCCTTCACATTGTTCTTGTTGTGTATTTTTGTCACAGCTATCTAAAACTGAGTCAAAATTCATTAGAGAAACAAACAAAAACTAATTAACCCTCAATAAAAATGGGCGAAGACCTTCAACAGTTATTACTCAAAAGAAAATATATATGGTCAATAGGTATATGAATATGTTCTCAATATCAATTTTCACCAAGGAAATGCAAATTAAACCACAATGAGATATAATCTCATACCACTGAAGATGTTTATTATAAAAAATGATAACTCATATTCACAAAGACATAGAGAAATTGAAACACTTGTTTATAGTTACTTGGAAGATAAAATGGTGCAAACACTCTAGAAAAGAGTATGGCATTTCTTCAAAAAATAAAGAAAACACCACTACGTTTGGAGCCAGAAACCTCACCTGGGTGTATCCAAAAGTTTGAAATCAAAATCATAAAAGAATATGCAACACAAACACACACACACACACACACACACACACGCACACACACACACAAGATTTTTATGCAGACTGAAAAAAGAAGAACATCTTGCCACATGCAATGCTGTAGATAAAACCGTGGGACAATGTGCTGAGTGAAATAAGTCATTACTCAAAGATGAAGGCTGTGTAATTCAATTTGTATGGAGTATTTAAAATCTCTAAACTCTTGGAAGCAGACCAATAGTTGCCATAAACTAAGGGGAGGGATGAAAATAGGAGCTGCTATGAAATGGTGTGCACTTTCACTTTTGAAAGTTGAGTAATTCTAGAAATCTGCTCTGCAGCATGATGCCTGTAGTTAGCAATACTGTATTGTAGACTTTAAAAGGTGGTAAGTATAGACCTCCTGTTAAGTGATCTTAGCCCAATAAAAAAATGAACAATAAATAAAATTATGCAATAAAAATAAAAATAATTGAGTGGGAAACACAAGATAGACCTAAACAACAACAAAAATATACTGTGTGTCATCTTTAAAATGAAAATAAAAAGCATAAAGATTAAGTAGTTACTTTCTGCAGAAGTCACTTACCATCTCTGATAATTAGTCAATTTTTGAAAAATATCAGGGGGAAAAATACGTTTTTATGGTGCAAAGTATAACAGAAGACAAAGATGGAGTTTTAAAAAGCTCAATATACTAACTTACCTGGCCCATTCCTTTGGGATGATACAAATTATATTAGAAGTGTCAGCCATTGTGCTTGTGCTGTCTTGTGCCTTTGGCAAAAATTCATGTCTGCCACTAGGCAATAAGTGCTGGGAATTTGGAGTATAAAATTGCCAGAAGCTGTTGCTCTATGAATTCCCTTTGAAATACAACTTTTATCTGTTATTGGGCTTTAATTGAAACTGTTGCTGTCATGAAAAGACATAAAATTATTTTGAGACTTTAAATACCTTGCATGCCACTGTTTATGTCAGAAAAATATTCCAATAGAGAGGTAAACATGCAGAGGAGGTAGGAATGCTATATTAAAATATGCTATCTTTATACCTCTCATTCAAAAACAGGTGGATGCATTGACTTTGGGTCTGATATTAGTTCTACCTGAGGAGTTAGGTAATCCCAGAATTGAAAGAATATCTCCGTAAGAGCAGGTAACAGAGGAATCTGAATAGAAAGCAAAGTTTATATATAGGTCATGATACCCATAGTACATTCAATAAGAAATGCAGCTGTATTATTTCTGCTCACTTATTGGAATTTGCATCAAAAGGTAAAAATAAGTTTGTGAATTAACATAATTAGGAGCAGTGTTCCTTATAATCATTAGAAGTACTAGATGACAATAATTTAAAAAGCAGTGTCATACCAATTTTTAGGCATTAATTAGTGGAATCTTAATATATTTCCAAAATGAGCTTTGGATAGTTATAAAAGGAATTTTAGTATAGGGCACTAATTTATGCCTAGTGAATAATTCAGCTTTATGCATGTTTATATATTCATAATTGATCCATATATGGTTTTGAAGAGAGGAAACTGAAGTCAAATATAATGATACATGTGTGTATGTGTATTAGTATGAACAAAACACTTCAAAATATACTTTAAATGTTTTAAATATTTTATGCATACACACATCTCAAAATTGGATTATTTGGAAAAAGTGAATATTTCTTATGCTGATCAGAAGTGACCCCTTGAGTATGTGAGATGAGTAGTCAAAAAGCTATTGAGGCATAGGAAAAATGACAGAAGAAAGTGTATATTCCATTATCCTCCAAATCTAAAAAATGCAACTAACCTTATTTTATTTTTTTTTCAGTAGGAACCTCAGAGATTAACTGTACCTGAAGAATCTTGGCTGGTCTGTAGCTGACCAGTGAGTGATATTGTATATGGGGCCAAGTGGACACCAATGGGTCTTGACTAGTATAAATATTCATTGTAGATCTGTAGTTGCATACTCAATAAAAAAGCTAAAACTTCCAACACTATTCAATACCTACAGTAGGCACCGATCATGTGCTAGCACTTACATTATAAGGGTCAGAAATCCATCTTGTGGCAGGTGGAATAAACAAAGAGCAAAGATGCATAATATACTAAATTTTTTTCATGAATCATGCAATACTGAAAATAGGTCACTATGAAATTTGCAGCCATTAAAATATCTGCTTTCTAAATGACCAGTACTTAGACTTAAGGGATGTTTTGCAAGATAGAATGAATTGTGTATTGAATCTTAGTATTTGTGAAATTCAAGGGACTCACAATTAAATGAATGGAAGAAACTGTGGAGGAAATATAGAAGAGGATTCTGGGACTGACACCAGAGTAAGAACACCAATGAACTTATTCTGTATTTCTATTTTGTTTCTCTTTGACACACATACTGACCCCCAAAAGGCTGTTATGTCTGCCCTTCAGATGGAAGTAGTGTAGCCCAAGGTTAAATAGCAGGATCATGGCAAGAGGAAGCACAATAAATAATATTATATAAAGCTTTTGGTCCTATGATAATACATTATGAACACTGTATACTCATGGATATTATTTAACTGCCAATTCACTACAAATATACATAATTTTTAGAACTATGCCTACAGAACAAAGACTCAAGACTAAAAATCTTTTAAACCAGTCTATGATTTTTATCAAAGGGGATAAAATGAGAGAAATAAATGAAGAAAATGAGTATTTGGGAACACATGGCAATGTAGATTTGCAGTACAAAAGGAGCATATGAAATGTGGAAACTAGAATTAGCTGAGATTTGGTGCTTTGATTTAAGGATATCTGTGTTTGATAATGCTAATAGCAATTATCAGATAAACTGTAAGATTAGTTTGATATCTCCATAATTTTTTTTCAAATTGAAGGTGATTGAGCAAAGGAAAAAATAGCTAAAAAATCACTTTTTAAATTAAATATATCTATTGATAGCTTTCATGAATTTCAAATTTCAAAAACCATCATAAAATTGTGTGAAAGTACTGTCAAATTCATGCATAGCATGCATACTTATACTGATATATTAAGTAAATTTAAAATGCCTATTTAAAACATTTATAATTAGTCATAGAGTTATACAAATGATTAATATTTTGTACTCATACTTCTGCTTTTTCTGTTGAAAAAAATGTTTAAGCAGCTACAAAATGATTGATGAGGATAATGATCAAGTATTCATAGTAATAAAAGTTTGACTTAAGGACAAGAGGTTGACCTTTTAAGACTGAAGTTAATGTGCAGTTTCTCTGAGACCATAGTGTGTTTATCATCAAGGAGCCCCGAACCATGATATTGGTCTTTGATCAAATGAAGGAAGACACTTTCTGATAGTGATCATTATTATACTTGATACTGCTCCCAAACTCCTCTGGAAGCATTTTGTACAAGTTTGTCTACATTGTTCATTAAAAATGCATAGATGATTTATTCCTGATTTATTTATATGGTTACACAGCTTGGTTTTAACTACGTGAACAACAACAACAAGAAAGGAGGTGAACAACTCCCTTCATGCATGTGGCTTGGTTCCCTTAAGATCAGGGAGTCTTGAGAATAACTTGGTGATTCACAGTCCAAAGAGGAAGCAGTTCTGCAACTTTGAAGAGGCCACAGAAGCTTTAACTGGAAGCCTTGTGTATCTGCTACACATTCAAGTGATTTCTTTCTCCTGCTGCAGCAATTTCTTTAATGCTAACATGGTAACATCATTAAACGGTTACATCATTAAAGTTTTATTTGAACAATATCCTGAAGTTTTATGAGTCCTTTAAACTATCTCTTGTGAAATTTCTGCATTTCACAAAATCTGCTATTTATGCTCAATTTCTCCTCTTACACTTTGAAATATTTTGCAGATATTTGATATGTAAAATGCAAAAAGTCTATTTAAACCCTTAAGTAAAGGGCATAAAAAATGATCATTGTCATTGCTTTTCCCAGAATAAAAGAAAGGGATGTTAGCAGTTATGTACTATGAAAAAGTGGTATTGGAAGTCATCTGTCCTGGGTTCAACCATAGGGAGTTACATTGTGTCCAGAGATGTTTAGTAATACAATAATACAATTAACTAAAATTTATTGATTTTACACCACCATGAACTAACAATTTTAAACAATGTCTGTGATAAAGTATTCCTTCCCACTGCGGTGGGCTAATCTCCCACAATGTAGGTCACTGAATTTAGCCCTGCCTCTGGCTTGAATTTAAATTAATCATGTCAACTTCAGCCATATTTTCCCCTTGGATCTCAGCTGGGAAGGAGATAAAAGATTTATCTGTCCCTTCTTATGATATTTTAACTGGGACTGAGAACTGAACTAATATGAGACAAATCAAGTAGAGAACATTGTATAAATTTATTTAATGTAAGTTTTACATGACAGGAGCCTTTCTAAGGAAACAAAGACTCAAAGAAACTGAGTAAAACCCTTTTGTCCTGAAGTGGACAAAGTGCAGTAAATCATGAAAAGGTGACAAGGCAAAGTGGCTGGGTCAAAAAGTGACCAGAAAACTACGAGTTGTTTGTACAAATTTCTCTCTGCTTCAGCTCCCATCCTTGATGACAGAAATGCTACATGAACTTCCTTCTGAGGTTTGGGAGCATATCTTTCACATGGGAATTTAATTTCCTACTCTTAAGAAACAAAGGGTCAAAAAGTACTTTCTGCAGTTTGCCTGTTTTTCAAGTGCCTTTGACTCAAAGAATTCTTGTGCCAAAGTAACCAATTTGGTGATGATGTGCTCTCAACCCCTTCAACATAAAATCAGAAAGTTGCAGCAAAAGAGTACTGACACCTCTCTATTCTCAGGTTTTCCAAAATACTTTGTGATTCAAGCAATACTGAAATCAACATGTTCAAAAAATGTTATATTCATGAAAGCATACAAGTATATTATCAATAAATAATAGAACAGATTTAGGTCTAGACTATCTAGCAGTTAACACTTAAAAACCATATTAAATGTAATTAAAAAGACATGCAAGATCAAAACTATATCTTCATTTTTGGGTTCTGTACTGAGTGATTATGGATTCAAAGACATCTAACAGACAACTCCTACTTTTTTTGCCCACATAGTTTATAGAGGTATAAGTTCATCCTCAGTATGCATTTTAATGAAAGTGTTAGACAAAGTAATTGTGATATTGATACATAATTATATTGATGTTTTAATTATTCTTCACTTGGTAGAGAATAAGGGGACAAAATGAAGGGAATATTTAATGTGTCTATGAAAAATTTTACTTAAGTTAAAAATTTTTTCTTGTTCAAAAAAGGTTTCTTTTAATCACAAATACACTCAATTTTGCTTTAGAGTTTTAAAAATTGATTGGTTTACCTTGTTTGATTTTTCTAGTATAAATATTTAAATAAGAACACACCCAAAATTTATGTAGGATCTCCTATATACACATATTTAATGAATTTGTTTCACAAAGCTCCACCAGAAAACTGATACAACTAACAAATAAGTTCAACAAAATAATAGGTTACAAAACCAATATACAAAAATTAATAGTTTTTCTATTCAGTAATAATGAACCAGCTGAGAAAAAAAATCAGGAAAACAATCCCACTTATGATAGTCTTAAAAATATATAGAAAATTCTATCCAAGAAGATGAAAGAAATTAATGAAACATATTAGCATCTATGGAATTATAGAACACAGAAGAAAATTATTTAAGAAGATAAAAGAAGAAATAAAGACCTCTTATGTTCATGGATAGGCAGAATTAATAAGATGGGTATATTACAAAAAACAGTATGCTGATTTAAAGTAATTTCCATCAAAATATAAATGACATTCTTCATATAACTAGTAAAGAAAGCATTCTAAAATTCGCTTGGAAGAATGAAAGACCCATAATAGACAAAGCAATTCTAAGCCAAGAAAGCAGTGCTGGAGGCATCACGACACTTATTTCAAATTATATTCTGAAGTTATAGCAACCAAACTATCTGGCATTGGCATAAAAAACAGAAATAATAAACCAATGGAACACAATAGAAGACACAGATATAGTTATCTGATCCTTGACAAAGGCATCAATAACATATGTTAGAGTAAAGGCAGGCTTTTTAAAAATGGTGGTGGGAAAATTGGTTATTTATAAGTAAAGGAAAGAGACTATATCATTCTCATTCATCTTGCACAAAAGTCATCTCAAATAGATCAAGGACTCAGGAATTAGACCAGAAACTTTACAACTATTAGAAGGAAACATAAGATCAACACTCTGAGGATGTGGAGAAAAGGGTACACTTGTACATTGCTGGTGGGACTGCAAATTGGTGCGGCCAGTTTGGAAAGCAGTATGGAGATTCCTGGGAAAGTTGGGAATGGAACCACCATTTGACCCAGCTATTGCCCTTCTCGGACTATTCCCTGAAGACCTTAAAAGAGCGTACTACAGGGATACTGCCACATCGATGTTCATAGCAGCACAATTCACAATAGCTAGACTGTGGAACCAACCCAGATGCCCCTCAATAGATGAATGGAAAAAAAATGTGGCATATATACACAATGGAGTACTATGCAGCACTAAGAAATGACAAAATCATTGAATTTGCAGGGAAATGGATGGCATTAGAGCAGATTATGCTTAGTGAAGCTAGCCAATCCTTAAAAAAACAAATGCCAAATGTCTTCTTTGATATAATGAGAGCAACTAAGAACAGAGTAGGGAGGAAGAGCAGGAGGAAAAGATTAACATTAAACAGAGTCATGAGGTGGGAGGGAAAGGGAGAGAAAAGGGAAATTGCATGGAAATGTAAGGAGACCCTCATTGTTATACAAAATTACATATAAGAGGTTGTGAGGGGAATGGGAAAAAATAAGGAGAGAAATGAATTACAGTAGATGGGGTAGAGAGAGAAGATGGGAAGGGAGGGGAGGGGGATAGTAGAGGTTAGGAAAGGTAGCAGAATACAACAGTTACTATTATGGCATTATGTAAAAATGTGGATGTGTAACCGATGTGATTCTGCAATCTTTGTAATGTTTTTGAATAACCAATAAAAAAAAAAAGATCAACACTCCAACATAGAGGCACAGACACCTATTTAATAAATAGGAAATCGAATTCAGGAAATAATACCAGTAATTAATAAATAAAATGACATCAAAATAAAAAGTTTCTGCACAGCAAAGGAAATAAGAATGTGAAAAGATAACCTGGAGAATGGGAAAAAGATCTTTGCCTGCTATTCTTCTGACAGAGGATTTATAAGCAGAAAATATAAAGAACTCAAAAAAGCATCAAAAAGAACAATACAATTAATAAATGGGCAAATGAACTAAACAGATAATTCACAAAAGAAGAAACAAAAATGGCCAGCATCTTTATTTATTAGGGAAATGAAAATCAAAACTATACTGAGATTATATCTTACTTCAGGTAGAATGGCAGCCATCAAACAATAAACAATGATGGAGAGAAAGTGGGGAAAAAGAAATATTTTTAAACTGTTGGTGGGATGGAAAATTAGTACACCCATTATGGAAATAAATATGGTGTTCCTTTAAGAGACTAGGAATGGAACCACCGTATAATCCAGTTATATCACTTCCAGTACTTACTCTAAGAAATGAAAATCATTATAATATAGTGATGTATGCAAACCCATGTTTATAGCAGCACAACTCATAATAGCCAAACTATGGAACCAGTCTCAGTGTTGGACACTGAGAATGGATGAATGGATGGGTAAAGAGAATGTAGTATATATACACAGTGGAATTTTATTCAGCCATAAATAAAAATGAAATTATGTCATTATCAGGAAAAAAAATAGTACTTGAGAGCATTATGTTAAGTGAAATAAGTCAAATTCAGAAAGTCATGAGTCATATTTTTTCATATGTATGTAGAAGCTAGAAATAATAAAGAGAAAGTAAGATGGTGATGAAGTTCTTATGAAAATAGAAGGATGATGGGCTGGAGATGTGGCTCAGCGGTAGCGTGCTCGCCTGGCATGCGTGCGGCCCGGGTTCCATCCTCAGCACCACATACCAACAAAGATGTTGTGTCTGCCGATAACTAAAAAATATATATATATATATATTAAAATTCTCTCTCTCTCTCTCTCTCCCTCTCTCTTTAAAAAAAAATAGAAGGATGACCATAGAATAGAGGACAAGGAACAGGGAAAGGGGAAACACTGGAGAATAATATTGACCAAATTATATTGCTAAATCATGTATATGTGTAACACGTGACAACTAATTTCATTAATATATTTAGTACACCAATAAAAATAGGGAAAATTAGAATTTTTTTTCACAAATTATGTTTTGAGAATCTTGTACAATAATCCCTGAACTTTTTATGGTTTCTAATTTGCCAGAAATCAAATATGCAAAGAAGTATGTGAAAAACAATTAAACCTGTGATCTCTACTATTTATCCATTCTCTTAAATGATAATAACAAATGAAAACTGTTTTTCTGTTTTCTAAACATAATTATTAATACTTTTCTAATGATGTTGAAACCATGTTTGTCAGCTCATACAACATTAATATTACAGCAGGTATAATCAGAAAATAGCAAAGAGATTAAAATACAGTTTAAAAAATAAGAATAAAACATTATTTAACAAATGTGACAAATAATGAGTAAAAACTCCAGTTTGATATTGCTTTTCAGTTTCAATAATCAGCATAATTTTTATTTGTTTCTTATATTTAGAGGATATTTTTTCCATATTAATTTCTAGTATTTCTTCTGTAAAAAATATCTTAGGACTTACATAAATTTCACATTAGAAAATTATTTTAATAGGAAAACCATAAAAATATTTGACCTTCTCTCCATGACCTCAGTTTGTCAATCCAGTTTTTTGTTTGTTTGTTTGTTTTTTAGTCACTTGGATTTAATTATTTATTGGGAGCTCATGTGTTGACATTTTTCTTATTCAGTTATATGTTTTAATCATCTTCTTTCTGTCCAAAGTTATGAATTTAATTGTGATGTCTTTACTTGTTATTGGTCAATTTTTAGGAGTTTGACTAATCCACATACTTAGTTATTTTTATGTATGTTCTTGTTCTAATTTTCACCACTAAAATTATTCATGATTTCAGTTCCAGTTCAATTCTAAGTACTTGAGAACTTAACTCACTTTCTTAACTTTTAATTCAAGAAAAAAAATCTAGTTTAAAAGAAATAGAATTTCTTTCTGGTAAGTTCGTTCTCTCTCTCTCTCTCTCTCTCTCTCCCTCCCTCCCTCCCTCCCTCCCTCCCTCCCTTCCTTCCTTCCTTCCTTCCTTCCTTCCTTCCTTCCTTCCTTCCTTCCTTCCTTCCTTCCTTTCTTTCTTTCTCATTGAGGTGCTGGAAGTTGAACCCAGGAACTCACATAGGCTAACACTCAACCACTGAGCTACACTCCACAATAAATTAATTTTCAGTTGATAATATTCATAGTAAAAACTCTTCTATCATTTATGTGTCTTGTGTATTATTTTTACCTTAAGGTAAATAATCTCATTATTAAACAGTCTTAGGCATTTTAATATCAAACTTGGAATGGGCAGACTTCTGATGAATTATATTAAAATAATAGTGAAAATGGGCCTACATGTAAACAGAAAAATAACCCATTTATTAATCAAATTTTGATTTAATGTTAATGGCTTTGTATAAATTAAATTTAACATTCTAACATTTTATGAATACCGGACTAAATATACTTTCAGATTATGGACCTGGAATCAAAATTTTTATATGCTCTTACTTAAAACTTAACCTTGTTTGTAACTTTCTTGCAAATTATCATTATTGTTATTTTATCAGTTGAGATTTGAAAATTTCTTATCTCCTTTGTAATATAAACATTAGAGAAAATGCTGGTTCAAAATTCTACATAATGACTATAAAGTGATATGATTATCTAATATGATTATTTGTTACTAGTTAAAACCTGGGCCATTATGTGGTCTGAGGGGTATTTTAATAAGAGACACCTTTAACTTAGCGATAAAACTATTAGTGCTTTCCATATATAGGCAGGCTATGAAAAGCTATTATTGGAAACAAAACATTCAACATTACAAAAAGTTTTATTTTGAAACTATGCTTCCTAATTTTGTTTGTTTATTTTGCAGTTGACACAATTTTTTTTTCAATAAATACAGTAGAGATTAGGGAAATTAGATGATACCTGTAATGTTAGCAACAATTTGCTACAGCAGATAAAATTTAACATTATTAAGAAAGTTCAGGGAAGAGTGAAACCATTCCCAGTTAAATGTCGCTAATATAGCAGGACTGAGTTTAAGAAATCTGAGGGATTATTACCTCTGTACTCTAATCTTCAAAAGGACTACTATTGTGTTCCAATATAAACAGAAAATTATCAATTTATTTTCAATGTTTCAAGATGTCATTCTTCCAAATTTTAATTTATAAACTAAAGCATATAACAGACAGCAACTGCTGTAAAAACTAGAAAGAACAAATTTCATAGCATATGCATTTGAAAATTATCATTAAATTTGCAATGAGGTACTCATAATGTATTATTTATTAACTATACTTTGCTACTATATAAGATTAGTTTAACAGGTATGTGGCATCAATTCATAATAAAAGAGCCCAAAATGTTTTTTTTTTAATATTTGTCCCCACAAACTTCTTTAAACTTATATTTATTTCTGGTCAAAATTAAGAACCAAAATTTACTGCAAGTTTTTCCCGAGAGAAAACAAAATGGTATTTAGCAATGCCACATACTGCTAAGGCTTCAGGGATATAAGTAGATATCATATATATCTATAGTATTTCAATAGTGACAATACTGAAATTAAATTAATAACTCTGCCTTATTACAAACTTTTAGGTAGGATAAAAATAAGTATAACTATATGAGAGCTTATTTATATAGAATGAGTTTATTAAAATATAAAATATTTTAATATGCAAAGATTAACAAATGCTTTTAATAATAGAATTTAGAAGAGTATCTTATTTATAGACAGAAACATTATACCTATGATATAAATAAATTATATTACTTTGTATTCTCATATTAACTTTAAATTGAATCAAGAATAAAAATACCTTCTTTTCTATTTTTTATTATATGCCCAGAAATTATTTAAATTTTACATCTAGTCATGTAATCCTAGAACATATTGGAGAGAATGTTTAAGCACAATTGCAAGGAAGAAAATATGAAGACTAAAATATGAAGAATAAAACATTGAATAATATTTTCTTTAGAAAAGTCTTTGAAGTGTTCAACTATGAAGTGGATTAAAAGCCTTTATAAATTCTTTGCTACCTCTCGAATTGAGAGGTAGAAACAGAATTTCTTCTCCTTTAGTCTGGTGAGGCCTCAGAATTGTTCTCTAAAAATAACAGTGAAGAGAACTAACCTTCCTAACCTGTTAAGACTAGGCCTGAAGGGACCTTGCCCCTGAGCCTGGAGCTGCTTGAACACTTTCTGTAGAATCCCTGAACTGCAATGCATGAATTTCAATTACCCTGTGTCTGCAATTGAATCATTTCAACACAACAGTACACTTGAGAGTGACTTTGTGTTGCACTTTCTATGTCAGCCCACTTGCCACATTAAATATAAAAGAGTACCATGTGAAATAGGATAAACTCCTAATCAAACCCTACCTGAATTCCTGATCCACCCTATTATGAAACATAATAAATTTGTTATTGTTTAATTCCTCTGGATATTGAGGGTGTTTAAATGGAACAAGCTGTTTCCTCTTTAGAAGGGAAGGAACATATTCAGGTTTCAGAGCTTTATAGGAGTTCACAGGAACACTTTAAAATGTCACACAATTTTCACATTTACAGATGGCACTACCCACTTCATGGAAATCACACCTCTGTCACACATCCAACAGAGACTGTTTGATTAGGATGAAATATGGTAGGTTAAAATGTGCTTCCAAAAATAAGCTGCTGAAAGTTGTGATAATGACTTTCTATAATCCGATTTAATTCATATAATGCAATCACAGAATCTTTACATAACTGAATCCATCAGATTTTCACATTACAAAGAATGCCTATAAATTTTTATTCATGAACACATTTATGCATATACACATACAAGCATGCATACACCATACACAGTCACATTAATGTGTTACTGTGTCAGAACAATAATTTGATCCTTTGATGTGTGCACGTGTGGTGTGTATCTTGTGTGTATAACAGAACGATTTGAGCATATAAACCTTGTCTCTTACAAATACTTTCAATAAATTACTACAATTTTTCTGAAATTATACTGTAGATCCTTCTACCCAGACCTGCTTCTAAGATTTTAGAGTTAACCATGCAAACTCAGGCTTCTGTGCCTTTGAAAACAACTAATTCTACCTTTAGATAGTGTGTACATGTTTTTCTACATATCCTGTGGAGTACTCAAAGAAAGTAAGATAAGGTAACTTAAAGAAGTCATGAGTTGTTTATTTATGACATTTAACATATTTTGCATGAGGAAGAATAGGCATCTACTATATTCATTCTATCTACTAATATCCTTTTATAATTGCCAGACTTCCTTTTAGTTAGCTAGCAAATAAGGTCAATATAGGTTGTCACTTCACATTTGGACCTTAAAACAATGTAAACACAAAAACAACAAAAGTCAGTTGTAGCAGATTTGAAAAAATAATAATTTTCCAATAACCTGAAAATAATTGTCTCAAATATAAAAATAGATTTGTTTGGTACCAACTTCAATTGAAGTTAGAATTTTTCTGATATTAGAAAGTGGAAACAATGCAGAGTTTAAGGAGTAATGGGGGCTGAACATTATCTTAATTATAATGTTTACACACTCAACACAATAATATTCAAATTTCTGTCTATGGATTAAATTATATGCATTTTAATTACATCCTGTGAGGCCACTGGGTAGATACAGTTGGGGAGCTATTCACAATTCGCATTCATTATTTCTTTTGATTAGTAGACATGGAAGGTATTAGAAGTTGATTTGGTAATGCATATGTCATTTGTAATATGGTATTATTTTCAAGTTGATGTTTTTCTCTAGTATTCTAGAATAAAAGAATAATTCCATTTGAAGTATAATCTTCGCTTCTAGTAAATAAAAGCACCAAATTATTTGAGCATCTTTAAAGTTAAATGTCTTAGTATGAATTCTAAGTGATCAAATATTTCTAATTCAAATGGAAACAAAAATCCTGGTCAATAAAAGAATTCTATGAGTTTCAAAAGGAAATTCACATGAAGAAAATATGGCATGATCATTTTCACTAAAATGATTATAGAAAAAGTAGCTTTTTGGTAAGATTATTATTTTTTTCCATTAAAATCAAAAGAAATTGCAAGTTTATGAAATGTAAGATGACAGTGTGAAGAGTATGAATTTAGTGCCAAGCCAGAGAGACCTAATATACCAGAGATGATTTACTTGAAAAATATTTCATACTGAGTGGAAGTTTTCAAATTCTGATGGGTTCAGAGTTGATTTTTTCAAACTTAGTTTAGCATTATTTATTGTCAAAACAATTGTAAAGGCTTAAGCTGATCCTTGAAAATATGTACTATACTTAGGATCAAATGCAGAGATTATGGATGAAGATCTTTGGCAATTAATTAACAAGTATTTTTAAGAAACAGAATCATCTCTTCAGTTAATTTTTTGTTCATTTTATCCCAAGTGAAAATTTTAATCAAGTGGGTACTGTTACATTTGGGAGGGGTGAGTGAATCTCTGTCATCAAAAGTAGAATAAATAATATATAACATACTATAAATATTTACATCAATATGAGTGATTAAATTATTAACTAAACTGATGGAAGAAAGTAATGAAAGTTGGAAAAGCTATAGCACAAACCCAGTCTGCATTGAGACAAGTGCTTCAGATTACAACTCTTTCTATTGAACAGCAGGCTGAAAAAAATTATTGCACTACTGACACATGAAATTTAATCATCTTGGACAAATTTTACAAAGGAAAAATAAGCAAAAAAGCAAACAAAATTCTTTCTTGAGAATAAGAATCACAGTTTGTTATTATGAAAACCATTCTATGATCCAGAAATTATGCAATGTGTTGCTCAATACACCTAGTTGAAATAAAGATATATTGTTTCTGGAAGAACCTCCTTGTACCCAGGCTTCAAAGGATTACTGCCAATTAAGTTTTGCTAAGCCTGAGTTTATAATCTACAATTATGGAGTAGAATTGCAATCAACTTCTATCTCTATGTTTATGTTTATTTATTTATCTGAACAGTAAAAACAAAATTTCAAATCAGAGAACAGTACAGAGCAAATTGACACCTGTCCCCTGATGCACCACTGGGTGAAAGAACATGAAACTGATGTTATTTGTCTTTACTTAGATTGCAACAAGGGAAAGAAATCTTAAAGCTAAGAAACTGGAGTTTCTGTACCGTGGTAAGCACATTCTCTGAAGATAAGGAGAGAGAGAGAGAGAGAGAGAGAGAGAGAGAGAGAGAGAGAGAGAGAGAGAGAGAGAGAGGGGGGGGGGGGGGAGGGAGGGAGGGAGGGAGGGGGAGGGAGAGAGAGAGAAGATCTTTACTCTGGAATAAAAAATAAAAATCCTCTCTGGGGAGATGAGTATATCCCCAAGTTTTTTATTATCATTGAGAATATAAATAAATTCCTCCATATGTTAAAATAAATAAATGAATGAATAAATACAAAAGAACTTGAGACCAACATACAATCTATAAATCCCAATGTTGTTTACCATTCAGTCATCCTTTAATCTTGATTGTTATTAATATTTGACCATGAAAAAATATTAGCACATTCATTGAGAATTGTCAGCATGCCTTCCTGGGGGAGGTGATGGGAGGAGGCAGTAAAACAAACAAATCAACAAAGGAGGAAGAAAAAAGAAGAAATAGAATATCAAAAAGTTAGATACTTGGGGCTGGGGATGTGGCTCAAGTGGTAGCTCACTGGCCTGGCATGCACAGGGCGCTGGGTTCGATACTCAGCACCAGATAAAAATAAAAGATGTTGTGTTCACAGAAAACTAAAAAATAAATATTAAAAAATTCTCTCTCTCTCTTTAAAAAAAAAGTTAGATACTAGAATTACCAGGAGTACTATATAAAAAAAATATGCTTCAAATGTTTGAAGAATTAAAAATCAATTATAAGCACCTTCACTGAATTAGTCATTACTATTTTAAATACCAGGCCAATTGGAAAAATATATAAACATAATTTACAAAAGTGAAAATTGTCATCAATAAATTTATAAAATATAAATGTTTGGGAGTGAACAAAATAACTAGGGTATAGGGTAGAGGAAAGTATATTAAAGTCAGAGAAGATAAATGAAATTAAAGAGAAATAAAGTGGAAAGAATCCTACTCTATAATTAGCTCTATTTACATTTAGAAGAAGAGAATGGAAAGAACGAAGAAGAAGTGACCTCAGAAAAGTAATGATTGAGAACTTTTTTCTGAGTTGGTAAAAGATTCTAAGAGTCCAGAAGCACAATGACTTAAATCATAAGAAAACTAAAAGGGATGCTGAAAATAATCTCAAAGCACTTAGGCAAAGAGTAGAACAAACAGAAAACACTAATTATGAAGGAAGGAAAAATGAGACAGCAGATTTCAGCATTTTAGCAATAGAAGCCAGTGAAACATTCTTTTCAATGTGTTGAGGAAAAATAGCTTCTTCCTTGCAATTATTTACATGGGTAAAGTATTAATTAAGAATAAATTTGAGATAATTTTTTTGTTTGCTTTTGTTATACAGACACTTAAAGCATTCTAAGGAAAGGTACCCATGTCTACCTAGGAGAATGCACATACACACAGAAATCTGCCCCAAACTTCAGAGCCATATTCCCTAAAGCCTGTTTTCTTCAGCTAAGTATATTTTACCTACAAATCAAGCTTTACTTTACGAGGATAAATATCCCATACCTTTTAGGTTCCATGTACTATATAGTATGAAATTCCTTTATAAAAAACCATTTTCACAGATTTCTTTAAAGGTATTATCTATTGTATTATAGCACACATATTCTAAAGCAACTTACATAGTCACAGTACTTTTTCTAACTTTTTTTCAGGTGATTCATAGACACTATGAACTAACTCCAAGGAAGACTCATTGCCCTAGACTTGTATGCCAACTTGAAGAAACCTCTTTTTACAAGGTAGGACAATTTTGGGGAAAAGGAATGTAAAGGAGTAACTAATTTCCTCTCCTGTTACTACTAATACCTTTTGACATTCCCAAATATGGTTCTAAAGAAATTTATACATAACAGTGATTTTTCATCTTTGAAGTTCACACACAAATTAGTATAGCAAAGGGAAGTATTTAGTCTCCTTAAAACTGAGTCCCTCTAGATGCTTGAAGACCCATTGTAATTGCCATATATATATATATATATATATATATATATATATATATATATGGTGAAATAAATGATCTTTGCTCCAACCTCTCCACCCTAAATTGACCAAAACAGGAGGCTTATATAAGACATTGGCTCTGGGATGAGATTGACTGCCTAATTTTAATCTTAGCTCCACAGCTATTGCAATTCAATAAAGGAGATGCTACATCACCACACAGATGTAGTTTTCTCATTGAAAACTTAGTTTCCTTTTTCATACCTGTACATACATAATCATGATCCATCAGAATTGCTGTCAGTATCAAGGAATAAATCAATTTATATCATTTATTATAATTACAAGATAAAGTAAGTATTTAAGAACTATTAGCCCTAATTATTATTGTTTTTAAGTAATTGACCAATTATATCCTGCCTCAGTTTGGAAAGAGCTCAGTTATTTCAGGATAGTAATATTGGTGTTGATAGTGAAGAATGTGTAGATTTGAAAGGTAATATCATCCAACTAAATTGAGTCAATTTATGTATAAATGATCTTAATTCTATACTTAAAATAATTAAATATAAGAGGCAGAATAGACTCATGGATATACTTTGAAAACAATATTCAAATATTAGTTAAGCTCCTAATTTAAAATGTATAAATACAAGATTTAAAGGATTTGTTGTGATTTGTATGTAATGAAAGGTGATTGTGTTTTATAACTGCAATTTCCTGTGTTGTTTTGCTCCTACAAACAAGAATATCTAAGTTAGAATGTTTGATGTAGCCTTAATGAATTTGCATTCTGCAAATCAAATTTTAAATAATAGTAGACCAAAGAAACATTGAGCAAAATGCTGGTTTTAAATAGAATTATTTACATACTGGAAACACCGAAACATTTTCCAAAATCAAGAGACATAATCATATAGAATTCTATTCACTTTAAAAGTGGAATTTCTCACTCTGAAATCAAGTAAGTTTATATTAAGTATATTTGATATTTCAAATTTGTTAACAAGAATATATATGTATAGATTTTTAGAAATTAGACAAGTAAATAAAATGAAGAGATAATATTATAGAGTCAAAAAAGCGAATATTTCAGGAATCTTGTGGAAATTTAAAATATAGAACCTGTAAAACATATTGTTTCAAAGATAGATATAAAAAGATATAGCAAGATTTTTTTTATTTTCATTTTTAGTACTGGGGATTAAACCCAGGGGTGCTCTACCACTGAGTTATACCACTAGCCCTTTTGATTTTTTAAAAAAATTTGCCTGTAGATGGACACAATATCTTTATTTTTATTTGTTTATTTTTATCTGGTGCTGAGGATCAAACTCAGTGCCTCACATTTGCAAGGCAGGTGCTCTACCAGCTACAAACCCAGCCCTTCCCTTTCGATTTTCTATTTTGAGATTGAGTTTCCCCTAAATTGCCTAGGCTGGCCTGCCATCTTCCTGTCTGAGCCTTCCAAGTAGCTGAGGTAACTAATATGTGCCACTGCACCTGGCAAATACATAGCAAGAAATTTAAAACTAATAGAGCTCATCTCACTGACTAAAAACCAACTTGAGTTTGGACATTCTGGGAATTTAAATAGATACAACATGTACTATAATGCCAACAGAAAGTTTTTATGTATTATGGGGAATTTCCAAAGAACAAATTTCTAAATGTATATTTAAAGATTTGTTTGTGAAAATAGTTTAAAATCATAGTGAACTAATTTAACTATCTTCAGTAGGAAGCCTGATTACATTTCTTAATGATCAAAATCATTTTTTGAATATAAATTCTTTTTATATCATAATAGTAATATTTTAAAGGTAAATGGAGAATGAGGGACATTTATTCTCCCAAGTTCCTCAAATTGCTGAATGTGGGAGGTTTAATGTCTTTTTAAAACATTAATAGTCTAAGAGATAAAAATCAGCATCGATCAGCTTGATCAGAAATGACTTCAGGGACTCTCGCCATCCTGTGTGTTCCTTTCTTGTTACTTTATGTATGGATGGTGGTGATAAGACTTTTCATTTGTTTTCAGTGTCTCCATCTCACCTCTCCCATCTGTTTCTGTGTTCTGCAGGGGATTAACATTCTAAAATTCTGCTTTGATCTTGTTATTCGCTTATTTTCAAAATATCAGTTGCTGCCCATCTGTACCTTGACACAGAGCATCATTCTGGATGATTGGATGATCTCCTATTGGTTGCATAAAAATATTTTAAATAGTTAAAATTTATATTAAAGGAAGCATTTAAAATTTAGAAAGAATTTAATGATTCTGTACACTTCTAATTACTAACCACATATACTTGTAGAATATTTGGAAATAGTCTATAATACCAAGTACAAATATACTAGCCTCTTTTTTGTTGTTTTATTATTTTTTGTAAACATTTCCCTCCTTATGAGATCTATACAAATTACTGTGTTCAGTATGCTAAACATTCATATTGTTCTTTGAAATATTCTGCTTAGCTTATGTAATTGCTTCCCACAAGGATGCCCTTGCTTTCTTACACAGGCTTTCAAAGTCCAATCTAAATTCTAGCTATTATATGAAATTTTAGTTTATTATATTTTTACAAGTGGAAAAGCTCTGACCTTCTGCTATCATACTTGCTGTTCTACTGGTGTTTTGAGAGTTGTATTAGTTTTTTATAGAGCTGGAACATGCATCATGTCCCAACAGTAAACCTGCAAATCTCTGAGTATCTGTACTAACTTGGATGGATCTTTATTACTTAACATGACTAATATAATTATTTAATTAGTATCCTTGAATTAATATCAAGTTATAGATCTAATAACTATTTTCATATTTATATGGTTATTATATTTCTATGTGTCAAGTATTTAATATTTTCTCTATTCATCAGTGGTTCTGGAAATAGGTTAAACAAGATTTACTAGGGATCAGTTCTATGAAGATATTTGTTCTTAACAAAAATGATTTTGATTACAACTTAATTTAAATTACTATGATTAAAAATTTTCCTATGTAGACATTTTTCCTAATTCTAAATATTATTTATATAAATGGAGATGACAGTTTCCCTTTTTTAAACCTTGACCAAGAATTCACAAATAATTTGAAGATAATGTTTTATATATCCATTCTTTTCTGTCAGTTTACAAGTAGTTTTATTGAATAATCCTTTGCTATGATCTTATAAGAAAGTATTGCTTAGTGATTCCATCTCTTCCTGATTTGTTATCTTGGGCAAGTTACCTATTTCCTCTGAATTACTATTAAACTTCTATAGTAAACTATAGTATGTGTGCAAGTCTGACAAATACATATTACTTCTTGCAATCTTTATCAAATATTCAATACCACTTGTTTAATTGAAACTTTTTTTAAGTGGGAGAATCTTTTTCCTTCATCTGCGGTGAGTGTGTGTGTGTGTGTGTGTGTGTGTGAGAGAGAGAGAGAGAGAGAGAGAGAGAGAGAGAGAGAGAGAGAGAGAGAGACTGTAACTGAAAAAAAAAATAAAACAAGCAGATACGCAGATAGATTGAGGTGCCATTTTAGAAAGAAGAATAAAAGATGAATTCTCTGATGAATTGGCATTAGAGCAATGGTTTTGATGAAGTAAAATAAAGCATACAAGTTGGGTTAAGTTTGTTGAGGGCAGTTTAGCAAGAATTTAGTCTGGATGGAAAGTGTACATGGAGGTAGAGAGGAAAGAGGCAAAATCAGAGAAGCAACTAAATTCAAAAGCAGATGGACTTGCAGACTATGAAGGAATTTGAGGTTTTGCCTAAATATGATGTGAAGCCAGAGGGGCCTTGCAAATAATATTATCCAAGAAGTAATGAATTTAATTCATAGTTATTTCAAGTATTATAATTACTGAAATGTATCCTCAGTAGGACAAAATTTTCCTTTATTTCATTAAAAACAAAACCCACCTGCTGATATTTAAACACTGGATAAATTCTAGTCTCGATAAGTTTGAAAAAGGCTTGTACAATAAATTTTCCTTCCTGTATAAAGTTTTCTTTCCCTTGAAGTTTTCATAGCTTTTTATTTTCTATTTTTCTGTTTGGTTTCATCTTCGGCTATATCTTTTTTAAATTATAATTCTACCTGAAGAAAAAGTTTGGTGTCAATGAATCTAGTTTAGAATATTTCATTTTGTTTTTTCTTTAGATCTTGTTTTCATTCTTCCACTTAAAAGTAGCCATGAAAGGAACTAAGCATCACTGGTTTTCTTATGGGATGATCTAATAAAAAAATTTTAAGGGTTGTATTGAGGATTGGTTTAATATTTCTCATAAATAGAATCCTAGTCATAGCAGTTGTGGGGATTTATTGCATTTCCTTTATAGAGATAGGACCATCTACTCTCTTCCAAAAGTATAACATTTATGCTCACAGCACACAAATATATTCTACAAAATACAAGTTTTGCTAAAAATATATCAGCTTTGCTGTGAGATGGCACTGTATAATTATTTATAAAGTGTTTGCTTTGTCATAAACATGATTCCAAAGTGCCAGAGAAACAGTCATAAATAAGAAAACACTTTTGTCATAATTCTTTACATTTCAAAATATATCGAAGCTCTTCATCTACTTATTTACCTGGTGAGGAGAAAATAAAACAAGTTTCATCAAAGGCTCTCATTCTCTCAATATATCCACAGATTGAATTAATGAGCATGAACTTCATTAATGGTAGTATTCAGTAGAACAAATATTACATTTTAAAACAGCAAAAAATGCTTCAGAATATGTTTTGCCTCAAAAATTGGCAAACTAAAATGAAACTAGTTTTGTGATTATGTGTTAGGAAATTATTCTAGACAACTTCCAAAATTGTGTAATATAAGTGGATCTCAATTCACTGTATGTGGTGACATATTCAAGGGGATTAGATTGAGTATTTTAAATAAAAGAAATTTGTGAAGAAGGAAAAATTTTCTCTGTTGTTTCAAAAGATACCAAATACATAAATTTCTTGGTCAAATGGAAAAAGGATTATGGAAATAGCATGTACTTGCTTTAATTAAGTAGGTGGTTAACATGGTTCCAAATTTTCATGAGTTTAGCATGCATTTTCTATTTCTAGGTACTGACAGAAATTATTATAAATAATCCAGGAGACAGCAATTAGGAAAAGTAATTTGTTCTCCATTACATTTTATTAAGCTTTTGTAAATTCACATTAATCTCAAAAAATTATAATTTCATATAAAATGGATGCCAGGTCTTCTTCAAAATTCTATCACAAACATAAACATGACTTCATTTTCTGTATTTTTAAGTAAAGCCTAATAGCTCTTTTAAAATGTATCTACTTTTTCTTATTCTTCACTTCAAAAGCTTAAATACATTTAGAAAGTCTCAATTAAAAAAAGTATTTATCATGGAATATGAGGTATCTCCCCTCAAAAAAATAAATTTATGTGACAATGCAGAAATGTTCAGAAATAAATGGTTAAATAATGAGAGTGGATTAATCAACTGATGGATTGAATGGACTACTGCATGGAAACTCTAGGCAGATAGGGTACTGCTATAGGAAGTAGGTCACTGTGGTGTGCCCTTGGGAATCATGTCTTGTCTCTAACTACTCATGGTCTCTCTCACACACTCTCCGTCTCTCTCTGTCTCTCTCTTTCTTCTTTATGGCTATCCTGAGCTGAATTTCTTTCCTCTGCCACACCCTTTCAACATCATTTTCTACCTCACCTAGGGAGCAGAGCAATTTATTTGGCTGACCATGGAATGAACCTCTGAAACTGTTGAGTCCCAAATTAGCTTTTCCTCCTCTAAGTTGTTGTCAGATATTTTGGTCACGAGAATGAAAAGATGATGAAGGTAGCATACAATGCAATCATTCTTCTTATTTTTAATCTGTGGTTTTCTATTTAGCCTTTAAAACTTGAGAATATGATTATTCTGTTGTAAGAGCTTTAGTGTTCAAGATATGGAATCAACTTAGGAGCCCACTGATAAAGAAACGTGTCATGGATACACAATGGATAAAGAAAATGGGGCATAGATACACAATACAATATTATTTAGTTATAAAGAAGAAAGAAACTCTTTCATTTGCAGCAAAATAGAATTGGAAATCATCATATTAAATGAAATAAAAGAAAAAGAGAAAAACTTGCTTTCACTCTCATATGTGGATGCAAACACAAGTTAATCTGAATGTAGAATAGTGATTTCCAGATGATGGGAGGGAAATCGAGGACAAAAGAAAGTTGGGTAATTGGTAATAAAACACATTTTGAGAAATAGTGGCCAGGGATCCACAGTACAATGAATTAATTACAGTTTGCAATAACATATTGTATATTTTATGAAGAAAATGGACAGAAGATTTTTGTATTGATTTTAAAAAATAACAGCAGAATTGTAAAAATTATAATTCTTATTACACATATTCAGCACAATTTTTCTTATCTCTTGTACTTGAAGGCTCCAAATAATGGCTAGGATGCTAAGGATGTCTTTCAGCAACCTCAAAAAAATCAATAAGTAAATAAAGGATGAATAATAGCATGAAAATTAAATGATAATATGGAAATTAAAATAATAAAATTGTGCATGCTATATGAATGGTCAGAAATATCACACTCTACTCCATAAATGTAACATGTGCAGTAATTTTATATGTTAATCAAAAATATATTATTTTACTTGTTATATGTGTGTGTGTATATATATGTAAAAATCTTCAAAGATACACATATAGATAAAAAAATTTAAGTTCCAGATGGATTCTAGTGGATATTTTTAGAGAAAAATCTTTGATATTCATTAGAAACAAAAATGTGTGAATGTAAATCCTCTTAGATGTATTTCTGGAACGTCAGTTTTTAGTTATGAAGACAATGTATTTCCAATGTGATTTCTGTCAAGAAATTGTATAAATATTCAAATTAGTAATTTCAGATGCATAATGTATCCTTTAGGTCAAAGGGTATTTTTTTTTCTTAAATTACAGGCAGAAAACTTTGATTTGTCACAAAAGTTTAGGGAATGGATATTTTCAAAATGGTTTATATGAATTTGTTTATTCAATGTAGACAATTAAAGACAACAATGTAGACAATTAAAAATAAGGGGAAAGTAATAAAAATGGTTAGGAAGCAAAGAAACAAAAATTCAAAAATAAACAATCTTGAGTTTGCAAAGAGAAAATGTATCATTTTCTAAAAATTTATTAGGAATTACAAAGCTTTCTTTAAAACAGATGATATTTTTGTTGACTGTAGGAAAAAAATTATTTCTCTAATGAAATTTTAACAGACATTTATGATACACAGAGATCAGCATCACTTGGGAGAGTATCAGAGTCCAGCATAGATAAAAGCCACTCTTGCAGGTACCCACAGCAGTCTGGGTTTTTACACTGTGGAGTGCACACATGAAGAGCAGAACTAGTTCATTCCTCATAAGTTGCAAATATATTTGGTAATCTCAAATATGGTATCAAAATAAATGGATTTGGGTTTTCCTTGTTTTTGTCATTTCACTCTAAGTGACAATTATGTTTGCCTAGAATAGAATCAAGGTGAATGTGTCTTGATTTACCTTTATTCTAGAGGGAGCTCCTAAAGATTCCTCAAAATCAAAACATTAATCAATCTCTAAATAATTAAATGTCTAGTCAATTGTTTTCTTTTGATTATCTTGTACATTAAATAGGAGAATTACTGAATGATATTTACCTTAAAATGTGAAAATTTGCAAAGATCATGAACATCCACTTGTTAGTTATTCATTGCTGTGACCAAAATGCTTGGCAAGAACCACATAGAGGCAGAAAATTTATTTTGCCTCAAGGTTACGGAGGATGCAGTCAATGGTTGACCTTCTCCATTGCTGTGAGCCTGAGGTGAGGCAGAACATCATGGTGGAAGGGCATGGCAGAGGAAAGCTGCTCAGCTCATGGAAGCCAGGAGGCAGAGAGACAGAAACAAAGAAAGGATGGGGCTATAGACAAGATAATGTCCCCAAAAGGTATTCCCCCAGTGACCTACTTCCTCCAAACTCCCCTTCCTACAGTTTCCATTTCCTCCCAGTAGTTCTTTTAAATTATTAATCCATCAAGTGAATTAGTACCCTGATGATGTTAGAACCCTCATGATTCAATCACTTCCAAATTCCCATTTCTTAACATTCCAGTATCAAGAACCAAGCCTTGGGCTGGGAATGTGGCTCAGGAGGTAGCGCGCTCGCCTGGCATGCGTGCGGCCCGGGTTCGATCCTCAGCACCACATACCAACAAAGATGTTGTGTCCGCCGAGAACTAAAAAATAAAATATTAAAAATTCTCTCTCTCTCCTCTCTCACTCTCTCTTAAAAAAAAAAAAAAAAGAACCAAGCCTTCAACACATGAGCTTTTAGTGAAAACTTCATATTCTAATCATAATAATACATTTGTTTTATGTTGTTTACTAAGCTCCTAGAATCATGTTTTGACTTTAAATCTTCCACATGGGTAGTTACTAGATTATATGTAAATTTTTTTTAAAAAAATATATATAATATTCTTGAATATATAATTAAATGTGATATATATAGTTTTAGAAAGAATATATATATATATATATATATATATATATATATATACATATATATATATATATATATACACATTCTACTTATCTGGTTTTCATATTATTCCTTTTTACATCAGATAATTTTCCTATGTTTTATACACAGGCATATTGCTATGATAGCCATAAAGGTTTTGTGAACCGGAGAGACACACATATCAAACTTTTGACAATAGGTGTTTGTGCATTTTAATATTACTAGAAGGTAATGTCTGGCCTATACAACATAAAATATAATCTCTTAGGATTAGTACAAGGCAATAGCTAAAATATATTATGCATGATATGAATAATAGATATTCTCCCCAAAAATTTTAAAAACTGATTTATTTAGAGAAATGAATGTGCTTTAAGTATTCAGAAGGAAAGCTTTAGAGAAAATAATTGGTAAAGGACAGGAAGGACATTTGCCAGGTTTATTCTACCTCTGAGGTTCTTTGAAAATGGTATTATTTCGGGCTGGGGATGTGGCTCAAGCGGTAGCGCGCTTCCCTGGCATGCGTGCGGCCTGGGTTCGATCCTCAGCACCACGTACAAACAAAGGTGTTGTGTCCGCCGAAAACTAAAAATTAAATATTAAAAGATTAAAAAAAAAAAAAAGAAAATGGTATTATTTCATTCAGTATATTTTAAAATTAGAGTCTCCTCAGTTTTGGTGGATGATCATTTACATTCAGGAATGACCTGAATGTAGTTTCTGGGAGAGCATAAAATGGTACATTTGATATACTTTTTCCTCAAAGGATACTTGTGGACAGATGAGGCACAAATTTACACAAGTGAACAAACACATCTAAATGAAAAAAAAAAAAAAACTGGGGGAATGATCCACAGCCACATGTAATGTGATGAATAGAAGTCTTTAGTGGGTTGAATAACTAAAATTGAGATTGAGGTTTCTGAGATTTCTGTGTATAATGGAATCAATCTAAAGGTCACCAGATATAGGTTTGAAAATGTTCAAAGAGAGGAGAAGGGGACCTCAACTAAGTCTTGATTACACCACAGAAAGGATGTCAAAACAGGCACAAAAATTTAGGAAAAAAGTTTATTTTTTTCAGTAAAGCAAGCGATAGAACAGGATAGGCCCTCGAGAGGAGAATGGGTTTCAAGAACAATGTTGAATAGAAGTGGAGAGAGAGGGCACCCCTGTCTTGTTCCAGATTTTAGAGGGAATGCCTTCAGTTTTTCTCCCTTTAGAATCTATGCTGGCCCAAGGCTTAGTGTAGATAGCTTTTACAATGTTGAGGTAAGTTCCTGTTATCCCTAGTTTTTCTAGTGTTTTGAACATAAAGGGGTGCTATATTTTGTGAAATGCTTTTTCTGCATCTATAAAGATGATCATGTGGTTCTTATCTTTAATTCTATTGATGTGATGAATTACATTTATTGATTTCTGTATGTTGAACCAGCCTTGCATCCCAGGGATAAATCCACTTGATCATGGTGCACGATCTTTTTGATGTTTTTGTATTCAGTTTGCCAGAATTTTATTGAGGATTTTTGCATCTATATTCATTAGAGATATTGGTCTGAATTTTTCTTTCTTTGAAGTGTCTTTTGTCTGGTTTTGGAATCAGGGTGATATTGGCCACATAGTTCATGGCATTTGCAGGGAAATGGATGGATTTAGAGCAGATTATGCTAAGTGAAGTTAGCCAATCTCAAAGAAACAAATGCTGAATATCTTCTCTTATATAAGGGGAGGGATGAGGGTGACTCAAAATGGGGAAGAGAGGAAGAGCATGGGAAGAAGATTACCTCTACATAGGGAAGAAGGGTGGGAGGCAAGGGGAAGGAGAAAGGGAATTGCATGGATGGTGGAAGGAGACCCTTATTGTTGTACAAAATACATATATAAAGATGTGAGGAAAAAATAAAGAATAGCATTACCCTAGATTAGGTAGAGAGAAGTGATGGGAGGGGAGGGGAGGGCTTGAGGAGATAGGAAGGATAGTAGAATGAAACAGACACTATTATTACTGTGTGTATATATGTGAATGCATGACCAATGTGATTCTGCAACCTGCATACTCAGAAAAATGAGAAATTATATCCCATTTGATTCAAATGTAAAAAAAAATCAATAAAAACAAAACAACAAAAAAAGAGGAGAATGGGTGAGGGCACTGAATAGAGATATGTGCTTTATGATAGTAGACTCTTCTTTTAAATGAAAACTCTGTATACAGGTAAGATGGCCAATGGGGGGTGCATATGTGAGGGGTAGTGACACCAGGTTGGTGAGATCCATTCTCTAAAGCAAGGAGCCCAAGGCAGGTCATGGTGGTCTAGTTCTTTTAGGATCTCCAAGTTGATGTCATGCAGTCAATAAGTAAAGTTTAGGATATATTTGTGTGATAAGTCTAACAATATTTCCACTTGGTTTTATTTTGTTCAAAGAAATTACACTGTGTAAGGTAACAGTGTTCATGGGCATCAATCACTTTAACATTCAGTACTCTAAGATTCAAGGACACAAGAATTTAGACTTACAGAAAATCAAGTTTGGAGAGGGTATTCATGGAGATTATTAGATTCAAAGTTATAGTTTCTTTCCCCTTCCCTCTTGGTCTTCTTTCTTCTTACTTTTTCTAGCCTACATCAATTTGATACACTCATCTGAAAAAACATACTCATTGGAAAAATTAAAATTTATGCGAGAAATAAAGTATTAGTTATGTTAATCACACAGATTTCATGAGTATGTGCTAAGCAACTATACTTTGGGGTAGAAAATTTTAGAAATACATACATTGCATACTATACCCAATCGATACCTCTCTGGAAAAAGTGCATCAATTGAAATTAAAGCTAAAAGACTGAAGGGTCATGCAAATTCAAACTTTAAATTACTGACACTCAGACTCATGTCTTTTTTATTCCCTCTCTTTAATTTTGCTACTAAATACATATTTAATTTTGCTCAAATTATAACTTAAATTTTAACAAAATAGTGATAAGCCTCATAATAACAGTTATAATGCCTGAAATACTAAACTTAGAGCTCAAAAACTTTCTTACTTCTCTCTATATACAAACTTTAGGAGACTTAAATTACAAAATTTGAACTTACATCTTTATCTCCATGTTAGTCCTGAATATTTTAGCTCAGATTGTAAAAGTTCTTAAAATTGAAGTCCGATGACTTTAGATTTTTTACCTCCAAATACAGCCTTGAGGTAAAAATTTTAGATAGAAATGTCTTGCATTTGAGGATAGAAAAAAAAAATCAAAGAAACATGGCAAAAATTCTGTTCTTTTCCAGGCGTCAGAATGGAACAAGTAAAGTACATTCTTCTTAGCAGAAAGAAAGAAAATATGTTGTTCCTGAGAGCTAGTTTTGGAAATTGTAGATTAGATCTAAGTTAGTAGAAAGAACAGCAATTCTTACACCTAAAATATTTTTAGTTTGTTTGGATAAATGTGCTTTTCCCCCTCTTTATCTTTATTTTTATTGGGTTTTAAAAAATATTTTGTAATTACAACTTTGCATTTATTCTGTAGATATCTCTCAGATTTTCAAATTGGAATTGCATAGTTATTTTTAACCAAAAACATTAAGTGTATATGTAAATGGTTATTTTTCATTCATGTGTCTTTTGAATAATTTTATATATGCTAATATCTGCAATATTTCAAATGTATGTATTTTATGTTTTTTTTTTTTTTTTGGTTTTCATATTAAGTACCAACAAAGAAATAAGGTGAACATAAATATCACTAATTACCTGTTATATCTTCTCATCATTTAAACAAGGAAAAATAAAGCCTTGTATTAACATTAGCCAATCTCATTTACATCAATGCAAGTAACCTTCACATAAAGCACAAAAGCAACGTGAAGTGCTACAGCGTATGTTGCTAACTCTATACTATCCTAAGGTTGCATACTGATTGTGTAGAGTACCTGTGGAACTTTCAAATTACGTGGTAAAAATGTACGATTTTGTGTGAACGATGTTACATCTTCATTGACTTCATGTCAGAAATATTTTCTGTTCTTTCTGAAGAAGCTCCCAGGATATGTAGCCAGCTAGAAATCTCTGGGTTTAAGTGTTGGTTTTTCCATCTGTACTTGCAGCTTCTAATCTGATTTCTCTGCCTAACAATTTTTCCCAATTGGTTTCCCTTATCTTCAACACTGTTTGTTATGAAGCTTTGGCATGGCAAAAGATTTTTAAAGTTCAGGCTTCTCACAGAGCAGAGAGTTAAACTGAGAAACATAAGAAGAAATTTTCGAATCAGCAACTCATCCTTCCTGCTTCTTTTAAAGTATATGTACCAAATTAAGTGAGGTTTGGACATTATAGGAGTGGCAGATAACATTATTATCATCTACATTTATATACAGTGTTAAATATTGTAGCTCTCTAGTATTCTCTACCCCCCAAAAAGCAACTTTGCAGTATAATCTTAAAATTTTTATTTAGTAAAAATTAAATAATTTTAATATTACATGATAAATAATTTCCATATATATCAATATCAGAAAACATGTACAACAATATAAAAAATAAAACATTAAGCAAATCCTTAAGCAAATATATGTAGGGTAGAATGAAATATGGTATGTCATGAATGTATATTATAAAATATTTATTAATAGAAATTACTTTTATGTATTAAACAAATTATATTTATTCATATTTATGTAAAACAATGGCCATATATAATTGAATTAATTTAGTAATTTGATTTCATATAAATATACAAACTTATTATAATTTCTACTTCTAATTTAATTGTTTTAAGTTAGTTAAAAGCAGATTATTTTTTTTCTGTATATTATTATTATCGTTATACTAGAATTTAAACCCAGAATTTTCTTCATGCTTGTGAGGTAAATGCTCTATACTGACTTACATCTGTAGTCCTTTTTATTTGATTTTTGAGAGAGGATCTCTAAGTTTCCTACACTGGCTTTGAACTTGGGATCCTCCTGCTTCAACCTCCTGAGTACCTGAGATTATAGACCTGCTGATCATCCCTGGACAAATTAGTTTCAAAGAAATTAGTATTGCCACTAGAAAAAAATATTTTATTTGTTTACAAAGTTGAAAGGACCTGTTAACAAGCAAAATTTAGATAAACTGTAAAAGTAACTTGTGAAGATGAAAAAATTTGACTAGATTTGCATGTTGAAATACACTACACTTCCACTGTCCAAAATGATAACTATTAATACAATTACTAATATGACTAATGATCATTTTAAAAGTGTCTTGCTAAAAGTGTAAAACTTATATCAATTCAAAGACTTAGTATGAAATGAAGACTTTAAAATATGTCCTTAATATTCTTATCTCAATTACATATGGAAATTCCATTTTGAACATTTTTATCATTAAATTCATTTCTTTTATATTTTTTTATTTGATGAAAAATTTAAGATTACATATGTGACCAATGTTTATACCTCACCTTATATTTTGGAGCACACAGTTCTAGATTAATACAAGGAACTGACAATATATTTTTGTAAAGATTTTTCTATTGGCTTTCACTTTTCTATATTTACTTTGAGTATCTTAGACAAGTCATACTTGTACATTATTGCACATTAAATACAATTTTTATCAAGTATATAAATACTAAAAAATTCAATTAATTTCTAATCATCATATAAACAATCTTTGAAGGCAGACACATCTTTTCTACATTTCTTTAATGTGGCTGTCACACCTCTATTTAGAGAAAAGTGTTTAAAATCTACCTTTGTTAAATTCTAAAGAAATAATCCAGTCAGAGAAAACATAATGTAAATGTGGACAGGATTTTATTCTGAACAAAACAAAATGTACTGGTTACTAATACCAGGAGAGAACTACCAACTACCTAGGGAACATTGAAGATCATCAGCATAGCAGAGTCAAGGACTGGATGGAAAAAATAAATGTTTTATCATATAGAGGAGGCAGAGCAAGATCATCTTCATCAGAGTGCCTAGGTACACCCCCAGCATCTGCCCCTAACTTCTAATCTCTCTACAGTCAGGAAGTTCATCGGCCTGCCTCCTCTCTTGCCACAGTAGAAAGGCCCTCTCTCTTCTCTGAGTAGTCTGCAATACTCTGCTGAAAATTGGGGATGTGTCCAAGACCACCATTTGCAGACATACTTAAGAAGTAAAACAACATTTGCAGTTTCAATGAGTCTGAATCAAGGAAAGAACCTTAAGAAAAAAAGCCAGGCTGTGTAGGCTCCTTATAAATTGGTAAAGAATGTTCAAAGCCCAAGGCTCATTTTAATGTGGCAGAGCAAACGTTGAAATACTGTTCGGGAAACTGCCTTTCTCAACATATTTTATTTTCATCCCTTGTTTCTTGGAGGTCTAAAGATGAAAGAAAGCATTTTTACTTTATGCATTTGTGTTTATAGATATTGTGGGAACAAATCTTTTTACTTTATTCTTTTATATGACAGTTTCTGAAAAGGTTTGTGCTGAAAATATTATTCCTTTTAATAAAGTTGCTAAGTGTACATTTATATACTTTATATATATTTTAACAAAGGTTCCTTCTGAGCAACATAGAACTAAATAAAACCAAAGAAATTAGAATTGTCTCTATAAATAGAGATGGGCAAGACAGTGGGAGTAAATAAAGTGTTAGAAGTGACATTCTGTTAGTAATCATGTCATGTTGCACTAGTAATACAATATTTAAATCATACTGCTATGGTTTACATTTGTTGTGGGTTTTTTAGTTATATTTTCCTAAATAATTTTTTAAAAAAATGTAAATAGTATTTAAAGCTATTAATCAGTGACTTTTTATCTATCTGGAAGTGGTTCTTGATGACTATGACTTCTCAGGATGAAAGAATAATGTTGTTGTGAACTAAGAAAAATAGTTGTATCAATATGTTAAATAGAAGTGGTGAAAGAGAGCATCCCTGTCTTCTTCCAGTTTTTAGAGGGAATGCCTTTAATTGTTCTCCATTTAGAATGGTATTGGCCTGGGGCTTAGCATAGATAACCTTTATAATGTTGAGATATGTTCCTGTAATCCCTAGTTTTTCTAGTGTTTTGAACATGCTTTCTCTCATTGTTAGACCTCATTCATTCAATCATTCTTTCATTTGTGATTTCTTGGTCACTATTTTGTAAATGGGGATAAGTTTCAATGGTCCTTATAGAAGCAAAAATAAGGTAGTGCTCATCTTTAAGTTTGTCTGATTCCAAATTCGTTAAATTTTATTTCTAAAGGTGGTGTATTCAGATATGTAAACCAGATTTTTTTTCCTGAAAATATAAATTTAGGCCAAACTTGAAGATTTCCTTGATTTCTCCTTTTAGCCCTAATATGTAGATAATTGATAACTACAGAATCATATAATTGGCTCCTTAACTGATGATCTGAAAAACCAACATTTTTTGGATCCCCTCTGTGGTGCATGGCATTACCCACAGCTTATATCTACTGTTTATTGAACACTTAAAGGAACATCCATGATGCCTTCTCCCTCTTATTAACAGCTGAGTTGTAGGCTAATCAAGAGACAGTTGTGAATATTCCAAAAAACACATATACTGGCCATAGCAATATTATCTCAAGTGACTAAATATAAGTATAAAAGGAATAATATGAAGAGTTGTCAGTGTTTTTGTTCTCCTTAACAAAAATCTAACATAGAAAAATGCTATATGTTCTCACTTATATGTGAAATCAAAAATAATTGAACTCATAAAAACAGAGAGTAAAATGGTAATTACCATTAGGCTTCAGGGGTGGAGGAATGGAAAGATGGTAATAAATGGGTACAAAGCCTCAGGTAAATAGGAGGAATAAGTTTGAACATGTTTTTGAGATCTATTGTACAATGTGGTGAAAATAGCTAATGATTAATTTAAAATATTAATTAATTAATTAATATTCAATTAATATTCAATAGAATTAATTCATAATAATTAAGAAGTATTAAACATTTAAAAATCACTGAGAGTAAATCACAACTATTCTCATCACACACAAAAAAGTATTTGAGATGATGGATAGATTAATTTTTTTTTTGTTTGTTTTTTAAAAGTTTAATGAAAGTTATCTGTTTCTCGAAATGTTTTTTTTTTCTTTTTTAATTTTTTTTATTGATTATTTATCGCATTACATAGTTCATGATATATCATCTTTCATACATTAGACTCAAATTGTGCTTTGAACTCCCATTTTCACCCCAAATACAGATTGCAGAATCACATCTGTTACATATTCACATTTTTACATAATGCCATATTAGTGACTGTTGTATTCTGCTACCTTTCCTATCCCCTACTATCCCCCCTCCCCTCCCCTCCCCTCCCATCTTCCCTCTCTACCTCCCCTGCTGTTGTTCAATTCTCTCCCTTTTTTTTTCCCTCCCCCTTGCCCCTCATAACCTCTTATAATTTTATGTATCCTTGAAGGTCTCCTACCATTTCCATATGCTTTCCCTTCTCTCTCCGTTTCTCTCCCCCCATTCGTCTTTGTTTACTGTAGTCTTTTCCTCATGCTCTTTCTTCCTGTTCTGTTCTTAGTTTTTCTCTTTATATCAAAGCAGACATTTGGCATTTGTTTTTTAGGGCTTGGCTAGCTTCGCTTAGCATAATCTGCTCTAATGCCATCCATTTCCCTGCAAATTCTATGATTTTGTCATTTCTTAGTGCTGCATAATACTCCATTGTGTATAGATGCCACATTTTTTTTATCCATTCATCAATTGAAGGGCATCTAGGTTGGTTCCACAGTCTAGCTATTGTGAATTGTGCCGCTATAATCATTGATGCAGCCGTATCCCTATAGTGCGCTCTTTTAAGGTCCTCAGGGAAAGCTTTTAAGGTCCTCAGGGAAAGCTGGGAATGGAACCACCATTTGACCCAGCTATCGCACTTCTCGGACTATTCCCTGATGGATAGATTAATTATCTTTGTTTAGCAATTTCACATTTTATTTGAACTTGTACTATCAGTTTGTACCATACAAATTAATATAACTTTAATTTATCAATATAATATAACAAGTTTAAAAGGCATAAATTTAAAAAAGGTGTCTCTGAACAAATCCTAAAAATAAGCAGCCTTTTGAACTAATAGGATCAGAAGGAAATTAGGCCACCTATGATGTTTACTATTTGAAAATAGCATATGCGAATCAAACAATCAAACAATTGATAAGAATACACATCAGGATCATTAATATTCTTAGTGACTAGCTTCAACTGATCAAGAACCTAGTCAGTAAGTTTCGATGACATTAAATTTCACCATATAAAATTATATTCTAAACAAAGGACATATCTAAAGATGTTAAGAGAAATAACTTCAGACCATTTTTCTGTAAGTGCAAATATTAAATCAAAATCAAATAATTTGTTCTGTACCCTAGATTATACTAAATCTATTTTAAGAATATCATAAATGAGTGTATACATTATATCTATCTACCTACCTATCTCTCCAATAGCATCCAATATCACATGTATCCTTAACCTTTATGTGTTACAATATTTTGAGTCAGCTAGAGAATTGTCAACTTATAAAGTCTTCATTCTATGGGAAATTTAATTTTAATATTCATTTATCTATAGGGTTTACCCCGGCAATATTCTCAAACGTACAACAACTGTGTCAATATAATTGCTAGCACTTAAAATGTGGCATAGATTTATCTCCATAGCAAGGACATTAAAGTATATGTTTACCTTGTCCATTTCAGTACCCATCAATCATTAAGTAAGCATTTAGCTCATAGGATTAACTTCATCCTTCATGAAATAAAATGTATACATCTTTAAATCTGGATCCAATTTCTCTACACAGTTTCAATCTATCACTAGTCCCAAACTCTTTATTCCCCACTAAAATGGAACTCACTAATTCCATTGCTGATATGGTTTGGATATGAGGTGTCTCTCAAAAACTCCTGTGTTGATGCAAGAATGTTCAGAGGTGAAATGGTTGTATTGTAAGAGCTGTAACCTATTGAGTTCATCCAGTTTGAATAGATGGGTGGTACTATAGGCAGGTGGAACAGGCTTGGAGGTGGTGGGACACTGGGGGCATACTCTGGAAGGGTTCATGCTCTCTGTGGCCCTTTCTCCCCTTCCCTCTCTCTACTTGTTGGCTGCCATGTCCTAACCTGTTTCCCTCTGCCACTCACTTTCGTTGTGATGTGCTGCCTCATCTTAGGCCCAGAGCAATGAAATCAGCTAACCATGAACTAAACTTCTGAAACTTTGAGTCAATATAAACTTTCCCTTCTCTAAGTTGTTTTAGTCAGGTATTTTGGTCACAGTGATGAAAAGCTGACTCACAAATGCCTACATAATGCACTCTCTTTTCCCTATACTCATGTTGTTCTTTCTACTGTGGAGTTTCTCCCCAATCTTTATGGACCAGTTTGTGCTTCACCTCTTGAACTAATTTCATAACTTAGTTTTGCAAATCTGGCTAATCCTTCTCTCCTACTTTCATAGCATTCCCTTCAGGTCTTGTATTATTTTTTCACCTGTTTTTAGGTCTGATTGGCCAGTTGCTGTTATCTGAATTGTGTCACTCTATCATTTATATACTGAAACTCTAATTGACTGTGATGGTATTTAGAGAAAAGACTTCCAAAGGTAATTAAGATGAGGTTGGGAGGGTAGAACCACATGATGCAATTTGTGTTCTTATGAAAATAAAGGAAAAACTACCAGAGCATTCTCTCCCTCTGTCATTTAAGGACCCAATGAAAAGGTGGCTTTTATAAACCAGGAAGAAAGCCCTAACCAGAATTCAACTACTACCACCCTGATCTCCCACTAGCAGTGACCAGAACTGTGCAAAAATAAATTTCCTTTATTTTAGCCACCCAGTATATGGCATGTTGTTACAGTAGTCTGAATAGAGTACTACACTAATAAACTGATCTCATCAAGAACAAGAGTTGTTTGAAGTTCATTTAAGTGCATTCAAGAATTCAGTGCCCACTGTGTATATTCTAGGGGGTATTTTCTATGAACAGCTCTCATGAACCCATGAACAGCTTTAGAATGGATATGAATATATGAATATTTGAAAAAATATTATGTAGGTTCATATTTAATTTCTTGGAAATGGACCATAATTTTCATCTGATTTTGAAGGAGGAGAAGCACAGCATTGAAGATTAACAATGGACTTCAATACTTCAACATAAAACAAGTATACTGATGTTTTATATCAACATGTCATTTCTGGATTATTGAATAATTTAATTTGAAGAGGATGTTAGTATGTTGTAGGCTTGTTTACATCTAATCAATTTAGGAATCCATTTTTATGAATAAAAACTAAAAAAATCCCTAAAAATCATGTGTTTTTTTTACAAATATTTCTCATTATAAAACAGGAAATATGACACATTAGGTGTCACCATTGTTTGCTTTCATAGAACAATACTGCAATTTTGTACTATGAGAAGGTTTTATATGGTAACACTTTTAAAAAAAATGATTGTTAACTTGCCCACCTATTAGACTATAAGCAGCATGTCTATTTTAATCACTTATACACACCTGGCAGCTGGAAAGATACCATGTATTAGGCTCAATAAGTTCTTGCTAAAAGAGTTATCTGATTATGTGAATTTACAATTTTTTTTTAATTTTCCCTGTTTCACTTCTGTTTTTCCTTCTTCATGCATGACTCTCTTTTCTGCATGTTCCCATTCAATGTGTCTTGAGAGAATTCCATTGCAGTCCTTGCACTCATCATTTGTCTTGCCTTCCCCCCCTCATTCAGAATCCCTTTCTCACCTTATGTGTATTTTTCTCAAATTTACATTCTTCTCTTGTCTTCTCTTCTCCTATCCTTTTAAAAAATATTTTTACTTGTTGAATTATTGACATTTTTCTCCCTGACTAATTATTTAAAGAATAAGTTCATTGTAATGTATTTATAAGTTTTTCATTCTCTAAAATGAAATACATGTTTCTCATTAGAGCATGGTCCAGAATTTTTATGTTTTTCTGGGAGTCCAGATTATTTTTTAACAATGGCTCACAGAACTACATGGTAAGAAATAGGTCTATACATAGATAAATGCTACCCAAGAGACTACATGGAAAATATTCTAAAATCCTTAAATGAAAGTTGCTTTTTCGATTGTAAGCCCTGTAAATACCAAACAGTATTCTGTATTCTTATTGTACCTTATTTTTAGAAATGTATCATTCAGTGTAAATTAAATCTGGAGACATTTTGACTAAAGATGTTCTAGCTTAAAGTTATTTAAAGATGTACATGTGTAAATTAAGTAAAATATTAAAACACTCATTCTATGACACTCACAAAATATATAACCCAAATAAGCACATTCATTAATACCAAATAAAATAAATACATTTAATAAAATTTAAATTAGAACATCAATTTAATGTTGGGAATCATTATTTTAATGAAACTATATTGATGATTATTTCTGAAGAAGAACCATATATATTTAATTTAATAAACACTTGGTTTGAAACTAAATGCACCATAATATTTTGTTCAAGTAATTCCTTTTTATTTTAGAAATGTTATCATTATAATCACTATTCCATTATTTTGGAAGACCAATTATTTAGCTAATATCCCCTGAATAAAATATATAAATACAAATGGATACAAATGATTTCTTATTTAGTACTACTATAGAATTGTTCAACTTTGCTGCAAAAATCACAACTATGAAGTACTACTCAAACATTAGTATCCCATTGACTTAAGAATATATTTTTTCTTGCTATTATTTTAATTTAGTTTTCTTACCCTACTTTGCACATCCTCATCAATCAAATTTCAGTCTCTTTTCTACAAGTAAACAAAATAAAATTCTCATTTACATTAATTTCCATAGTAACACTTAAGGTTGCTGGACATAGATAAGCGATGAATTCAAGAATTACATAGTTATTTTTGGTTGTAAAGCGTTCCTGTCATCATCTAAAACTTGTTATATGTTTGATATTTGATGATGACAAAATTTAAAACACATTTAAAACCCAAAAAAATGTTCATGAAAATATCAACAGTTTTAGTAATACAATAGCTAGAAATTAGGTAAATTTATTTAATGAGGCTTTATCAAGTCAGATTTATTATGTTCTCTTTACAATTGTAGAAACCAAAGCTCAAAGAACCTAAATAAACAATATTACTTACATCAGTCAGCAAGGCAAGTTTCAAATTCAATTGTTTTGTTTCAAATCTATGTAATCATAATACATTAGTTTCTCCTATTATCTGTTATAATACATTTTCCAATTGTTTTAGTCAGCTTTTTGCTGCTGTGATTAGAAGATTCGACCAGCACAACTGTAGAGGAGGAAAGGTTTGTTTGCGGGCTCTCAGTTTCAGAGGTCTTAATTCATAGGCAGCCAGCTCCATTCCTTGCTCCAGATGAGGCTGAAGCATCATGGTAGAAGGGTGTGGCAGAGGGAACCAGCTCACATGATGATCAAGAAGCAGAGAGAGAGAGAGAGAGAGATACTCTACATACAAAATATATACCCCATAGCCATGCCACCAATGAACCACTTCCTCCAGTCACACACCATTCACCTCCAGTTACCACCAGGTTAATCTCATCAGGGATCAATTCACTGATCAGGTTAGGGCTCTAACCCAATCCTTTCTCCTCCAAACCTTGCATTATTTCACATGGAGCTTTGGGGGGACACCACATCTAAACCATAACACAAAATAATTTTTTATTTCTTATAATGTATGTGTTTCTAGTTTATTACTATGAAGTAACCACTCAAAATTTGAAGTATTACCTCCTAAAAGTGAAATATGAAGTCTAGAAATTGGTTCATACAAATATAGCCAATAGTTTTTATGCAAAGACACAAAGGTGAGTGTTTGTAAAGTTAATAGTCTTTGTAACAAATGGTTCTGCAACAATCATGTGTTCTTTCCCCGAATAAAGCAGAGAGACAGACCTTGTATTTTACACACCTCTTAATTCAACATTATTTCCTAAGGTCACTGTCTATCTTCCTGTCCTGACATTCAATACTTGTCAATTTTAGTGTACAGATGCCAGATCTTCTTGCCTCAATTTGTGTCCATCTCATAGGCCAATTTAGTTACATGGTATCCATTGAAATGTCTCTATTGACTCTATTGCTATCCAACTTCTCCTTCTTCCTGTGTCTATCATACTTTTACATGTGTTATTCTCAGATTTTAGTGTTGAGTAAATATCCATCACTCCACCCTGTCTCAAAATTTGTTTCCTAGGAAATTTGACCTAAGATAAACTGGAGAAAATGAATATAGCTTCTGGAAAAGTGTGCCATTTTACAGAAATTGTGAAACTGAGAAATGGGGAAACTGAGAAATGGGGAAGAGGAATCCAAGGAGGCTGCACTTGGAGAACATGGCTGTTGATCAAGAACCTGTGATAATTTCTCTCCATTGAATTTCCTGAGCTACTAATTGCCCTCACTCTTGATTTTCAAGGGACGCAACATTATATTCTTTTTTAGCCTCTTTCAATTAATCTACAATGAAATAATCCCTCCACCTATATATTTAGGCTGCCTTGCCAGTGCTGTAAGATAAGTTACTGTGTTCAATTGAGTAGTATATAGTTGAAAATGGAAAAAGATGGTTAATAAATAATTATAATTCATAATTTTTGCCTGTTTACTCTCAACATAATTGATATGTCATCAAGTTTGTCAATAAGGAATAATTAAATATGTCAGCCTCATATTTTTATTTTAGACTGAGATATATTTTCTTTACTGGGTTTATTGATTTAAGTCACTCTTCTGTAAGACTAATAAGCAGTTAAATAAAATAAAACATGTTTTGTAAATGCCACTGTATGTTTTGCACACAATAATATGGTTTTTTTTTCCCCCAGCACTGATTCTCCTGTCTCTTCTAGAATCACTTCTTTTTCTTTACCTTGCCTTAAGTAAATTCTGGGTAAATATTACAGTAGCATTGATTTTAGTGTAGTTTTAATTTTATATCACCCTTATTTTCACCATTTTGCTTACTGTTATAAAATCCTTTCAAGGCAAGCACTCTACCAAATGAGCTATACCTCCAGCCCCCATTTTGTTGTTGTTGTTGTTGTTGTTGTTTTGCTGGGGTTTGAACCCAGGGCCTTGTGCATAGATGTCCTTCAATAGATGAATGGATAAAAAATGGCATATATACACAATGGAATATTACTCAGAAATAAAAGAGAATAAAATCATGGCATTTGCAGGTAAATGGACAGAGTTAGAGAAGAGAATGCTAAGTGAAGTTAGCCAATTACAAATAAACAAATGCCAAAAGTTTTCTTTGATATAAGGAGGCTGATTCATAGTGAGATAGGTAATGGGAGCATGGGAGGAGTAGACTAACTCTGGATAGGGCAGAGGGGTGGGAGGGTATGGGGTAATTAATGATGATGGAATATGATGATCATTACTACACAAAGTGCACGTATGAAGACACAAATTGGTGTGAATATACTATGTATACAACCAGAGATATGAAAAAATATGCTATATATATGTAATAAGAATAGTAATGCATTCTGCTGTCATATATAAATAAAAAATTACATAAATAAAAAATCCTTTCTTTTTGAACCAATTGAGATTGATCATGTTAAAATTAAATTTTTACCTTTGCTTGCTGCATTTTATGAAAGTTGCACTGCATATTATTTACGTAATTTAAAACCACAAATTAAATTACAAATGAAGCATAGAATATACAGGAGAAATGAATGTATTTTACTGGGTATTGGGGAATAATGAGAATTATGTAAAAATAAAAAAAGACTATTGCAAAATGTCTCACTTCAGGAATTAAAGTGGCATTTACCAATACAGTTGCTAAATTTTCTTAAAGTATAAACTGGTACAGAAAAATTAATATTTGACTTCAGTCATGGAGTAGAACAGTAAACATGACCCAAGTAGGATCATGTCATATTGAACATATGGCAGTGACATCAGTGCTGTGATTGTGTCAGCACACTAAAATGAAGGTCTCCCCCCCCACATACCTTTCAATTCCCACTGGAGTTGGGGGCAAGAGTCCTCTATCATGATTTATTAATGAAACAATATGGGGAGAAACAAATTGAAATATTGTGAAAATTATTTCCAAAAATGTCATAGAGCATTAAAAGCATATTTCTAAAAGTGTTACTAAGGGAATTGGTAAGTTGTATTAAAACACAGCCTCAGTTTTTATTAGTTTCTCTAGAATATATGTCATATCTTCATCTATATTTAGGCAGTCCTGGCTTTAGCCCATGACAGGTACTCTTTCTCTGAAAATGTTCACATTTGAAGCTTTTCCTATTATTAAAAAGCTATAGCTAGAAAATCTATTATAGTGATTTATAACAGATAAAGCAGCAGAATGTATGTTGTATATGGGTGTAAATACAAGTGTGCATATACATCCATAAATGTAGGAAGAAAGAGAAAAAAAAAATACTTTTGTTGCTTTACTACTGGAAATCTCTCCAAATCGTACTTTTCACAAAGGAACTTCAAATTTCTATGAATACAAGGAAACAATGTATTAAGAAGTAATCCTTATTCCTAAGTTTCTGATTTTGTTTTTGTCGAAGTTTTTATTTTTAGAGAATGTGTTTCTTTGTTCACAGTTGTTAAAGTCTCTAAAAGGCCTCAGAAGTCATCTTATTCACTGTCTCTTTAGTGCTAGTTTTAATGCCAATATCTCTAACCCATAGGGAAAAAGTCTGCCCCACTTAAAATGTTGCACTTTATACTGTGTTCATTTGCAGTATTCACATTATCTTCCCTTGATAATGAGTTATATCCCAGTGGTAAGATGTTTAAGTGCATTCAGTAGAAATTTTCAGGTTTCAATTTTAATTGGTTCTGTGTTTGCAAATCTTTCATAATAGGAAGAAAAAAATCATTCAAGGGAAAATGGGAATATTATACAAAATATGAGTCCTTTGGAATATCTATTGATACAGAGCATTTTTATCATCTGGTCATGTTACTCTCATTTTGTAAATGAATTGTAGTGGAGTCAATACTATCTTTCTCCTCTTAAGGTCCCAGATGAGTCTGCGAATCAAATTTGCATAAGATAAATTAACAAGAGAAGGCATACAAATTCTATATAATTTTAAATGCTACAAGAAGCCTCATAAGGAATGTGGACTCAAAGAAGTGGTAAAACCTATATGCTTTTGTATTAGGCTGAGCAAAGAGAGGCAATTGTGGGAAAGTTAAGTGATGTGGGAGGCTTACGGAAGATAGAAAAATTTTTTAAAAGTTTGTTTGTACAGAAATCCCTCAGCTATGTCTCCCTATAAAAGAATGTTTCTTTTCTCCTAGTATATAAAGAGGGCAGCTTTTGTATGGGAGTTTTTAATTTTCTGTATTATGGAAGAAAAAGGAAAGATTAGAATGCTTTCCTGCACTTTATGTCTTCCAAGTTGCTTTCAGATAAAAATAATTCTTATGTTAAAGTGCATATTTAGGGATAGAATTTTATTCTACCTTTCAGAATTAATAAAAATGGCAAGTCAAATTTTAAAATACAAAAATCTAATCTATTAGTTATTCTTACAGAATAAACATTTTAAAGTTAACTTAAGAAACTGTATAAACCTAAAGCATCTATTAGAGCAATGCTGCCATACCAGGGGCAGTGTGAACAATTATTTGGGGGTAAATTTGAATTAAACATGTATGACAAATATTACAATAAAACTTAAAATTAAAATTCATTAGTTTTGAATCTTTCATGGAATACTTATGCATTGCTTTTTCATCACTGTGATAAAAATACCATGAAATAAAGATTTAGAGAAAGGAAAATTTTATTTGGGACTTAAGGTTTCAGAGGTCTCAGTCCATAAATGGGTGGCTCCATTGCTCTAGACCCAAGGCAAGGCAGAAAATTATGATGGAATGGTGTGGAGGAGAACATTTTCATTCATGGCAGAAAGAGAAAAAAAAGAAAAAAACAGGGACTCACCTTCCAGGGCACACCCTCAGTGACTCACCTCCACCAGCCATGCCCACCTCTCTATTATTGTTATCCAGTTCATTAAAATTAGGATTAACCAGTTTGGTTATAGCTCTTACAACCCAAATATTCCTGCATTAACACAGGAGATTTGGGAGCACACCTCATTTCCAAACCATAGCAATTTAAAATATGCATTCTTATTTTACAGGCTAGGTGCGCTTTTCTTATCCATTATTTTAGGTGTGTTTGCCCTGTTTACACTGTCTTTACATTTATTTAACTATCCAAAATGTGTCAAAATAGTATTATTCATACAGTAGAGTTGTGGAATTAATACCCTTCATTGAACTGATAATGTATTAGTTTGCATTTTTTAATGTGAATATGCTAAAAAAAAATGATTGTTTTAATTTGTTAGACCAAGCTCATCTGACTCATGCTATGTCTGATGTAGGCACCATGGAAGGCAGGGTGACTTTCAGTGCTAATATATTGAGGATAATTCAGAGCCTTTTGAGCAGTTTTTGTTTGAATACAGAACCTAATTTAATCACACACATTATCATCTTTCCCTTCCAGTGTAATTTTTTTATCCTATTTATAGCATTTGGATAGAATAGGAGTATTTGCAATCTTAGTTTGCACATATGTGTTACACATTCCAAAACAGTGTATATTTTCTCTTCTATTTTTATTGATACATGTTACACAAATTATACTATATATGTATATATATTAATGGTATTCAGTGTGATATTTCCATACATGCACAAAATGCCCATAGATTCCTTCCAATCATTCTCCCTTCACCCTTGCCATAATCCCCAACACCTCAACTCTCCTTCCAAGTTCCTACTAATCACTCATCTACTTTCAGGTCAACTTTTAATTATGTATTTATTTTAAGTGTCCACATATGAAAGAGAACCTATGATACTTGTCTTTCTGTTTCTAGCTTATTTGCTCAATATAATCTGTTTCTACAGATTTTGTTGCAAATGATAGGGTTTGGTTTTTCTCTCTTGCAGAATAATCCTTCATTGTGTATGTATGGTATATATACACAATGAAGGATTATTGTTCTTTATCCATTCATCTTGGCCAAAATTGTTCTTAAATATCTCACCTTATTCTTCAAATCACTATCATATACAAGTGTTGAAAGTGAGTCAAGAATTAGCAAACGATAATGAGGAAAGATATCTTCTTAATTGTAAAATTTCATCTTCTTGTAAGCATTCCATACCTCCAATAGATAGACATCTTGTATCAAGGGAAGAATGTATTCAGATTGTTAACACAGATTTCACAATATTCCTGCTCAAGTAAAGTTCTCATCTATTTTGTAAAGGAATTGCCTTTGCAAAAGTCACATAGTTCCCATTATAGAATTACATACCTGAATTCCTAACACTTATCAAATGCAATTTCAATCTGATGGATTTAAAAAAAAAAAAAAAAACTGAGCGTTTAAGTCTCCTTAACTGAGAAAGACTTAAAAATTAACATCCTAGGCCAGGCGTGGTGGCACACGCCTGTAATCCCAGCAACTCAGGAGGTGGAGGCAGGAGGATTGTGAGCTCAAAGCCAGCCTTAGCAATTTAGCAAGGCGCTAAGCAACTTAGTGAGACCCTGTCTCTAATAACATATGAAATAGGGCTAAGGATGTAGCTCAGTGGTTGAGTGCCCTGTTCAATCCCTGGTATTATAAAAATAAATAATTAAGAATAAAGTAAAAAAAATAATAATTAACATCCTAGATGATAGCTTGGTCAATTGTTTTGTTCCATGTTTCTTTGACTCTTTCAAGTCACTTTGGACTAATTTGGAATATTTTTAATCACTGAGTATAAGAAAAGTCTTTAACAGGATTCATTGCCATTCTATATTCTTTGATAAACTTATTAGTATTATTATTATTTTCATTACACTGTTAGATAACATTAAAATATACTTTTATTTTCCATATAATTAAAATTAAATTTGAATTGTATAATTGGTATGAAATCTGAAGTAGTTCTAGGTTTTTTTTCTTTCTCTTTTTTTTTAGGTAAGATTCTAAAATTGAAATAAGTTACTTAGCTTATACTTACTTGATAACAAATCAGGGAAGGAATCAAAAATTATGATAGAGTTAACATAATTGTCTTTACATAGGGCATTAGCAATGTTTAATATAAGATTTTTAGTTCAGTGTTATATTTCAAATTTGAGTATTCTCAGTTTTTAGAGAAGAAATTACTCCTTGGCATTTAATCAAGACAGTCTTGGGTTTTCACTATGCTTCCAGAAAGGTACTTTGTTTAAATGATGAATAAGGTAATAAAAGAAAACCATAGTCTCTTCATAGTCAGGTAATGTTAAATTTAAAACAGAGCATTAACCTATATGCCCAGACTATGTGGGAAGGAACATAACCCTGTCAAATTTTAACACCATTTTAACACTCATTGCAGAGTGGGAAATACCCATAACTCAGTTCAGAAAGAATGCAATATTTAAACCAAGAATTGCAGGCATATATAAAAATAAGAAATTTGGTCAATTCATGATCTCTATACTTCAAAGACATAGAACATTTCAATTATTAAATAGAAACATAAAACCAGTACTTTGAATTTTCACACTAAACCCAAATATTTACTAAATCTCATCCCCAAAGTCTCCTTAAATGACATTGATTTCTATGGAAGAATTTCTTGTGAAGTACCTCGAAATTAAATGGGGGTAAATACTAAATTATGTTGTAGTTTACATTCATATTCTCTTTAATCTCTGCTAAGTCTCCACCCATTTCACCTGGTATACTAGAGAAGTCTCTCACTACTCCTTTGTCTCAGATTCATATGTCATATCCACAGAGTGACCTGTCTAAAAATTAACTGAACCATGCATTTTAAAAATATTTCTCTGTGGCCCTACTTTATAGACTATATTCTAAATATTATCACATAAAGATCCACATTACACAGCCCGCCATATTATGCATGACTTATAATTCTCTCCTTCAGTTTGTCATTTGCCCTTTTAAAATCATATTTCAACAACATAAAGACTTACTATTTCCTGAATTTATCCTGACAACACCTTGTGTCCTTCTCTGTGCCTTTCTGAATGCTGTTATGATATTTTATTTGCTTCCTGACTTATTTTTTTTTACTTGACCCTTATTTGAATATTCAGGTCAAGTGCTGTGGACTTCAGTTAACTCTTCATAATGTGTGCTTTCCCTACTGGAATAGATTAGCCATTCTAAAATCTTCCATAATGTCTAGTGTATTAATTGTCTTTATCACAATTGGTGTTAGCCCTAAAATTATCTTTTTGTGATCTGCTTATGAAAGAACATGGTTGATAATCCATGAAGTCATCAATTATGCCTTAATCATTGTTCTTTTAATGATTACCTTGTGGTATCAATGGACATAATTGAAAAAAACATATCCTTAATATCCTGGATAACAGCTTCTCTACCTGTGAGAAAGACATTCTTAAACTTTCAGCACAATGGGTTGGGGATGTGGCTCAAGCGGTAGCGCGCTCGCCTGGCATGAGTGCAGCCCGGGTTCGATCCTCAGCACCACATACCAACAAAGATGTTGTGTCCGCCGAGAACTAAAAAATAAATATTAAAAATTCTCTCTCTCTCTCACTCTCTCTCCTCTCTCACTCTCTCTTTAAAAAAAAAAAAAAAACTTTCAGCACTACTGTTCACTTAAATGGGCCTATGTTTTATTACAGCTGTGCATATTGTCAAAATGTTGACTCTGAAATATTGAAATATTTGCTGATGTATTTAGTACAGAGGAAGTTAACTAAAAGAAAGAATTTTCTCCTTCCAGTATAGGGCTTTAGTCCAAAGAAAGAGAGAGAGTGCCTCTAGGTGTCAGCTTGCAGGAAGTCAGTTAAAAACAAAACACACTAGGGAAGTTTCCCTGAAAGTGGAAATTAACACACAGGAAGCTCACATGTAGTTCAAAACAGGAACAAACTTCATCAGAGACAGCAATCCAGGCAAATTACTATTATAAAAGATAATTACAGGTAAAGGCCTTTATTTTAATAGTAATTTCTTGGACTACTATAAGAGTTCCATAGTGACATTAATTTTATGTTAATATTCAGAGTAAATAGGCACAACTTAATATTATTTCTCCCAAAGCATATTTTTTTCTTTTAAGTGACTATACTATAATAATTGTTTATATTAAATTGATAAATAACCATGTTACAAACATATTTTCTAATAGCTGTATTTGTTCATAACATCAGGAAAGATTTTAAAGACTTGTTTAATGAATGTTCACTGGGTTTCATAAAAAATATTTCTCCCTTATTTTTGTTAGTGTGTCTACAATTCATAAACTTGACTTCATTAAAAAAAAAAACTTTGAAAGTATTTATAAGAACTGAGCAGGGGACATCTTAAAAAGATTTTCCTTCCTATTTGACATAATTACTTTCTCCTTATTTTTCAAAGTGAAGCCATTTTAATGCATACATTTGTTTCAATTGTGTTAATTCCCAATTTCTATCTCATTCTTTAATTTATGATCTCTATGTATATGTTGCATTGACCTGGACCTATTTGATGTTACTCTTCCTCATCACTATCTTATATATCACCTTTCATTTTCCTATATGGAACATGTGTCTTTTTTTTTTTTCTTTTAGTATAAGGTATTGAACTCAGGGACACTCAAACACTGAGCCACATCCCTAGCCCTATTTTGTATTTTATTTAGTGACAGGGTCTCACTGAGTTGCTTAGTGCCTTTCTATGAACTCTGGATCCTTCAGTCGGGACCCCTGAGCTGCTGGAATTATAGGCGTGTGCTATTGTGCTGGGCCAAGTGTCATTATTTTTTAAAGTAATTATATAATCTTATAATTATATATTTTAAAAGTAATAATATATAAAAGTAATTGTATATAAAATTATATATAGTTTTATATCTGCTTTTACAGATTAGAATAATTCTCCCGAGAGTGGAACCCTGTTCTCTTCCCTTTACTTTTAATATCATCAGAGTTCATTACTATTCTGGTACCTTGTAGATGCTCAAGATAAACACAGTGTATAATACATTGCATATATGACTAGTTGCACTTCTGATGATAGTGTTCTATTCCTTAACTTAGAGGGGATGAGAATCTCTTTAAATTATTCCTCTTACAACCAAAACACATTTCATTGTCTTAAGGATCTTAGTCATTAGCAATTCTAGTTTATTTTACACAATTTTGACTTCCGGGTAAAATCCTTATTTCTTTGAAGAACATTTTCAGTATTTAAATTAAAATGAAGGAAAAAAATGAAAAAAATGATTCTAGAATATAAATCAACTTTATTCATCTCAAATTAAATATAAAACGTGCATAAAATTAAAAAATAAATGAATTCTAGCAATAAATAATTAATAATCAAATTAGGTTGCAGAATCAGGATCTTAAGAAAACATTTTAATAAATGTGTTTTATTTTAGTAGGACACTTTTGAAGGCCAGAGTATTTTTTTGTTTTGTTTTGTTTTGTTTAATGGATGATATGTCTTTCTATTTATAAAGAGGCATTACAAGAAAACTAAAATAACTTCTGAGGTTCAAGTTAAACTGACTTGATTATATTTCCTATTTTATCCTTTATTGAAGCTGGATAACTTCTCTCTTGTAATTTACCCCCTCTTTCAATTTAATTTTCTTAAGAATAAAATTGGAGTAATAACAATCATCTCACAGAACTGTTGTAAGAGTTAAGTGATAAAGCCAATAAAAATAATTAGTCTTAAAATTATTGATTCATGTCCACACTCTGTTTTTAAAATAAACTCTTCTTAACCATAATATCTTAGAAAACAATTCCTTCAAGACTCAGCTCCAAATTTGTTACCTAATATGATAGATTATATGCACAAATGGCCACAATTTTTCTCTTCCGTGATTCACTCTATCCCATGGCTATGATGTGTATCTCAAGCAGTGATGTATATTTAAGTAATTTTTAATTCTGTGACTTTTGGAAGATTTGTGGTACCATCACCCATCATACATTTACACATTTATGCTTGTTTTCTTGGATTATCTGCCAACATTATGTGAATAATATGAGTTTAGTCTGTTAAAAGTGAGACACCATGTGGATCATAGTCTTTCCATTTTTCTGAGCCCAGCCGCAGACCTGTGAGTGAGCCCACACAAGATTAGTAATGTCATTCTCAATCTCACAACAGATTGCAGATGCACTACTGAGGCATTCTAGATTAGCCTGCTTCTATCTTACCCACAGACTCAAACTCCAACAAGGTTTATTGTTTCAGATTACTGTGTTTTTAGATTGTTTACTGAAGTAGTTTACTGACATGTCTGCCTTAATTCTCAGAGAGTTTATTCTTCTTAGTATCTTGACACTGTGCAATATGCAATTTACTAGTTATACATATTCGTTTTGATGATGACTTTCTTCCTCTGTGTATCATATATTAGACAGGGACAGTGTCATGTCTTGCTCAGCTTTACATCCTAAGAGCAAGATTAAATACCTGGCACATGATTGATACTCATAAATAATATTGAATTGTAAATTCAAATTTCTTAAATTAGCGTAGATTTAGGACTAAATTGAGATTGTTTATGGTTTTTTGAACTCATCAAAGCCATACAGTTGTGACTTCTTTTTCAAATGTTTTATCATAACTGCAGAGGCTTGGAACACCCTGAGAGACTCAGTGACATTTGCTATTCAAACATTTTTATTTTGGTTAACTGTGATGCTCCTCAAGGGTTTTCTACCACAAATGACTGGTCTCTAAGAAACTCTCCCTAGACAAATGAAAGTGGGGCATTAATATATGTCATGGCTTAATGAACAAGTGCCCACACAACTTTTAGTACAAGTTAAAAACTAAGAATTATAATGTGAAATAGCACACATGAAATGGAATATATTCATACCCCTCAGCTTCTATCTCAACAGCGGACAATAAATTGATCTATTGTGCTCTAGAATGTTGATAATAAATTTATAAAGGACTATAAAGTTATATTATTTTGTAATTTCTGGGAACATAATTATTATTTACATACATATTATAAATAATTACATTATAGTTATATTTATAAATAATTATAATTAAACACATTATTTATAATATGTATGAATAATATAAATACAATCAATATCATAAATATAATAATATCATAATATGATATCATAACATCAAATATTATTATATCATAATTATTTATGTTATCATCATATTATACATTTTTACATTTTTTTTCTTCCAATATTGAGCATCATCTTGAACTTATGACTACAAATACTATCCAGGCAGAATAGTGACCAACAATTTGCTTCCAGGTCTAAATGAAAGTGAAGAAGTTTAGAAAATGAGATAATTTTAATCTTTCCAGTGTTTATTTAACTCATTTCCTATTGGCTCTGAATGTTACAATATAATTGCTTTTCAACTTTTTAATGCAGCATAATTCTTTCCCTTCATTAATTTACCTGCTGCTACCCGAGCACCTGCTATTTGCCAGGTACTCTGTGCATATTATATGTAGTAGTAAAAAAGACATATTCACATAGACCTTGTCCATAGGTAACTTAGAATCTAGAGGGAGTGATAGATTATTATCAAATACATGAACAAGCATTAAGTTAGAAATAGTAATAAATTCTAGTCTGGAAAATGACCAGAATTTGAGGGAGAAAACAAAGGAGAGTGAGCAGTTGATTCAGTAGTGGGGAAATGTGACTGCTTTTGTGGAAATGGGACGTAAGATCAAAACCTGGAAACAGAGGTAGCTTGAGAAGAAGTCCTGCAGTTGAACTACTTGGGCAAAGGCCATAAGCTGGACTTGAGTTTCAGACACTAAGGAGCCCAATAAATAGTAGTGTGACTGGAGGAGGCTAAGGAAGTAGACGTAGCATTGGATAAAGGTGGCAGGATAAGAGTCTCATAGGCCAAAGTCAAATACTCAATTATTTCTCCTTGGAACATTTAGAAGGAATTTATTCAAAAAATTTAAAAAACCTACTAATCTCCTACTAGAGGAAGATCAGATATGGAAGAATAGAAATGAGATTTTTAAAAAGTTACATTAATATAATGCAAACGAGAATGACTAGAAATGAAATATGAAAAATATCCTAGAGATGGAATGAATGTGCCAGGGGATGAATTAACATGGGAGGGCAAAGATAAATAGATGCAAGGACTGAGTCCCAGATGTCTGTCTTGATAATAAATTGTGCCTTTTCCTATAGACCTTTTCTTAACACCTAGAAAAGGATGACCAGAAATCATGTGAAAGATATTAAACTTCACAGAATTCTATAAAACTCTTACCTAAGTGAATCCATGGAAATTACCATGGATATTCAAGGATATAGTCCATGTAAATATATGCATAATTTTCTTAGATATGAACTGAAAATGGAAATAGAATGCAAAGAAATGTATATTGTTATGGCTCATATTGAGTTATGTTCAGAAAGGTACTGTGAATATTTTGTCCTTATTTATAGAGTTTATAGGCATTTTTATGTCCTTATTAAGATCAAGAATTTTACTTGAACTCATTTTAAATAACTTTCATCTGACTTTCTCTTTGTTCCAATAAGTTCATTCTGGCCATAAAATTTTATTGTCAATCATTTCTAGCTTTTATTTTCACCTTTTAAAAAATATTACCATGAGGCAAGATCTTTTTCTTTATATGTCAGTGTCCTTTTTAAATTCAAATTTCCTAAAGTTCATCCAAAGATTGAAAAAAAAATATTTTCTTTATAATCACCAAATTGTGCCAATTCTGGAAAACTGATTATTAGATAAAGTGGGCATGATCAGTTCTACCCTCTAATTTAAAAGAAAGAACTCAAGTTCCAGGTTTCCTTGAAGCTGTATTTCAGGCATGTTACTAATTTCTGAATGGGATTTTTTTGAAAGGTGACAACATGAGGCAATTAACTAGCTCCTCTAGTGGAAGAGGGTTTGATGGCAGAAGTATCTGGAGTCAGTGTGAGGCTCTCTGCCCATGGTGAACTTGTCCCAGACTATACATGGCAGCAGTGGTGTTACTCTCCTTAGACGGTTGACATTTTTGGCAGGTATTCCTGGAGTCTGAGCTATACATCTGTGTCTCTGCGTTTTCTAATGATTGTGCTTGCTATAAACATTCCATTCATAAATTCTTTCCTTGTACCATCTAGAGCAAATTTAGTTTTTGCTTGCAAATAAACCCAAAAGTTAAAATTTAAAAAATCTATTTAATCATCAAGTATGTATCTATTGTGGGTCAAAGACCCATAGGGTATTGATCTTTGTATTTAAAGGCTTTAAAAATTTAAGACAAGGCAGAAAATACAATTTTTATTTGATATATGAGTCAAAGAAAACCCAATGGATGTCTGTACAAACCTACCAAACAATACTTAATTTTACTTTGTAGGATTGAAGTAGGCCTCCTCAATAAAGATAACATCTGAACTAATAACAAAGCTGTGTTTTTGTGGTTCATAGACTCTCTAATTCAGAAACATCTGCCAATGTTTAAACTTGTGGAGACCTTAAACCTACTTTATACCCACTGATTAAAATTCCTGTTTTACATAAAAATCTGCAATTATTAAACATTGCACGTAAAAAGTAGAAATCAAACCTAAAAAATAAAATGAAATGGTTGAGGGAAGAGATCTTTTAAATTTAAATATCAGAGCAAAAGAAAGTATTTTAATTATTTATTTCAAATGAACAAACTAATTGTAGAATCAAGTGTCTCCATCTTAATATACTTTTATAATGACAAAAAGAGCTTAGAGCTTGAGGTACAAAGATGTTGATTTGATTCTATATTACTCACTTGTAACTAATTTGTAAAACTTTGCATTTCAGTATCTTCAGTTCTTTCTGACAAAAGGGAGTGATATCAACTAAAATAAGCTGTCCAAGTCATATTCTAAAGAAGATTTGTCTGCCTTTGGTATATGTTGGACAATTATTAATCCTGGGCTATTAATTGCCAAAGGTAATTACCAAGTACCTAAGGACCTAACAGTTAATTAAACATTTACTAAATGGATTTTGACCATGAACATGATATAAGTTCCATACCATAGTTAGCAATTTTAATTCAGTTATAGTCTATTATAGGAACTCATTATATTCATTTTCAATGTATTATTAGAATATATGAACAGACATGAAATAAATTACTATGAAAAGGCTGTCTCTTGATATAGATTGCCAAAAATATCAAAAGAAAATAAAAAGTTCATCTTTTGTCAAGGTTCAAAGAAAGATATTCTATTTTAAGATTTATAAAGGGTATCTTATACTTACCTGTGTCAATATGTAGTGTTATTAAAGATGAAAGATAATATTTCCCAAATATTGCCATTTAGACATAAACTCCATTTTTTAAGAATCTAAAATCATAATTCCTCTTTCATTTTTAACATTTGTTCTTGATTTGAATTAGGGTATAGGCCAAATATATTATACTTGAAATCATATGTTTGTACTTTCTTGTATTTCATGATAATGTTAACATATTTGTGATGTTTTGTTTCTCATAAAATCAAATATTTTCTGATTATTACAATTGAATAATAGTTGAACTATCTGTTCTTGTTACTGAGTTTCTTAAACAACATGATTTATGCAGATGTCTCTCATCTGATTCTTTGCACTTATCTGCTTAGTTGTCCCTTATTATTTATACATTATCACAAAATTTCTTGGTATGCAACAAAATTTCATTATTATACTAATATTCTTGCAGCTTTAATGTCTCTATAATTTTTACAAGCAAGGTTCAACATCACATATGCACCTCTTCAATATAACTTTGTATGTTCATTTAAAGTTAGATGACAAATAGATAATGGCTAGACAGACAGACATATTTTGTCTGGGATTTTTAGATAATGCTGTTTATTTTTCTTTTACAAAACCATTTGAGACAGAATAAAGTCATCCTTTATTTCTGTGATATGTCTAATATTGATTTTTATTTTGCATTATATTCATTTAATATACCATACTCCAACTGATGTTATAAAGCAAAACCCAAATATTTTCTAGAACATGCTTTTACTATCTGATTACTATGTTTTTGATCATCCCTTATTTTTGTTAGGTACGTAAGTCAAACAAAAAATTTAACAAAATGCACATTAATAATGATTTCTCAAATTTTCTTGGTTTAAAAATAAATAATATGAGTGTTAATAAATAATATAAGTGTATATGGTTTGAATATATGAACCAGGAAGATATTATTGTCACTATCTTAAAGATGAGAATTTTTATGAAAAAGACAATGAATTATTTATTGAAAAATAAATGATCTGAGATCATGAACACATTGTCTTTCACATTTTCACATCGGCATATTTTTCTACTAAATTTTCTCTACCAAAATTTATGGCATCAAAAGTTTTTTTTTTTCAAAAATTTATGGCAATCCTCAAAAACATAGCCATATAGAATCATAGTCCATGACAAAAATTATTATTGCTTGTTGTTGGGTTTATGAGTAAATGTATACGCTAATGTTGGATTTGGGAAGAAGAGTAGATAAGAAATGGATAACTGGTAGTTGTTTAGCATCTCTGTTATTTTCTCTCCTCATTAATGCCTCAACAGAAACCAACCATATTTGGATTTCCAAACTAAGATTGAATTCTGTCTCATAAAATCTAAATTTATGACCTACTTTTACATCTTAGAATTATATGACTTCTCTAATTATTTGGAGAATTTTATTTGCTTGACCTCTGAAGCAGTTCTTTGCATTGATCATCTTTCTTCCTTTCTAGATGTTCATGTTCATGCTCTGTTTTTGGTCCACTTTCTCCCACAATTCTGAATTCCTTCTGTACTCTGAGTTGGTCTCCATTAATTCTTCCTTACCTCCCCAGGCCACCCTTTTAACACAGCTTCTATCATGCTCCAAATGCTGACTCAAAAGTCTTTCCTTATCTTTGAATCTATTAGCTCACTTGTTCATTCACTTATTCAATAACACTGACACAACAAATAATCAACAAGCTTTTCAACTTAAATCTTCTCAACATTTCCATCTTGGTGTTTCCAAGAACCACACATTCAATTTGTTTCACATTAAACTCATTTTATTTACTTCCAATTCCACTTCCATTTATGTAATCATATTTTTATGTATTATTATCATTCAAAATCTTCCATTTATGGCATTGCTTAATTTTAAACTCTTGGGGATTTTCTGGGTTCATACATTTTCCTTATATCTTAATTCCAGTTACTATCTGAATTATTCAAGTTTGCTACTTTGGGAAACTCATTTGTCTCCATTTTTACTGGAACAAAAGTCTTAATTAAAGTAATGAACTAATTTTAATAGTTATAGCATATAGTTTTCACTAACAAATACTAAAATTACTTTATATTAACAGAATAAACAGACTAATTCATTAATATATTATTGAACATATGTAGAGTCTAAAATTTAAAACGCTCACTTTGAACAATAAGTCAACTAAATGTTAAATAAATTAATGAGGACTTTAATATAGCTTGAAGTAAGTTTTTTAATTTGTAAGTTTTTAAAGTATATCTGAGCTGAATAAGTACAAATAAACTACATGCACAGCAAAAATGTGTCTAAACTTTTATTCAGTATCTTAGAAATTCCAGTTGGAGGTCTCATTATTTAATGCAAAGGGCTTTGAAAGTTGAATATGAGAGAAAATGATGATATTTTACAAGAGGAAGAATAGTTATGATACCATATCACTGCCCAAGGACAGATTTTAGAGCATCTCAAATGGGTTGATTAATGAAGAATTTAAAATCTGATTGTGGCTAATCACTTCAGGCTAACTGGTCTCTATCTTTGGGTTTCTGAAAAGGAGATTTTCAACTTTAAGTAATATCAACTGAATGAGAAATCATATGCTTATTCCAATACATCTATTTTATGATTTAATCACTTTTACATCCTTGGGCCACTTAATTAACAATATATTAACTACGGCACAATAGGGACCATGAAAATATGGTATGTATTTTTCAAGCATGCCTACCATATCGATGAGACTGCTTTTCCTCAAGGTTTTCTACATCTAAAATTATCTCTTCCAATTCTCTGCTAGAATTCTGCTCATATCCTGTCATAATTTATATGTCACCAACTTTGTTGATGCTATTCTGATATCAAAACATCTGTTTTCACAATACTATAAGTATATACTTGTCAATGTGAAAATATTATATGATTTTATAACTACTAATATGTCAACTATCTATTACTCTCTCAAATTCTTCTTACCACCTCTCCATTAAAGTATGAGTTTCTTGAAGTCAGGGTACACAACTCCTTTAGGTTTATATTATCAAATAACACAGTGCCTTGAATAGTATGGAGAAATTTCTTCTATGATGCAAAATATTGGTTTAGTGCAACATAGTTATAGGCTGATGCTCAGAAAAACTGAATTTATATTTTCAACGCATGTATAGTCTGGGCTCAGTTAAATTTCATAACTTGTTCATTTACTGTTGCCATTCAGAAAGATGTTAAGGCTTTTCTTTCTGCTTTAACATACATATATTCTATGTATGTCATGCAACATCTATGCTATACACAATTTCTCATTAATTATGATTATTCATAATTTTAAAAACAGAAAAAACAAAATGGAGCCATATATATGCTATATATATAATATATAGCATATATATACTATATATGATATATATATATTATCTATCTATATACTATCTAAATACTTTATTTCTATATTGTATCTCTATTTACCTGTGCAGAATGGAAAAGAGCAGTTTTCTCATACCATCTCCTACACAGTAACTGTCCATTCAAAATACATTTGTAGTTTTCCTTCAGTGACCAATATTTTATCCTTCTTGCATCCCCAAAAGCCTTTTAGTTAATTACTGTCCACATTGTCTCACTTGTTTTTAATGTGATGAATGAGCCCCATGGAAAAGGCAACTGTCATTAAAAGTATTTTTATAACTGTGTTTTCCTTCATTCAAAACATGCAATCTTCCCACTACCTTTCACACAACAATCACCTGGGTTGGGCTGTGGGGCTGTGGGGCTTTTTATTTTTTCAAGTCTAGAATATAGGAAACATGGATATTTATTGAAGGTAAGGAGCTAAGAATTTTAAAGAGGCAATTTCTGGAAGCTGGGTGAAAAATGAGTTAAGTGTCAACCTAGTGCTGTGCTGGCACTCTAAGATGCATGATGTGGTTCAATTCTATTTGAACAGGCTTCAGGGGCCTGACTCTCAATAAGGAATTGTGGCAAAATGGCTGATTTCATTTGTTTCCCAAAGACTGTTCCTTTTATAATTCATCCTTGTAGAAAAACACTGCCATCAACACTTCAAAATATTTATAATTTAGAACATTAAAATATAATTTCTTTCTACATTTTGATAATTTGGAATAAGCCAAGAATTTTGATTTCTTGGAGCTGACAGTTTAAATCTACTAGATAAAACTTTGTATATTTCAATATCCCTGAATTACTCCTGTAAAGACTACTGTTTATGCTCAAAGTATGGCTTAAGGAAAAGTGATGAACCATGAATCAATCATTTCGAGAAAAAGACAATGAAAATTAAAATTAAGTCTTTAGACTATTTTACTGCAACTGGGAAGATAGATATGTTAGATATAAAATATAACAATTAAATATTTACACTTTCATTTCAAAAAATTTCTTTTATACTTTTGTTTCTTTTTTTTTTTTATTGATTATTTATCGCATTACATAGTTCATGATATATCATCTTTCATACATTAGACTCAAATTGTGCTTTGAACTCCCATTACTTTTGTTTCTTTTTTATATTCACTAATTTTATTATATTATTTATATCATTTTATTAAATTTCAGCTTTGGGACTGAGTTGGGAAAATTAATTCTTCAAAGCAGATAATAAGAGAGGTTCTCAATTTTGGAAAAGTGGTTTCTCAAAATTGTTTTTGAAATATTACATGGAAGCTCTATCTTTGAAAAAAATGGAGTTAGCCTGAGGAAGTATAGCTCAAGATAAAAATATGACTCCATTTTTGCTAATGGGGATTAAGTGAGGGACCCACCAACAGGGATACAGAGCATTACAATGAACAAATACAGCGTGAACAACAGTGTTTCAGACTGTAATATTGAGACAGTTTTGCATAATAGTAGAAAATAAAATTACAGATATAATTTGCAAGATAAGATATTAAAGATATAGTGAATATTAAAGAAATTACTGGAGAATACTCTTGATCTAATTTGGTTTAGCATATGCATTATTTATGGGTATTTATTTTACTTCTATTTCTTAGCTCAAAATTTCAATGTTTTTATTTGAGAGTTTTTATAATATTCTTTAAGAAGTCTGCAACTTTTTAGATTTCAATATCTGATTCATTTCAGTGTTTGTATCAATTGTGACTTCCAAATCACCTTGTGGTTTTCCTTGTTACTGATCTGATGGGTGATTTTCAATTAGACTTTTGCAATTTTAGCTGTTGTTTTGTGAAACTCTTAAGTCTTTTTAAAAATATCTTATTTTAGTAATATCTTATTCCAGCTAATAGGACCTATCTTAATATTGATCATGGTTCAAATGCCAATCTATTTTTTTAGAATGTTCATTTATTATTTTGGTCTAGTTTATGTGATATTCATAGGATTTCAGTCAATCCGTAGTGGTGATATCTGAGACTGGAGAAGTTTCCTCTGGTTTCTTTGGGTGGGCAAAAGTGTTTGCTATCCTATTTGGATGGTTTTGTGGATGGGTACCTCCCTAATGCAGAATCTCACTTGATAGGACAAGGCCTGTGTAGGTGACTTTCTGTTGCTAGGTTGGATGTCAGTCAACATTGGATCTGGTTCCTTACTTCTGCTGAGTGTGTAAGATGCTCTGTCACTGAATTGTTCCTCTATCTTAAAGTAACAAAACAATTTACCATTTCTCCTCCTCCCATCTTTTAAAGTTTTCTTTTGTGCTTAGTTGGAATGAGCAAGGAGAAATAAGTATCATCTAGCTCAGACCACAAGTCAGCTTTTGTACGTTGACATTTAATAGTTGAAATTCTTCAGGATTAAAGATACTGCTGGAACTCTTATGCAGAATTATATATTACATTAGTATGAATAAGTGTCTTTGTATCATTAGGTGTCCATCAAAAGGCACACACACACACAGAGAGACAAATACAGATACACACACACATACACACACTCATACACAGATACACAAGTTACTTTAGCAGAAAGAATTTGTTATATAGATTTCTGCATGAATGAAAGGGAATAAGGGAGATAAAATAAAACATACAATAAAGGAACAAAGTACCTCCTAACACTAGGACTTTGTTCACATAGGGGAAGAGTTTAGAGTTATCAGAATTTAACATTCTGAAAGAAACACATGGAATTGGGACTCATAATTTTCAGAAGCAGTTCTGATGCTGCTATATCTAACCAAGATGAGTATTGGAAAGAAACTGGTTAAAACTACTGCTTCTTGATCAGTGTAAAGGTGAAAGACATTATTAGGACAAAACTGACAGCAATAGTTTGTAAACAATAAAAGATTAAATTGTATGTCTACTCAAACTTTTTGAATTCTTGCTAGTGTTCCCTGTGCAGTAACAATCAGGAAGCCCAGTTATAGGAGAAATACATTTTGTGAAATTTGAGTCCTAGCTCAATGTCCCATAACAAAGAAGCATAGATTTATATTTGAGAGTTTCATCTTTTAACCATCTTTTGATGGCTCAAACATGGGCACATGACAATGTATTATGGAAATCAATGACTAAAACTTTTCCTTCAAAGTAGAGAAATTCAGTATCCTCAGGAAAAAAAGCAAATTTTACATTGCAGTCTTCAAAACATACTTCTTGTCATTATAGACAGCATATGAATTAGCCTATACTTTATCTTTCTACATTGATAGAAACAGTTACTTTATACATGCACACATTAATGAAGGCATTAAAATAAATAAATATTACTCTTTTGCTTTTACTATTCATATGAAATTAATGATGCATGAAGTTATATTCTAAAGAAATTAATATATTTTAATAGAAGTCACACTGACTAGTGTCTACATTTGCATTAGGAAGATTTATGACATTGACTTTCTCTAATATTTGATATATAATCTTAAAGAATAAGTAGCACATAAATGGTATTTTCAATTTTAAAATGAATGAAAGTTATTTTAAGCTAAAAACGTATTGTTAGATGTAGCTATGCAAATAGAACACCTGGAATAACATAAAAAGCAAATATTGATCTATTGTAATTTTTTTTCAGGAATATTTACCCAAAGAATTAAGAATTTGTTGAGACTTCCCACAGCTTTGTGCACTATGCCACCCCAACTAATTCTCAAACATTATTGAAATAATAATCAAACAATTGCAAAAATGTTACTGGGATAATATATTTCAGTCAAGTCTTTCCTTGCTTAAACTTCAGTAAAGCACTAAAACTCAAAAGTGAGTACTAACTTGTTATTCATTCAAGTTTATTTGTAGCTAAATATACTAACTATAACATGATATACTTCAGAATTAAGAAATCTTAGTTTCTCAAGGCTTAAATAGTCTATGAATATTAACAAAATTAAATTATTGATAATGGTAAGTGCCTAAATTTATTAGTCCCTCTCCTATTGCTACTGTGGATTGAACTGAGGTGTCCTTCACTACTAAGCTATATCCTCAATCCGTTTTACTTTTCATTTTGAGTCGTGACCTGGCTAAATTGTGAAACTGGCCTGGAAATTGTGGTCCACCTGCCTCAGCCTCTACAGTCTCTGAGATTAGATTCATGCATAGCTATGCCTGGCATACTTTTACTAGTTCTTGCACAATGTAAATCATTAGTCTTCCCAATAAAATACGCATTCTAGGAATGAATCCTTATCTGACCATTTTTCAGCTGAAGAATACCTGGTCATGCCTAGTGATTCCTCAAAAGAAAGCTGTTGAATAAAGGAACAAATGAGTTAACTAAAAATTTTATTAACCTGGTGACAGAATACCAAGGAAAGGTATTTCGAAGAATCATCTTTTAGAAATGTGGAGTGTTTTATGTCATACAGTGCTATTTGAGATTGTGTTGGGTGGGGGCTAAGACCCTGGGAACCAGATTTGAGATCCAGACAGGTGGCAGAAATTACAAGAAGCAGACAGAATACATTCTTTATCCAGAGGTGTTAGCCATCCCCAGCTTCCAACCCCTTTTAGACCCAGTCAGTTCCATTTAGCCCCCCAAGCTATTTCCACAGGTCCTTTTTGTATGTAAGCAAGACAAAGAAGGCATAATGCCAACAGGTACCATAAAAAACAATAGTTTATGACTTTGAGTATATAGACTGAATCAGGATGTTCATGAAGTTGGCCACATATTAAAATTATAGCCCACTAGAAGCTTTGGCAAGGGAAACTGACTATAGCCAATATGAGACTGCTGTATTAGTAAATCTAAAGACATATTTACTACTCTTTATTTTATTTAATATGATCTGTAATATGTCCAATTTCACAAATAAAATACCATACATTTGCTCTGTTTGGCATGGCTTTTTTGTGTGTTCCATATTACATGTTCTTCTTAAAACTCTGTTTCCAACATAACTATGATGAAGTTATATGAATATATGAATCGTCTGCCCAAATTACATATCTTGAAATTCTAACACCAGAGGCAATGATATTAGGAGGCTGATATTTTGTGGAGGTAGGTAAGTCATGAGGCAGATCCTTCCTCACTGAAATGAATGTCCTGATAAAAGAAGCCACAGGGAGATACCTCGTCCTTTTGCCATGTGAGAACACAGAAGTTTCCAACCATGAGGAACAGAGACTTTGCCAGACACCAATTCTGCTAGCCCCTTGACCTTGGACTTGCAGTCTATGAAAAAGAAATTTCTATCGTTTATTAGCTATCCAGTTTTGTTAGAGTTACATGAACAGTCAAAGAGAGCACTATGTCATACTTGAAGAGTATGTAACATGGATGCTTGTTCAAAGTATAATCTGGTCCCAAGAGCCCCTTGTCCATCTATAAATAATTCACATTAAATTATACTTGGTTCCTCTTCCATTGCTGTGCCTTTTATTCATTGGCTGGTTTCTTACTTCTCTCTCCTTTTGATTAGAGTACTCATGCCCTTCTAAGGTGATATTCTCCCTGGGTAATCTTAATAGAGAGGACATAGCGTAGATAGATATGTCAGTACAAATAATCATACAAAGATGAGAATATGGAGATTTGTGAAGGCCTTTTTAATTAAATTCATGCAGCATGTCATTTGTGTGAATATATTTGAATGAAATGTTACTTACATCCTCCTTTTATATGTGTTTCTCAGTTTTCAAGGGCTTAAGTGCATTCTCTCCTAGTTACAATTCAGATGGAGAAGACCACTTTTTCATAAATACTAGAAATTGACTGTTAACGTCTTATTGGTCTAACATCTTATTTTTATCAGAAAAAAATTGTGAATGTTTAGTCCCTTCTTTATGCTCTGAAGGGCAATATCCATTGCCAACTACAGATGCATTCATCAAACTAAAAAGAAAAAGAATGAATTCCACTCACATGGCCCACTTCCAGATGTGTCTTTTTCATAGTCCCATACGGGATCATTTTTCATAACACTGTGCACAATGTGACCCATTAATGGATTTTTATGATTTGATCGCTATCCCTACTATGTTGACTCTAATGGAAAGATAGCAGTGGAAGTCAATTCTCTTTTTATTCCTAGAATAATATTTTGCAATTCAATCATAATCTGAGTATTTATATGATAAAAATAAAGCTATGAATTAATTTCCTCAGCAATCATTTTTTCAAAATGTACTATATATTATTGATTTCAAAAGTTTTTCTATGAATTGGTTGTTTAACATTTAAGATAAATTTACATCTAACTATTTATATACATTGAGAGAAACAATATACATTGATGAAAGCTCAAACAGAAAATAATGCATTTCTCCTTTATTATTATTATTAATTGTCTTTACAACTAAGGTATGTTTCTGAGACCAATGTGAAGTGACTGTGCCAAAGTTAGTTACCATAGCCAATTAAATAAATTGGGATAAGAAGAACTTGGTTTTGCAAAAGCAGGAAGAAGTGTGCAGTTGTTACAGTTTGACATAGTTGGATAGTATAAATTTTATGGCAATAGTGACATTTGAAAAGACACTGACAATATAAATAGAGCTATCCAGGTGGGTATGTCAGGGAAAATCATTTCAGGAAAAGGGAATTGTCTACTGAAAGGCCCCAGGCTCTGTAAGAGAAGCACTTATGTGGTGGTTCATGTGAGTAGTATCAGTTCACAAGAGTACTACATAAGCCAATTCACAAAGGACATTTTGTTTGATGCTTCAACTTTTGCTCTGAGAATGATGAGATATCATTAAAAAATGTAGATTAGAAGAGTTACATGACTCAACTCACATGTTAAAAGTTCAATATTAGTATTCTATTAAAAGCACACTGTTGGGGACGAGGATAGAGAAGTATAGAAATTTCAGGTGGTTATTGAATATGAATATATATCCAGGGTATTGGCTCTGTATGGAAAAATACCTTTCTAATCCTAAGAATGCAAGATAACAGTTTTCTTTCAGCACATAGGCTGTCAAAAGCCCTCGCTTACACAACTGAATGGTGGAAATAGTTTTGACCAATTGGAATTGGAAGAGGGCTCTGTAAGACAGCAGTTCGTCAAGTAGTAATTGTGAAAATGAGTGGAACATTGAAACGAATGCAACATTGAAAGAAACTTTCAAGATGGAATCAGGAAGCTGTTTAAGAAGTCAGAATGCATGCATGATGCTAAGTGCTTCCCGGAGTATAAACTTTTGTCGCCTCCACACTTTGACAACAGGCATCAGAAACCATGTGAAGACTGAAACATTTACTTTATCTCTATAGCCTTAGAATGAGATTTCTTCATTTTAGACATGTACATAATAATTACAAATGGAGAGAATTATTCCATAGTTCACTGTTGTTCTGTCATGTAACATTTTATGTTTATATATTTCTTATTCATACAAGCAAGACATAAAATTCAAGTAAACATTTAAGTTATTTTAATATTAATATTATAGCTATTTTTTAATTCAAGGAGAATGTGCTTAACGTGGAGTGTGTATGTGTATGAGTAATTACATAGCTCAATAATTAGCAAAATACACTGCCAAGCTTCATTCTGATATTTGTCTATTCACATAAAGTTCTATTGAAATATCATACATCTGCTTATTTATCTGCATAGTTTATATGCTTTAACAGCAGAGAAGAGAGGGTGTGGCATAGACTATCTGACCTACAATGCCCAAATTATTTACTCTCTTTTGTTTTACAGAATGTGGCTGACCCCAGGTTTTTCTCAACATTCTAGCAGTAGCTTCTTCTGTGACCCCTTGACAAAGAAAGTTCAAGCAACTTCATGTATTTAAAGTTCATAAAATCTGTTATGCTAAGTATATTTTGTCTTTGCCTATACTTTTTCTTCTTAATGAAAATTATCCTATTGTTCACCTTTTGAGGTTAAATTATTTGTCAAATACTTTCAAGAAATATGTCTTTCTTTAAAAAAAACTTCTCCTTTCCTTATTCCAGGTAGAATAATACCTGTTTCATCATGAAAGATATCCTTATTTATAATCTTATTTTAAAGTCTTTGATTTGCATTTTAATGTCTTGTGTTGAGGACCTTACTTCTAGACCAGAAACTTTCCTTAGGCAAAAATTGTGTCGTATTTGCCAGTAGGTTATATATTTTTGTTTTATAATTTTAAAGACTTAGGTTTATGTCTAAAACATAATGGCCTAGAAATATACAAATTTGAATCAAATTAAAAACTATTTTAATGTCATCAAGTAGGCTAGAGAGAAATCAATAGTAGGTAAAATATATTCTAATAGATAAATCTATGGAGGGGGGATTAGATATCTCTTATCACATCAAGTAGCAATGGCAGCAGTACCATGAGCCAGATAATAAATTTCTAGGGCTATTTTATTTGAAAACTATACTTTCATTATTCATACTCTTCACTGAAGAAAGAGAAAACAGTTATTTTATTAGAAGTCAAAAAAAGTTTGTACAACTATGAGATTTCAAATTTATAGAAATCTAAATTTAATACTGACAGGTTTAGGAACAGGATATGGCTTATACCTGATTTTCAGTTGAAAACCAAATATTTAAAAATAAGTGTAAAACATGCTCACTTCATGTTGGGAATTTATATAAAAATATGCTTTTGGCAAAAGAGAAAATCATTACAGACATTTTGACATATTTTTATTGATGAGTTTTGCTGATTACTTCACAATGAATTTTGTTATGTTACCACAATTTAAGGTTCTTGAGAAATTTTTTTCCATCACTTTTCTAATTTATTATTTAAGACCTTCTAAAGACTTTATTCCAAAGTTCATATTTCACTGCCTTACATACAGTAGGAGAAAGAAACTGCTTATTTCATGGCATGTTTAACAATATATTTTAATTTTAACAATATATTTTTAAGTACAACTGTTAAAAATTGAGTGATAAAATTTATTCAGTGACTATATTTTTAAAGCTCATTAGGTAAATGTAAAAATTTTCCTTTACTTTTATTCTCAATAGACAGACATCTTGTCTCACAATCTTTCCTCATCCCCTTTTTGTCACTATATTAAATTCTAATTTTCCTATGAGATAATAAAAAAGAATACTTTCATATGTATGTATATATAAAATTTATAGTAATGTATTTTTAAATATACAGATACAATGGTTTTGAGGAATACATTATTTCCTAAATATAATAAAATAAAACTTTATACATTTAAAATAAACCACAGAGCCATAACTGTGCTATTGAATGCGATGTCACATTGCTAAAGAAAGTTCTATTACTTATATGCTATTATGACCTTAGCTAAGTTATTAAATTTTGTGAGACTAAAATGGTTTAATTTTATGTCATTCCTCATTTAATCGTGGTAAAGATGAAATCAATTGGTACATACAAAGCCAGTGAGTGTACACAATGGTAAGTGTTCATCAGTTAACAATAAAATCAGTGTAGAGCTCAAGTTCATTGAAATCTGGAAGGAGCAGACCATTGTAGGAAATAGACATGAAAACTTTTCTCTAACTCTCTCATTAAATTTATTTATCTTTGCTGAAGTTCTTTAATTTAATATTATAAAACAGCAGATAAAAGTAGTATTCTCTTAAAAAATTTCACTGCTTCCTGAAATTTAATGTGCATATTTTGCTTTTGACATTTTTGAGCTTAATAAATATGCTATAACATATATGTTATAGGCAGTATGTGTAATATACTATATATTATATATATATATATTTTTTACATACACATATATAACTAAAAGTTATACTTGATGTAGCTATGTGAATTTTAAGGTGTTTTTAACTCTTACGTAAATATTTCTTTTAATTTATTCAGTTTCATATTTATTAAGATTGTTATTCTTTCCTTAAATAGGATTTCATTTTGTATTTTATTTTATATTCACTATTACTTAAGTTTCATGATTTATTAATTTTTTTATTACTTCCTTTTTATTTCCTAATAGTTTGGAAGTTACCATTCTAATTTGACTTTTTATGTAAATATACTGTGCATAAATTTTTTCTAAAATAAAATCTAAAATATAGTATTATTTATTTCCACTTCACAATACAAAAAATAAAAGTTTGTTAAGAGAGTATTTAGAGAAAAAAAAATCACCTTCTGCCTTTCAGTTTATTTTTTTTTTATTTTTTTTTTTTTAATTTTTAATATTTATTTTTTTTTAGTTCTCGGCGGACACAACATCTTTGTTGGTATGTGGTGCTGAGGATCGAACCCGGGCCGCACGCATGCCAGGCGAGCGCGCTACCACTTGAGCCACATCCCCAGCCCCTTTCAGTTTATTTATATACAATTTTCCCAACTTATTTCAACACTCTAAATTAAACATCTGCATAATGCCAGAATGGATATCTTCTTCATCATCATTACTTTTTTTTTATTTGTTGTTCACAACATTACAAAGCTCTTGACATATCATATTTCATACATTAGATTGAAGTGGGTTATGAACCCACAATTTTACCCCAAATGCAGATTGCAGAATCACGTCGGTTACACATCCACAATTTTACATAATGCCCTATTAGTAATTGTTGTATTTTGCTACCTTTCCTATCCCCTACTATCCCCCCTCCCCTCCACTCCCATCTTCTCTCTCTACCCCATCTACGGTAATTCATTTCTCACCTTGTTTATTTTCCCATTCCCCTCACAACCTCTTATATGTAATTTTGTATAGCAATGAGGGTCTCCCTTCATTTCCATGCAATTTCCCTTTTCTATCCCTTTCCCTCCCATCTCATGTTTCTGTTTAATGTTAAACTTTTCTTCCTGCTCTTCCTCCCTGCTCTGTTCATAGTTGCTCTCATTATATCAAAGAAGACATTTGGTATTTGTTTTTTAGGGATTGGCTAGCTTCACTAAGCATAATCTGCTCTAGTGCCATCCATTTCCCTGCAAATTCTATGATTTTGTCATTTTTTATTGCTGCATAGTACTCCATTGTGTATAGATGGCACATTTTTTTTTTATCCATTCATCTATTGAAGGGCATCTGGGTTGGTTCCACAGTCTAGCTATTGTGAATTGTGCTGCTATGAACATCGATGTGGCAGTATCCCTGTAGCATGCTCTTTTAAGGTCTTCAGGGAATAGTCCGAGAAGGGCAATAGCAGGGTCAAATGGTGGTTCCATTCCCATCTTTCCCAGGAATCTCCAAACTGCTTTCCAAATTGGCCGCACCAATTTGCAGTCCCACCAGCAATGTACAAGTGTACCCTTTTCTCCACATCCTCGCCAGCACTTTTTGTTGTTTGACTTCATAGTGGCTGCCAATCTTACTGGAGTGAGATGGTATCTTAGGGTGGTTTTGATTTGCATTTCTCTGACTGCTAGAGATGGTGAGCATTTTTTCATGTACTTGTTGATTGATTGTATATTCTCCTCTGAGAAGTGTCTGTTCAGGTCCTTGGCCCATTTGTTGATTGGGTTATTTGTTATCTTATTGTCTAATTTTTTGAGTTCTTTGTATTCTCTGGATATTAGGGCTCTATCTGAAGTGTGAGGAGTAAAAATTCGTTCCCAGGATGTAGATTCCCTATTTACCTCTCTTATTGTTTCTCTTGCTGAGAAAAAACTTTTTAGTTTAAGTAAGTCCCATTTGGGCATTTCTGTATATCAGCGACAAAACTTCTGAAACAGAAATGAGGAAAAACACTCCATTCACAATATCCTCAAAAAAAAAAAATACTTTGGAATCAACCTAACAAAAGAGGTGAAAGATTTATACAATGAAAACTACAGAACCCTAAAGAGAGAAGTAGAAGAAGATCTTAGAAGATGGAAAAATATACCCTGTTCATGGATACGCAGAACTAACATTATCAAAATGGCGATATTACCAAAAGTTCTCTATAGGTTTAATGCAATGCCAATCAAAATCCCAATGGCATTTCTTGTAGAAATAGATAAAGCAATCATGAAATTCATATGGAAAAATAAAAGACCCAGAATAGCAAAAGCAATTCTAAGCAGGAAGTGTGAATCAGACGGTATAGCGATACCAGATTTCAAACTATATTACAGAGCAATAGTGACAAAAACAGCATGGTACTGGTACCAAAACAGGCGGGTAGACCAATGGTATAGAATAGAGGACACAGAGACTAATCCACAAAGTTACAACTATCTTATATTTGATAAAGGGGCTAAAAGCATGCAATGGAGGAAGGATAGCATCTTCAACAAATGGTGTTGGGAAAACTGGAAATCCGCATGCAACAAAATGAAACTGAATCCCTTTCTCTCGCCATGCACAAAAGTTAACTCAAAATGGATCAAGGAGCTTGATATCAAATCAGAGACTCTGGGTCTGATAGAAGAAAAAGTTGGCTCCGATCTACATATTGTGGGGTCGGGCTCCAGATTCCTTAATAGGACACCCATAGCACAAGAGTTAACAACAAGAATCATTACTTTTTATAATAAATATTTGTATACACCAGAATATTTAAAATCTTTCCTCAATAATAATAATTATATCATTTCTTCCTCAACACCTTTGTTGTAGTGAGTGTGTGAATAATAAATATATTACTATTTCTTCTTTTGTCTATTTCAGCCTCATGAAAATATTCTCTTTTGCTATAAATTTCTAGATTGGTGTTTTCCATTCATATTTTGATTAAAAGACAGTATTCCATTTTTTTAATGTTGTTTATTATTATCTGACTGGCAATACTTTTATGAAAAAAATCTGTGTTCTGTCCTTTGGTAAATATCATGACCTCAACTGTTTTCCTGTTCTCAAAATGTATGTACTGAAGTCTTAAATTCCAAAAAAAAATCACTTGGGAGACAATGCAAGAAGGTTCAAAGGAAAAATAATAAGGCCACAAGATTCTTAATCCAATCAGTAATTAGCTCCCCTGATAGGATTAATTGAAGTGAGAAGGTATGGCTGGAGGAAGTGGGAATTTGGGCGGAGCTATGGGGTATATATTTGTACCTAGAGGGAAGCCTCTCTGTCTCTCTCTCTCTCTGCTTTCTGATCACCATGATGTGAGATGCTGCCTTCCAACACCCTCCCCTGTCATGAGCCCTGAGGAATGGAGCTAACCTTCTATGAACTAAAATCACTGAAACCCTGAACCCTCAAATAAACTCTTCCTCCTCTACAATTGTTCTGGTCAGATCTTTTAGTCACAGCACCAAAAATATGACTAAAACAGTTTGTTTAGTCAGCTTTTTCACCACTCTGACTAAAAGACCTGGCCAGAACCACTGTAAAGAAAGAAAGGTTATATGTAATTGTGTATAACCCTGAGGCTTACCTTCCAGTTCCATGCAATTTCCCTTAACTCTCACTTTCCCTCCCGCCTATCATCCCTGTTTAATGTTAATCTTCCTCAAACTCTTCGTCTCTACCCTGTCCTTGGTTACTCCCCTTATATCAAAGAAGACATTTGACATTTGTTTTTTAAGGATTGGCTAGCTTCACTTAGCATAATCTGCTCTAATGCCATCCATTTCCCTCCAAATTCTATGATTTTGTCATTTCTTATTGCAGAGTAATACTCCATTGTGTATAAATGCCACATTTTTTTAATCCATTCATCTATTGAAGGAAAGGAGGAGTAGGAGGAAAATTATATAAGTGGAAGAAACGATTTATAGTAGAGGGGATGGAGAGAGAGTAGGGGAGGGGAGGGGAGGGGAGGGATGAGGGGACAGTGGAGAATGGGATAGACAGCAGAATACATCAGTCACTAGAAAGGCAATTTGTAAATCAATGGAAATGTAACTGATGTGACACAGCAATCTGTATACGGGGTAAAAATGGGAGTTCATAACCCACTTGAATCAATCTGTGAAATATGGTATGTTAAGAACTATGTAATGTTATGAACAACCAACAATAAAATAATTAAAAAAAAAAAAGAAGGAAAGGTTTATTTTGAGGTTCACACTTTCAGAGGTGTGAATCCATACAAGGCTGGCTCCATTCCTCTGGGCTCAAGGTGAGGCAGAACATCATAGTGGAAGAGGGTGGTGGAGGGAATCAGTTCACTTGGTGATCAGAGACTCCACTTGCCAAATACAAATATATACTCCAGAGCCACAACCTAATTCCCACCACCTCCATCCACTTCAGCTACCACTCAGTCAATCCTTATCAGGAGATTAATTCACTGATTGGGTTAAGACTTTCACAACTCAGTCATTTCTTCTCTGAACCTTCTTTCATTGTCTCACACATGAGCTTTTGAAGGACATCACATCTAAGCCATAACATGGATAATGGGGTGGTTCTATTCCTAGGTCTTTGAGAAATCTCCATACTGTTTTCCAGAGTGGTTGCACTAATTTTCGATCCAGTCAACAATGCACAAGTGTACCTTTTCCCCACATCCTTGTCCACACTTATTATTTGTGTATTCTTGATAATGGCCATTGTGACTGGAGTGAGATAAAATATCAGTCTAGTTTTGAAGAAGTAATTCTTTCATATAAAGAGATAAGAAGGCTATGTGCACACAGAGGAAAAAGAACATGTGAGGACATAGTGAGAAGGTGGCCAACAGCAAGCCAACAGAGAGGCCATAGAATGAAATCAGCCTTATTAAAACCTCTATTTTGGACTTCCAGCCTTAGAATTATGAGAAAATAAACTAGGTTTTCAAGCTGCCCAATCTGTGATATCTTGTTATGTCAGCTCTTGCAAACTAACACATTGACTGTTTTCTTCCAAACTTTGAAGTCCCTCAAGAGCTTTATCAAAAATGCTGTCATGTGTAACTTTATGATGCATGTAGGAGTTAGTGGTCTATTCTATATGGATTTAAATTTGTTTCACTGCTATATGTTTCATGGATTTTCTTTCTGTAATGGATTTTCTATGGTTTTCTCATATTCATCTTCTAATTGATTTTCTCTCTCACAAATATTTAGTAATCAATATACTTATTGAAACTGTCCTCTAAGTTTTATTTTAATGATTATACTTCATCATTCCTAGAACTATTTCTTTTTCAAATCTGTTCTCCTTTGTCATAACATATCATTTTTAAACTGTGGATTGCAAGTTTTCCTTTCTGATTTTGAGCCTTTTAGACATGCACATATTAAAATTGCCATTTACATTGCTGCATTGTTGAATCTTCAGATGTATATTTTGCCTTTGGTTACATCTTCTGGCTCTATTTGTTACTTATGCTATCTTTCAAAGCAAATGGGTTGCTTTTATGCTTTTAAGTATTAATACATGTGCATATGTGTTCGTGGGCTGAGATTTTCTTAATGTGAATTTTTTCTTACAAAGGGTCATAACTATCTAGACGGGGAATTTGTACATATGGAATAGTGTTTATTGTTAGGCTGTAGGAGATCTAAACAATTTTTTTAACTGCACAGAAGTTAACTTCTTAGCTCAAGGCTGATCAGCTTTACAAATAAAAATATGTATCTAGCCAGTCATGGTGATGCTTTCCTGAAATCCCAGTGACTAAGAAGGCTGAGAAAGGAGGATTGCAATTTTGAGAATAGCATTACTAACTTAAAGAAACTCTGTCTTTAAATAAAAACAAAGTAGTGTTGGGGATGTGGCTTAGTGGTAAAGAACCTCCAGCTTTCATTCCCAGTAAAACAACAATAACAACAAAACACCTAGCACACGTTTGAGACAGAGGCATTGGGTTTAGATTTCCATAGAAATTCCTTCTATACCCACTACCATTAGTAAATGGCTAATTTATGTGATGATTTTTTTGCACTGGTGAGAAGGATATTTCAGTTCTTAATACACAAACAGAATTAATCTCCTGGATATGTCAAGGATGTTTAATTTTCCACTGGGGAAGACCTGAGAGACCCTGAGATGCTGAAAGCATTATTCAGACACTGCATCATTGTTATTCTTATGTGAACATTAAAATACCTGCTCCAGTCACTAAAGTCAATATCCAGTTTGAACATCACAAGATTGAACATCTTTCATGTGCTTTTATGGATTTGATTAGGTTGTCTTAATTCTAATACCAACATATTACCTTTATTTTACCTTGTATTAAAACTTAGTCAAGAATATAAAATGCAATACTTTGAGAATTTTTATATGCTTAAAGCTGAACAGGTAACTTCTCATGTCAGCTCTGCCTGCCATATGAATGAAAAGTTTCCTTTCAAACTATCAAAGAGGAAATAGGTTTTAGATAAATTATACTTAAAGGTTATAAATAATAAGATTTCCTACTATTTTTTAAAAGAATTATTCTAAAAGAATACATTGGAAGAGTTGTATATATTCTTTAAAAAAAGCCAAGTACTATTTATTAGTCAAGGTTCTTAAGAAAACTATAAAATTTTTGTTTAAAGAACATCAAGAAAATGATTTGGAAATACTGATGAATTGTCACAGTACTACAAAAGAAAATATCTTTTTTCCTCACAGAATAAAGAGGAGAAACTGAACATGAAGTCATGATTTAGAATATTAAGTGAAACCTACCTGCAAATTTGTATTTAGGAACCAAATTAAGTCTCTCTTTTTGTTTGGGGCTTCCATTTTCATGTCATTTTGTTGTGTCTTTATATTTTGTGTATTTTATATAATTTTTTCTTATTGTATTTAGAACTGAAAAATAAAAATATTCACTAAGGTCACATTGTAAAATAATGTTACATCATTTTTTCCAAAACTTCTGTATCATTGCACTGATTGTATAATCAGAATAAAATCCATGAATTTAAATTTATATAGACTTTAGATTCTTATTTGAGCTTGAAGGATAGCAGGGAATTAAAGAAAACTAAGATGTGCTATGGTGTACTGGAGTTTTCTACAGAGAGACAGAACTAGTAAGACATGTTAGAGGGGATTTATTAGAGAATTGGCTGGTACTTTTATGGCCCCTGAGAAGTCCACTACCACTTGTCACAGGCTGGAGACCCTGAGATGCTGAAAGCATTGTTCAGTCCAAGTTCCAAAGCCTCAGAGGTGGGAAAGGCAATCCCATGATTGCCTATGACAATTGGTTCAAGATTAGTATCCTGAGTACCTATTGAGGAACCACTGATATGAATGTGAGAGTCCCAAAGCCAGAAAGCCTGGAATTCTGAGGGCCAAGGCCGGAGATGAGCTCATTTCAGCTCTAAGGAGACAAATTCACCATTTGTATGTGTGCTCTCTGGTCCTCCTGACAAGCGAACGGTCCTACCCACATTGAGGGTTTCAAATGAGACCCATAGACTGAATTAATACTAACAATGAACAAAAAGCAATAGAAAAATATACTCATGATTGGTTTTAGAGAACTTGTTATGAGAAGATGTACTTCGCTTTCTCAACCCAAAGTCTAGAAAGCAACATAGATTATTATGACACAGAAAATATAATCCAACACTAATATTTAATATTATAAAAAGTCCAAGAGAAGAATATCAGTCAACCACCAAAATGTTTAAAGTTCTATTCCTCAGTTTACACGTATTTCCTTGCATTTTCCAACTTATCTCTTTATTTTGCATAGATATGTGATCTATAATACTCTCTCAACAAATATTCATCATGCAACTGCTATGTATATGGCTCTGGTGATATAGTGCAGAAAAAGGAAAAAAAAATAAATAAATCCCTATATAAGCTTTAACATTGATGATTAAGAACTCTAATTTCAGGTGTTCAACAGGAATGACTTGGAGTAACATGTTTTAATTATATGACTGTAAGTAAGGTACTTCATCTAATACAGCTCAATTTCCACTTTCTAAACTGTGGATGACAATTTTATCTACACATGTTCTCAAAGGAAATGAATAATGACTATACCCTCAATGAGCTCAGAATGCCACCTGCAAAGTATGCAAAGTCATTGTTAACTGTCATTTGTTCATCAGCTGTAGCTAAAACTGTTGTTCTCTGTATTATACCATATCTGACTTAATGTTATGCTCTATCTGACTTTGCCCACACTTCTATCATTTGTACTTTATATGATGATGTATCTCGGGGATTACTGGTTTTTCAGGAGCTTGTCAGAATCAATATTAAAATAATAGCATCCACATATCTATGAAGATTAGGCAAAAATGGAAGGCAATTTAGTCTGTCCTCATATCAGATTTTATTTGTTGTTCCAAGAAAAAAATCAATTTTCATCTTTATCTTTGTAATGTGTGTAGCTGGCATTTAATCAAATCATAGAGGTCTTCACCATTCTTGACAACATTTATATGCTGCTCCTTGCTCTTCATTCTGCATGATTGGGCTTGGAGATCACCTGGGCACCATTCTTTACAGAGGGGCTGTTATGTATAATATAATGCAGTTTGTCTTCTATTATATATTGTCACTGCCAGAATAATCCTTGTTACTTTATAACTCATTTTAAAACATAAACTCATTGTATCGCCTTCTTCTGAACTCTCCTTACATTTCTCACAATAGCATCAGTTTTGATTATGAAAACAAGCCAAGGAACTGCAAAAAATAATGTAAGATCACCTCATGTGTTCCTGGTGCAGAGATCCTATTTTAAGAATTCAGTGGTGTGTTTACTTTCTCCCAGGTTGCTTCACTGATCACAGATAGTTTATGATCTGTTATGACACTTAGCTATTTTTCTGCCATAACTGTATTTCTTGTATTTTTGCATTGAAAAAATTATTTTTCTCTTCATAAATATTACCCTCATATCATCTTCACGGCATTTCTTTTGTGTGTTTTGCATTGACTAGTGTCACTGAATAGTGATTTTTATCGTCTACATTTTAAACCACCTCCCCAGATTATCTTCTTGTTTACTATTATCTGTGAGTTAATGATGGCAAAAATGTCCTATCAATCTGCTTTTATACTGTATTTTCTGTTAAATAAATCAAAGATTAACAACTAGCAATGATTAATGTTATGGGCATCATTAGCACAGTGGTCATTTAAATTAATTTCAATTCAATGGACAGATAGGAAATACTAGCCCATAGTTTTAGCATTTTTTTCATTTAAAGCTAATTTTTTCTTTACTCTTGATTTACTAAAAATTTGAATTAAAAAAATGTCCATTGTCAGGCTGGGGTTGTGGCTCAGTGGTAGAGCGCTTGCCTAGCATACGTGAAACACTGGGTTCCATCCCCAGCACCACATTAAAAAATAAATAAACAAATAAATAAAGATGTTGTGTCCATCTACAACTAAAAAAATATTTAAAAATCCATTGTTTGATTCTAATGCATCTTTTAAGATTTATTTTTCTTTAGTTTTAGAGACTACAATGATAGGTAAAATAATAAAGATTTGATTGTCACATGCTAATGGGGAAAAGGAGAGAAACTAGTATGAGTAGACAGAGGATTATGATGCTACCTCATTGATCTGCTAAGGTTGGCAGGTTTTTGTCTTCTGAAATTCCTATGTTGGAACCAAATTTTCAGTGTGACTATATTAGGATGTAGATTATTTGGGAGATGAATAAGTATTAAGGGAAAAATCTTCATGAATGATATTAGTGCCCTAATAAAAAGACACCAGGGAGTTTCTTTGCCCCAGGTAAAGTTACAAATTGAAGAGATATATATTAACCAGAAAGTGGACATTCATCAGAAACAGACACAGAATCTAGTGGCCCCCTGATTATGGACATCACAACCAGATAAAAAGATGGAAATTGTAACTTCAGAATTCAAAACTTAAGGAGTGGGATGGAGTTTTATTTTTCAGATTTATTTTGTTTGAGATCAAAGTTGTTATCTGCTTACAATAAACTGTTAAACTATATGATTTTTATAGTCCTTGTCATAACAACAAAACATTGAAGATATGTAGACAAAAGGAAAGAATCAAAACTTACTACTTTAAAATATCACAATGCAAAGAAGAGAGAAAGAAAGGAAGCCTTAACCTATGAAACAATTAGAAAACAAGACACAAAATAAGAGTGTTAATTCTTTACTGGTTTTAATTAAGTTAAATGTAAATGTAACTAATTATGTTGAATGTAAATATTACATTTATACACCATAAATAAATAAAAAACATAGACTCACTAAATGATATTGTTTTTTTGAAAAAGACTCAGCTATATGCTATCTACAAGAAACTTGCTTTGACAATAAGGACGCTCATAGATTGGAAGTGAAGTAATGAGGAAAATTTTCATTCAAATGAAAAGTTAAAAAAGACCAGAAGTAGGTATATTTAGATCATTAAAAATAAACCCACCCCAAAACAGTTAAAACAGATAAATAAGAAATAATGAGATAGAGGAGTTAATTCACAAGACACAGAGACAAACCCACATAAATACAGTTATCTCATACTAGACAAAGGTACCAAATCATAAATTGGAGAAAATATAGCCGCTTCATCAAACGGTGCTGGGAAAACTCAAAGTCCATATGCACTAAAATGAAATTAAATCCCTGTCTCTCACCATGCACAAAATTCAAACCAAAGTGGATTTAGGATCTAGGAATTAGACCAGAGACCCTTTGCCTAATAGAAGAAAGAGTAGGCCAAAATCTTCATCATGTTGAATTAGGTCATGACCTCCTTAATCAGACTCCTAATGTACAAGAAATAAAATCAAGAATCAATAAATGGAATGGATTCAAAGTAAAAAGCTTCTTTGCAACACAGGAAACCATAAATAATGTGAAGAGAGAGCCCACAGAGTGGGAGGAAATCTTTACTACAGAGACATCAGATAGAGCATTAATTTCCAGGATATATAAAAAAACTCAAAAAACTTAACAACAGAAAAAAACCAATCAACAAAAGGACTAAGGAAGTGAATAGACACTTCTCAGAAGAAGATATACAATCAATCAATAAACAGATGAAAAAAATGTTCAAGATCTCTAGTAATTAGAGAAATACAAATCAAACTACTCTAAGATTTCATCTCACTTCAGTCAAAATGTCAACTATCAAGAATATAAGCAACAATAGTGTTGGTGAGAATGCAGAGAAAGAGGTACATTCATACATTGCTGATGGGACTGCAAATAGGTGCAACCATTCTGGAAAACAGTATGGAGATTCACTAGAAACTTGGAGTATAACCATCATTTGACTCAGCTATCCCACTTCTCAATTTATATCCCCCCCCCCAAAAAAAACCCTTAAAATCAGCATACTAAAGTGACACAGCCACATCAATGTTTATAGAAGCTGAATTCACAATAGCTAAACTGTGGAACAAACCTAGATGCCCTTTAATAGATGAATGGAAAAAATGTGGTATATATACACAATGGAATATTACTCAGCATTAAAAGAGAATAAATCATGGCCTTTGCAGGTAAATGGATAGAGTTGGAGAATATCATGCTAAGAAAAGTAAGAACCCCCCCCCCAAAAAAAAAAGGCTGAATGTTCTATCTGATAAGTGGAAGCTGATCCATAATACAGTAGGGGGTATGGGACGAATAGAGAAACTTTGGATTGGGTGAAAGGAGGATGGAAGTTGAGTGGGTATGGGGGTAGAAAAGATAGTGGAATAGGAAGGACATCATTACCCTAGGAAATTGTATGATTACACATATGGTGTGACTCTACATAGTGTATAACCAGAGAAATGAAAAGTTGTGCTCCATTTGTGTACAATGAAATGAAATACATTCTATTGTTATTTATAACTAATTAGAAAGACTTTTTAAAATGTTAATATTTAAAAAAATAAAATGAGCTCCCAAGTTATAGAGGGAGTTTAAATGAATATTGTTAAATGAAAGAAGCCAATATGAAAAGGCAATATACTGTTTAATTCCAATTATATGACATTCTGGAAAAGACAACATTGTTGAGATAATAAAATATGTCAGTGAATGCCAAGGATTGATAGGGGAGAAAAGAATGAAATAGCAGGGAACAGTGGGGTTTTTGAGGCATGAAGCCATTCTGTGTGATACTATAGTAATGGATACATGTTAACATAATTTTGTCCACACCCATAGGATACACAAAATCAAAATTCAACCTTAATATAAACTATGGACTTTTATAATAATGAATTATTAGTGTAGACTGATCCATGTACTACTGGTGTGGGAGGCAGTCATTCATAATGAGGGAGGCAGTGCATGAGTTGAGATACTAGGTATATGGAAAATCTGTCTACCATCTGCTCAATTTTTCCATGAATGAAACACTACTCTGAAATTGAAGTCTATTAAAATATAAAGTAAAACAAAACACTGTTATCTAAAATGTACCATATTCATGTTAATAAACAAAATGTGTATTTGTGCACCTGCAAATGGATAAAGAAAATGTGGTATATATACACAATGGAATATTACTCAACAAATGAGATCTAAAAGTTGTGACCTTGACTAACGGTGTCTTGAATATTATTTGTGAAATGACTATAGTATACCCACCAATTTGGACTTCATTTAACAATATTCTTGAGCTGAGTGTATAACTTAGTGTCAGAGCACATGATAAGCATATGAAAGTCCCTGGGCTCAATCCCCAGCACCACAAGAACATTCTTCTAAATTTCCAATCAAGATATTTACAATTCTTGATTATATTTCAGTTTTACAAGCTTCTAATGTAGTTTTCCTATGCATGTGTGAGATACATTCATTAGCATTGTAAACAACTGTACACCTCATCTTTATCTGCTAGTCCATTCAAAGATTTTATTTGTTTACCTAGTTCATTACAGATAACAGACATTTGTATACTTCATGGTCCAGTTAATTTAATTAGGTTTACAGATGGTTGGTTAACTTATGCCTTATTGTGAAGCTTTAGTAGCTATTTGTGGACTCCTAGTAAGGGGAAGAGTTCCTACTTGAACAAAGTTAAGAACTTATGATTTAATACTTGCAATTTTACAGATTGTTTATTCTATTTTTAAATGAGGCTGGATTTTTTCTTAGTATTTCTTTCTCTTTTCATTCTTAGGCCATTATTTCTACACTCTTTATGAGTATATTTTTTAAAAGAAATCAAGTGATTAAATTATGCTGTGTACATATATGAATATACCACAGTCAATTTTACCTTATGGGAACCTATAAAGTACCATTTTTTAAAGCAATAAGTAAATAGAAGGAGGACCTGTAGAATAGTGGAGGAAGAAGAGGGGAAGGGAGAAAGGGGGGAGGAAGTAGTGAGGATTAAAGTAGAGCAAATTATATTCCATGTATGTGTCTGATGACCTCATTATGCCAAAATGAACTCATTATTATATAGAACTGTAATGCACTAATAAAAACATTTTTAAATAACACATAAGGATAATTGATAGCCTTACAGTGATCTCATTTCCCAAACTGGAAAAAATCTACCCAATGTTGCCTAGACCCTGAAACCTATCACTAAAATAGCAGTGTTTCTCCTGCTGAGAAGAAATGCCATGGAAAAGGATGGTATCAGTGGGAACTTACACAGGTCACTAATGAAAGGCCCAGAGGACTCCCATGTGCACAGATTCCTTGAAGGACAAATGATCTACATGATATTCTAATCATCTTGCAAGATATTAAAAAATATGAGGGCAAAAAACTTGACTTCAATTTGAGTCAGGTTTATCTTCTATCATCCTAGATGAATTTGAGTTTAAATTAGAATTCAACTTGAGTTATAAAAATTATTTATCTTTAAATACTTAAGCTTATGGTTAGTCTCATATCTGTTGAGAAAGAAAAGAAAGGAAGAAAATAAGGAAAATGGAAGGAAGAAAGAAAGGAAAGAAAAATGAATGAAGGAAGGAAAGAATGAAGGAAGAAAGAAAAAAAGGAAGGAAGGAAGGAGGGAAGGCAGGCTGGCCAACTGGCTTCTGGCTATTTAATATAGCTCTCATTCCCATTTTAGTTCCTATATGTTTGCTTTGTTGACAGTCTATCAACTAAACAATAATAACCTGGTAATGACTAAATTTAGTGGTAGCTGTGTGCACAGTGGCACATGTCTGTAATTCCAGTGATTTGGGCAGTCATGGTACGAAGATCACAAATGTGAGGCCAGCCTCAGCCTTCATCAACTTAGTAAGGCCCTTTCTCAAAATAAAAAGTAAAAAAGATTAGAGATATAGCCAAATGGTAAAGCCCCCTTAGTTCAATTCCTGATGCAAAAAAAAATGTATACAGAAGCTTAATAATAGGAGATAAATAAGTGAACCTGCCTGATCATGAAGACTTTGAAGTACTGACAGTGATTGAGAGGGGAAAGGAGCCTTAAGAATGAATATCTTTCAGGGAAGCAGTGCCTACATTGCTCCAGCCAGTTATTTATGGGAATGCAAACCATGTATGGCCAGGTTTTTATTCTTTATTTTATTTTTTTCAAAGGGAGCTGGAAATGTTTCTCTTCATTTCTAAATTGGAAATATTAAAAACACTGTTAGACCAAAACCAGAAAAATCCCACCATGTCCAATGGTTGCATCCTGTTTTGTATGTGTTTTTCCTGTTTCAGAACTTAATTTTCAAACTTATGTATAGAATGGACATTTTGTAAAAGTATTTTATTTATAACAAATATATTTAAACTAAATATTGGAGAATTACCTTAAATTTCTTTGGTTGAAATGCTGAAGAGGAGGTCAGTGTTCTCATAACCCCATACCTTTCTTTTCACTATGGGATCCTCCAAAGAATAGAGATTAAAGGCCAAAATAATTTCATGTTGTTTTTAGAGAGCCAAATGAATACATCTTTAGACTAAGCAGTTCTTCAATCAAGGAATAGAAAGTGTGTTTACTGTAGAGAAAAATTTCTCATTCAATAACTTGAGTGAATATTAACTTGAAACAATTTTCTTAAGAGCATATCTGATAGTTGGGTACTCTGACACATACCTGTAATCCCAGCAACCAGGGAGTCTGAGGTAGGAGGATTGCAAGATAAAGGGCAGCTTCAACAAGGTCCCCGGCACTTTAGTGAGACTCTGTCTCAAAATAAAAAGATAAAAAGGGCTGGGGCTACAGTACTGGTAAAGTGTCCTTGGATTCAATCATGAGTGCCTCCTCCCGACCCCCAGAAAAAAAGGCATTTAGGGATATATGGCAATTAAGTGATCAGGAACTAGCTACTGGTAAATTCTCAAATCCCTTAAAATAGAAGTACATGATTTACAAAAGTATACTTTAAATATATTATTACAAAGGAACCCTATCAAAAACTCTAAATATTACTAAGAGGAAAAGAAAACAATATTTTCATTTATTCTCTGATATATAAGTAAATACTTTTATTATGTTTAAAAGATATTCCTCTGGGTTTTATTATTCTTACCTTTTCATCAATTTGCTCTTTTCCTCTTCTATTTGATTTTCCTCACATCATGAACGATATGAATCAAATTCTTATTTTCATGTTTAAAAAATGTTATGGGTTCTTTTTAGTTATACATGACAGTAGAATCCATTTTGACATAATTAGAGAAGCATGGAATATATTTATTTTTAACATTCTTTTTCTCATTGCTTCTGTACAAGGAGACTAAAAATATTATTTCCTATATTCAATAAGAAGTTCAGAGTTTCCTCATTTACTCAAGATTCACATTCAAAAAGTCTGTGATGTTACTCTACACTTTAGGAAATTAGCTGTCCTTGATTTTACACTCTAAGAACACAAAATAGTGCTGGTACAGTAAATAATACATAAATTATCTGGTACAAATAATTATTGTGACTTCAGAAGGTACTCTATAATTTATTCTATTGTCTTCGCAGCCTTATAATATCAGCAACCCTACAAATCCACAAGAGTAACACCAATGATAAGGATTTCAAACAGTGGGAAATTAGGGATAATTTTATTTTATTTTATTTTATTTTATTTTATTTATTTATTAGTACTCGAAATTGGTACAGGGAATTTCACCACCTGGGTCCTTTATCACTGAGCCATATCCCCCAGCCCTTTTCATTTTTTTTTTTAAATTTGAGACAGCACCTCTCTAATTTGCTCAGGACTTTGCTTAGTTACTGAGGGTGGCCTCAAACTTTCCATCATCCTGCCTCAGTCTCACGAGTCTCTGGTATTATAGGCATGCACTACCACAGCAGGCATAGGGCATATTATTTTAAAATTCATAATTTTAGCCTTCAGTTCCATAGTTGTTCCCCATCCAGTACAGGCTTGATCACAACCAGGAATGCCAGACAACATCCGTGGAAAGTGATTTGGAGTCCTTTCTATAAGAAATTAAAAAGTGAACCCCTGAAGATGCCAGTACTGCCAAGGAATGGAGCTGCAGGTCACAGGAGGAGACATTCCCTTCAGTCAGGAAGTTAATTGAATTTGTATAATTCAGGTGCATGTAAATTTTACAGGATTGGGATGAAATAAATAATTCTCACTATGGCCTCTATTATTTCAGAACCTGGAAAATCTAATGTCAAAAATTAAATGACATATTTCTCTCTTTCATATTGTTAACAATAAGGATGGTTAGTAAAACATAATTGACACACAAACCCAATTAACCTTTTGTTTTTATATAATCTGTGTATGTTCTAAAAATATGGTTAATAGATTCACTCATTTCACATGGATGTTATGCCAGAGGCCATATTATAAAGTAATAGGAACATTTCAATCTGATTGATGGCTACAAGTTCATTCTTAAGTTTAACTTATTAAGACATTGTTCAATTGTCTCATCTTCCATTATAAAAATAGTTTTGCGTTAGTAGTGATACAAACATCTGAGAGCTTTTGGTGGGTAGCAAGATTCATATTTAGTCTATAGTTCTCCTCTTTGTATTACTAACCAGTTTTTTTCCTGGTTTTAAACAGCAAGCAGAGATTTATGAAAATACAACTAAATATTATTTCAGGTTCAAAATACTAGAACCAAAATATCTGCTATATCTGCTTTCTTTTCTCTTTTTGTAGAATATTTTTGAAAACAGTACAGATATTAGGAAAACATTAATTAGCCCTTCAAAGTAATTAACAATGATTTTTTGGAAGACACTAGTATTTTTGTGAAATATCTTAAAATCTAATTTTTTTTCCTCTTTTGATCAAAAGTATTGATTGAGTGCTGGCTTTGTGCCAGTCTCTGAGCATTTTCAGCTCCTTTCCTGTAATGAAGACTGAATCTCCATCTTCAAACTCAGGAAGAACATTGCCTCATGAAGGAGACAAATACATGTACAGATTCATACAGTACATGTCTGCAAAATCTATAACCAGTAAGTTACTGTCATTCATACTTTCTCCTAGAAGTTTTCCTATAAATCATCTTTACAATTATTAGGCTTTGTCCTAGAATTCCAATCTCATTTCTAATTTTGATTATAATACGCTCCTAAAAAATTAACATTTACTTATTATAAGCACCATATTTAAATTGTAAGAAACTAGGAGTATTCCGAATTATAATCAATTTATTTTTGAAATTGCATTCCCACCTTATATATTTACAAAACCGTATGAAATGAAAGGTGTTTTGATTGTATCACAGACCTACAAGATTACTTAAAAACATTTTGTTTCTATGACTAATAGCTATATTACAACATATGTCATTTGCTAAATACCAAGTATGTAATAGGACAGATTCAACTACTTACGTGTTCTTATGCATATATATATATATATATATATTTTTTTTTTTTTCTTTGTGAGATAATGCTTAAGTTCAGGGCTTTAAACTTTAGGGGGCATTATTTTATAAGGTTTACTTTAAATACACTTGTAAAACATTCCCAAAATCTCATTTTACATGTTTAAATTCATGAGGACCATTGCTAATATCATGTTGGTCATTATTAGTAATACAAAACAATTTTACTTTCTTATTATTGGTGTACTTAAACTACAGAGTTGTGAATTACACATGAACCAGGATATTTTAAAGTATGGGAATGTAAGATTTGAACATGATGATTTAAATATAACCTCTAGAAAATCAAAATAGAAACAGCATTCTTTATATTTTTTTCCAATAGTGAAGACGTTTCAGAAAGGTATAGAGTCAGGAAAAAGAGACAGAATTATGGAATATATGTCATTGAGTATTAGAAAACCACTTTCCTCTCTGTTAGGGTCCTGAGTGGCATTGGACGTTTGAGATTGGAAATGGGGATAGGGTAAGTTGGGGAGAGCAGCATCAAAGCAAGAAAAGCTTCTCTAGAATGATCAGTGAAATGACTGATGTTGAGGAACACTACTTATGAGAGTGATCTATTCTCTGAAGAATTCGTGTGTTCAGGTCTAGTCACATGTGGTCATCATCAGTCTTTGTAGGAGTCGATCTAAACTGACCCACTGCCCATCATGCCATGTTAGGGTCTCAGAACAAGGGACACCAGATATAAGGAGGTTGTTGTAGATGAATATGGTCTCATGGAGGAACTCCCCAGCAGGAAGCACCTGGAACAGTAAGAGGGGTAATCCAGGGATCTGAAGGTAGGGTAAGTCAGACAAAAACAAACCTAATCGAAATAAAGGAAGAGACGGAGGAAGGAAGGAATAACATGCAAGGCCCATGTAATTAGCTATGATTTACAATACTTTGTCATAACCAATGGTTGCTTTAAAGAGCTGGCTAGAGTTCACACAGTACACATATCATGCATGTTTGCTCTTCCTTCTTAAAATGGAACTGCCTCTGCAGTCCTGCTGCTGTTCTCTAATGATTGTATGTAGATGTGTTGTTGGTGTTGGCGCTGTTTGTTTACTTCATAGGTTCCCAAAATAATTAGAAAAAATGTTTGAATATGAATAGGGGAATTATAAAACCAGTGAATATGGCTTGTGGATTTGGGACTCCGACACGACACTAATAGACAACTTTCAAGTGGTTTGTTACTTTATACCTAGATATATGTCCAGCTTTTTTTGTTTGGAAGAAGGGATGTGGATATGTTTGGTGGTATGCATGATGTTTTGATCTTGTTTGGGTAGAAGTATTATGAGTAACGAGAGAAGAACAGGTACACATAATAATTAAAAGCTTAAGTGCTTTGGACTGATCTTAATCTTTCATACACCTTCCTGATGGAATTTTTTGAGTCCCTTTAACTAGATAGATAGTCAGTTTTTAATCATATACTCCTAGTACCAGGATATGCAATAAAGAGCAATCTGTCTGGAGACTATCCAGTGATCTATGTGGACTCTGTATACTTATAAAAAAGATTTGAATCACTTGTAATTTTTTTTTCAAATGTTAAACTAAGAAAGAGACAGATTAAAAGAGGGAGCTATTAAAGTATTAGGAGAGAGACCAATAGGAAGATATAAGACTAGAAGGTATGATGAGCTAGGTGCAAATTGAAGTCATGAGGGGAAAGTGGTGTGAAGTCAGATACAGAGAATAAAAGTAAGCCGAGTTACTGAAAGAAAGAGGCATGCATAGTAAAGCTGAATCATGCAGGCTACAAGAGAATGGATAATCATAGAATCTGGCTGTACAACTGCTGCAGTTGCTTTGAAGACAGACTTAGCTGCACTATACTAATCATTCTCTATACTAATCATATTTAATATGTATAAAAACTGTTCCTTAATTTTCAATTTGAACTCAAAACAAAATAACCCATTTGTCACTCTTTCTTGCAATCAAAAAATAAAGAAATTATTAAATTTAAACAAATATATTGTAAAGATACTGTATTCAAAACTGATAACATGATCCACAGGAGACAGGAAAGAAATCAATGAGGAACTCATATTTAAAATGAGTTGGAAAAACAAGAATTGTAGGAAAAAGTGCTCAAGGTAAAGAGCCTAAATAAATTTATATAACATTCAGAAGTTTAGATAATTAAAATGACTTTCATATTGCTAAGGTAAGAATTAGTAGGTGCAGCCATGCAAGCATTGTGACTATACAGAGAACCAGGACACAGATTATGGAGGCAATTTTATGCCAATCCATAGAGTTTGTATTGGTATCTAAAGTAGTGATTCATTTTTAGGCATGTGGTCAGCCTGAATCTGCACTGGAGGGAAATCTCTTAAGACTCTGATCATGAAACCAGAGAGATCAGTTTGCAGTTTATTGCAACATTCCAGTTAATAGATGAATAACGCGGGAAAAACAGTCACAAAAACCTTAAGAAGTTAGAAATAGTTGTGTTATTTTGGAGGTGCCATAGTACCTTGATTTTTCATGATTTTTCTGCTCCTATTTTGAGATTTGCTCATGTGTTGGATCAGTTATCTCTACTACTTTTACGGGATGCCCTTTCAGTAAGGGCTTTCTCCTTGAAATCACTTGAGATGCCCGTTTGTTATGCAAAGTTAACTTCTTTTCCAGCTGAACACCTCAGTGTTGTCTCCCTATAGCATGAAAGGATAATTAATTAGATGTGAGAATTCAGGAATGAGGACTTAGACCATGTTTCTTAGTTGACTGAATGAAGATGTGCACTATTCCTAAAGATTGGGAGCAAAGAGAATTAGACTGTGAAGAGATTGGGTCAATGAGCAGCAAATTTAAGTTTGGTTATGTTTCACCTTTAGTGATAATGGACTGGCCAAATGGAATTAAACTCGGTTATATCAAATCATCTGCTTGACTTTTCCACTCTGCCCAAAGTAGATATTATGTTGCTCATGATTATGTTCTCATTCCTCCAGATGAATATAATAGCCATGAAAATAGGGATGAGTTTTCCTTATTGAATACTGTGTTACCTGCCTGTCAATGTGCCAAGATAGCAACATCATGTAATAAATATTTAAATGAATAAAGGAGATGAAGTTTGAAGTAAAATATTGATTGTTATCCCTGCTGAGAGATGACAGCTCAAACACAGGTATAAATAAGATTGTTCAGGACTACACAACAGATTGTTCTTAGGAGGCCAAAGGGACAATTCTCTTCGGATATGTTGAAAATAATCAGGAAGTTAATAACGGATTGGTCAGGAGAGGAAACTGAAAAAATATATAATGATCATCAGACACCGTGCTGGGCACACTACATAAACATTACAATCTCACTCCAGTATCCAGGAACACTAGCCACATTCCCATTTTTTTTTTTTTTTTAAGTTAGAGATAGTCTCACTGAGTTGCTTAAGGCCTTGTTAGCTAAAGCTAGCTTTGAATTAATGATCCTCCTGCCTCAGCCTCCTGAGCTGCTGGGATGGCTTGTTTCCTATCATTTAGACAAATTTGAAAATTTAAAAAAATATGTTTTAAGCATAAAGACTTGAATTTGTTTATATACATTTATTTATAGCCTAGGGAAAATATATAAAATATATTGTCTTACATATGTAATAATATATATATATAATATATATAATGAAATTATTATATACAGATTTTCCAAACTTAATAAAGAAGCCATATATATTTATATAAATTTAGATTTTATAATATATAAATATATATTTCAGAAAAAAAAGATAAAATAATTTGTCCTTGGAAGAGTGCTTTGAAATTTGTTAGTCACTAAAACTTATGTCATGATTGATAAAAGTTCACACACATTGTATGGGCCTGGGTTTGAGCAGTAATAAAAAATGAAGTTATACCTTTACAATGTCTGAAGAGGAATTGTTCATGTGAAATTGCAACTGATTCTCATATTCCAGTTGACATGACATCAATAACAGAATTCAAATTTGATGGCACAGCTGTACCTTGTACTCAGCTTTGTTTTTGTGTCATATTAAGCTATCTTGCTATATATCATACTGTGATTCAGGAATTATTTATGTGATGACTGTTCTATTTTTGTTGTTGTTTTAATGGAAGTGTTTCAGTTTTCTATTTTTTCAGGATTGACTTACTTTTTATTTTGCTTGAGATCTTTCATTTTCAGTGTTTTGAGGTACAATTGATGTAAAACCAAATCTATGCATTTAAGGAATATGATGTGATGACTTGATAAACTTTTACAGCATGAAATGATTATCCCATCAGGCTAATTAACATATTCATCACCCTACTCTGTGTGTGTGTGTGTGTGTGTGTGTGTGTGTGTGTGTGTGTGTGTTGCGAACAGGTGAAATCTACTCTTTCAGAAAAAATTAAGTATACAACAAAAAATTTCTCACAATTATCATTGTGTATGTTAGAGTTCCAGAATCCTATGCATCTTCAACTGTAATCTAGTCTCTGGCTTCTGCTTCAGATAGGCAGTCTTCCAGCTGTTGACTATGTATTTGCCAGTGTCTCTGAACCAAATATCTCCCCATTTCTCCCATGCCCAGACCCTGCTAACTAACATTTGCCTCTGTTTCTCTGAGTTCTAAAGGAAAGCTAGTGGGGCTGAAGCCGGTAATCACCAGGGCTTTGATAAAGTCTTTCCTGACAGTTATTAATTTGTTAAGAATAACACTCTGATTGTGGTTCTAATTTGTCACTTGCCACCACCCCTTGTGGAGGCATGAAGGAATTTTTATTAACTTCTCACAGTGAAAAATTAGTGAGATTCTAGAAAAGTAAAGTCTAAGTAAGCATGTCTCTCCACCTTCACTCAAATGAAAACTCCCAAGAGTTTTTGACTCTCCTTAGTCCTCCTTCTCCACAAATTCACCAAAATCATCACTTAAGAGTTCCTGCTGCTTTCAAGTCTCTGTGGCTCCTGCTCCAGGTAAACAGATCCCAACTGTGACTTTATTTGCCAGTATCTCCTGACTTCAGGATTGGTTTGCCATATAGCTTCAATTTCCTGATGGTTCAAAAAATATCACTGACTTTCATTTTGCTACATATAGATTTCCAGTTTTGCCAGTACCATTTGTTGCATAGGCTCTTTTCTCCCGTGGATGTTTTTTTGGCATCTTTGTCTAGTATGACATAACCATGTTTGTGTGGATTTGTCTCTGTGTCCTCTCTTCTGTACTTTTGGTCTACAAGTCTATTTTGGTGTCAATACCATGCCATTTTTTATTACTATAGCTCTGTAGTATAGTTGAAGGTCTGGTATTGTGATGCATCCTGCTTCACTTTTCTTGCTAAGGATGACTTTAGCTATTTGGGATCTCTTATTTTTCCAAATAAATTTCATGATTGCTTTTTCTATTTCTATGAAGAATGTCATTGGGATTTTAATTAGAATTGCATTAAATCTGTATTACACTTTTGGTAGTATGTCCATTTTAATAGGCAGAATTTATGAATTTATGAATTCTGCCTATTCAGGAGCATAGAAGATCTTTCCATCTTCTGAGGTTTTCTTCAATTTCTTTCTTTGTCTCTGGCTTCTGCTTCAGGTAGGCAGTCTTCCAGCTATTGATTATGTATTTGCCAATCTCTCTGAACCAAATATCTCCCCATTTCTCCCATGTAGTTTTCATTGTAGAGTTCTTTCGCCTCTTTTGTTAGATTGATTCCCAGTTTTTGTTTGTTTGTTTGTCTTGAGGTTATTGTGAATGGAGTAGTTTTCCTAATTTCTCTTTCATTGGATTCATCGCTGATGTATAGAAATACATTTGATTTATAGGTGTTGATTTTATATTCTTCTACTTTGCTGAGTTCATTTAATAGTTTTAGAAGTTTTCTGGTGGGATTTTTTTTTGATCTATTAGATATAGAATCATGTCATCAGCAAATAGTGATAGTTTGAGTCCTTGAAATCCATATGTAGCCAAATGAAATTAAACCTTTATCTCTCACCCTACACAAAAATCAACTCAAAGTAAATCAAAGACTTACAACAGAGACCCTGCACCTAAAAGAAGAAAAAAATAGTTCCAAATCTTCACCACATCAGCCTAGGATCTGACTTCTTTAACAAGACTCCTAAAGTGCACGAAGAAAAATCAAGAATTAATAAAAGGGATGGATTCAAATTAAATTTCTTCTCAGTAAAGAAAACAATTAATAATGTGAGGAGAGCACCAACAGATTGGGAGAATATATTTTACCACATGAACCTCTGATAAAGCATTAATTTCTAAGATATATAAAGAACTCAAAAAACTTAACACCAAAAAAAAAAAACCCAATCAATAAATGGATTAAGGAACTGAACAGACACTTCACAGAAGAAATACAATTGATCAACAAATATATGAAAAAGTGTTAAAAATCTCTAGCAATTAGAGAAATGCAAATCAAAACTACTCTAAGATTTCATCTCACTCCTGTCAGAATGGCAACCATCAAGAATACAGGCAACAACAAATGTTGTGAGAATATGGTGAAAAGGGTACACTCATACATTGTGGGCAGGACTACAAATTGGTGTGACCACTATGGAAAGCAGTATGGATATTCCTCAGAAAATTGGAAATACAACCATCATTTGACCTAGTTATACCCAAAGGACTTAAACTCAGCAAGCTATAGTGACACAGCCACATCAATGTTTATAGCAGCTCAATTCACAATAGCTAGAGTATGAAACCAACCTAGGTGTCTCTCAATAGATGAATGGATAAAGAAAAGGAGGAGTATATACTCAATGGAATATTACTCAGCTTTAAAGAAGAGTAAAATTATGGAATTTGCCAATAAATGGTTAGAATTGGAGAATACCATGCTAAGCAAAATAAACCAATCCCACAAAACCAAAGGCCAAATGTTTTTCTAATATGTTGATGCTAGTTCCCAATAAGGCAGGGGGCACTAGAGAAGAACAGTATTACCTTAGATTATTAGGTAGAGGAAGTGATGGGAGGGAAAAGGAGGGGATGTGGGGACAGGAAAATAGAATGAAACAGACATTATTATTCTATGTAAATATATGACTACATAACAAATATGATTCTGCAATATGTGCACTCAGAAAAATTAGAAATTATATCCCATCTATGTATGATAGATCAAAGTGCATAAATGTGTTCTACTGTCATGTATAACTAATTAAAACAAATAATAAAATTTAAAAGAAATTATACTTCAAATTTTATAAAGACAACCCTATAGAAAAAATTAAACCAACAATATTTAATTTCAAAAAAAGAAATATCATTGACTTATAGAATTGTTATTTTCCTGCTCTTTTCATTATTGCAATAGAGTCAACATTTACAGAGCCAGAAAAGTGAAAGATCTGCAGGATTTTTTTTCCTTTTTTGTTTTTAGCTGTAAGTAGAAGAGTAATGATTTCCAAGTTTTTTACATATCAGAGGTAAAATCAGAAGTCATCTATCTTAAAACTACATGAAAATATGAATTAAAGTTTCCTCATTTGTAAAATCTAATAAATTCCTTACTGGATCTTTTTAAAGCAATTAATTCTCATATGTCATTTAGAATATTCACTTTTCTCAGTTTTGCTTGAAAACACACAATATAAATGCCTTTTTTCCCACAGTGACAGTAATTCATCCTTCTCATATCAATAATGGTAGATAGTCCACACACTGAGTATTGTTTCTAACATCCATCGTTTGCTACTCCTGAAAATTCTATGTATTGTCATAGCTTCAGATCACAATGTAACTGAATATATTTTACTTTTTTATTTCCAACTATGTCTTCTCACTTTCTATCTAGCACTGTACTGAAATTAGTAAACTAATACTCATTCAGTAAAATGCAGTCCTCCACCAAAGGTAGAGGGTAGTGATGGGAGGGAAAACATTCTTTCTTTATTTAATCTCTGTGACAATGGCATAATGGTACAAACATCATTTTTAAAATATTTGAAATATTTATAGATATCTCCTTCACCAGGATTGACTCCTGAGACTCCTTCTACATGTCTTTGTTGTTTACTCCAAACACCCAGTCATATGCATTATATTTATTTGTGGGCAGAAATACAGCAACCATCTATTTCTTTTTATATACAATGCATACATTTCTTTCCCCATTTTATTATTTGCACGAGTCAGAAATTATCAGTATTAGTATATTGAATTCAAACTACTCATTGAATCTCTGAGTATACACAAATGCAAAAATACTTGTTTAATATCTCCCATGCTCACAGACACATTACATTTAATATATATTTTTTACTTTAATTTATGTGCATATATATACATACATATATTTGCATTAGTATTTAATAGATATAGTGAAAAAGAATGACATAAAACAGGTTTTTCAGAATCAATAATTTTACACATAATTCAAAACATAAGTAAATGAAATATTTCAGTAGTTCCTTCCAATAGAAATGACATAAACCCATGGATGACAATTTAGTGGTTTAGGCTGGAGATGGAACTATATAATATCTCAATAGATGGTGTTGAATCCCATGGATAGATTGGGCTATAGAATGTACAGATCAATAATGGCAATAAAAATGGTGATTTACTCTGAAGGAAACATTTTCATGGGCTTATGTGGTAATATTTATTTAAAAGATACATGGAGGGCTGGGGATGTGGCTCAAGCTGTAGCGCGCTGGCCTGGCATGCGTGCGGCCGGGGTTCGATCCTCAGCACCACATACCAACAAAGATGTTGTGTCTGCCGAAAACTAAAAAATAAATATTAAAAATTCTCTCTCTCTCTCTCTCTCTCTCTCTCTCTCTCCCCCCCTCCTAAAAAAAAAAAGATACATGGAATGATTTAGTACATTAAGCATCTTATGAAGATTTTATTGTAGTTTTGATTTTTAGTAAGTGTGGATTCCTTACTGAAAGCCTTGTTTTTGAATCAGACTCTTTTGTTAGATCTCTGTCAGGTTATACCTAATATATTAAAAAATAAAGTTGAAGTTAAATTGCCTTTCAATAAAGATATTTAATTTTGAATTTGAATTTTTTAAATTACAACTCTTAAATTCAGCACTATTTATTGCATTTCAAGGAGAAAATTTGACACTGAAATATTTTCAGCATTTTAAAATTGCAAAATGATGTTTTGTGTTACATACAAAAGCAGTTTCGGAGTTAAGTGAATTTAGATATTTTTGTTCATCTTAGGGAAACAAATATTGACATTATTTGTTCTTGTTTGCTGTAAAGTTAACTTGGCAAACTTCTTCATACATTTAAAAAATAAAATAATGTAAAATGTTGCTTATAACCAGTTTAAGGAGGTACAAAATTTTATATTGAAATTAAATATTTTCTGTGTTAGTTCACCGAGTCAAAGTACATTAAATAGATGTTACCAAATACTTTTCATAGGAAGACATATTTCTCGGCACTGGATTTACAAAAAGAATATTTAGGTTAATTTCCTGTCACTTCCATCTATGACAAATCACTTCGTTTTGATCTCTTTATCTTCCTAGAAGATACTGCCCACTTAACAGATTTGATGAATGACTACATAGGGAAAAATATAAACTATTAACCTATCTCAAACATTGATGTCAAATTATAAATAAATAGTTTGAAGGGTGACCTTGACTCCTAGATATAATTTGAAATGGCTTTAATACTTATCCCCAATAAAATATATGTATAAAACTGATTACACTATCATGATTGGAATCTTATCTTTATTTATTGCCTTTTATTTCATTAACTTCTAGCCACTTTACTATTTATAACAGAAGCATTTTTATGGTCAGAACTTGACCTTGCTATTTTCAATATCTCCAGCTTCTCCATATTTTCAATTTCATAGATAGGTCTTTCTGACCGGCAGATCAATTAAAGGGCACAAGTCTGAGGCCCATTCCAAATCTCTAATTCATTGATTTCAACAATATATGACCCAGAAAAAAAAAACAAAACACCTAATCTATTGATTATATGTCCTTTGACTGTCTCAAACTTTAATGTTCTCTTAGTCACTAAAATTGTTCTGTTATTTACAATTATTAATGCCTTTACATTTTTAATTCTTAAACTCACTTTGAAAATCAGCTAAATTTAATTTATTCCTAATTCACGTATGTACCCAAAGAAACTGGATGGGAATGGATAATTTGTTTTTGTTTTTGTTTTTTGTACTGGGGATTGAACTCAGGGGTACTTGTCACTGAGCCACATGCCACATCTCCAGCCCTATTTTGTATTTTAGGGTCTCATTGAGTTGCTTAGCTCCCTCTTTTTGCTGAGGCTGGCTTTGAACTATCGATCCTCCTGCCTCAGCCTCCTGTGCCGCTGGGATTACAGGTGTGCACCACTGTGCCCAGCTCGGTAATATGCTTTAATCTGGCTTTCCCAAATATCCTAAATTTATTTTCATTTCAATTTTTTAAAACTCTTTTTATAACAATTTTTACCTTCCAATATTTTATGCAATGTATTTATTTGGTGTATTGCTGATGATCTATTTGTTGTGTTAAGTTGAAGAATAAAGTCTCTTCTGGGGCTGGGATCTCTGTTTTTGGTTAATTGATGTATCCTAATAAGAAGTTCCTGATGCCTATTTGGTCGCTTAATACCTAATGTCTAAAATATAAATTGTGAAAAAAAAATTATTTTTTCTTCTTTTTTACTTTCCTGGGGTATTTTAGAATACTGTATCACTTTGACCCTCTGAATTACAAAGATATATTTATTTTTCTAAATTTCCTTCCGATCCTCAGGGCATAACATGTTGAATCACTTTTTCTCCACTTGTAGAATCTCCAAAATGGGCATTTTCATTGCTGCATCTGATCTGGGAAGGCCTCCTTTTGTATCTTTGCTTATTTCTAAATCACATTATTTTCTAAGGATGAATAATTATCAACTACATAAGAAATTATCTTTCACAGATCACAGAAGACAAATGAAAGTTCATTGTACTATACACACTATTTGTTTCCTATATAAATATACTTAAGAACTTTTTAAAATTTTTCATATGAATCTAAGATATTGTTATACGTGAACACTACCTATTTAACTTTTAAGTTGTGATTCAATTTTTGCTTAAAATAATAAAAGATTAAGTTACTAAATTAGTGAAAGGGACACGGGTGAGATAGGATTTCATGCTGTTAGCATAGACCATCTCCAAGGGCAGATTCTGTTGGCCTTAAACTAAAAAACAAAATTAGTGGACACACATTCATTATTTCAAAGTTCTTTACTTTTTTTATTTGCCCAAATAATTATTTTGGAATTTTTTTTTGTCTGAATTGCTTGAGGTGTTTAAAATACTTCAGAAAGATTCGCACTAACAGTATGGTTTGTCTAAAAGAAGTGTTCTTTTTTTTTTTTTTTTAAATTTTTTTTTAGAGAGAGTGAGAGAGGAGAGAGAGAGAGAGAGAGAGAGAGAGAGAGAGAGAGAGAGAGAGAGAGAATTTTTAATATTTATTTTTTAGTTCTCAGTGGACACAACATCTTTGTTGGTATGTGGTGCTGAGGATCGAACCCGGGTCGCACGCATGCCAGGCGAGCGCGCTACCGCTTGAGCCACATCCCCTGCCCAAGAAGTGTTCTTAATAAGGTGCAAGTAGCTTCCTCTCCTTTCACTCTGGGTAAGAATCGGTGAAATAATTGGAAAGGTCTCTATTCTCATGGTACTTCTACTGGAGCAAGACAAGACAAACAGAAAGAAGGAAAGTAAATAATTAGTAGACTGCAAAGTTATGAACTTTGAGGATAATTACCATAAGATGATCTAATAGAAATAGCACTCTCAATGTACTGAATTGCAATGTTGTTTGCCTATATCTTGCCACTTCTTTTTCTACTTCTATTTAATGAAGAATGAACTAAAGATAAATTAAATAAAGTAAAACATCATCTTCTTGAGTCAGATATTCAATATCCTAATTGTCCAGAAATCATATATTTTTTTAATGTTGATCATTTTGTAATGATACAAGAACAATTAGTCAGATTGTTTTAAGAAAGTGATTCTTTAGCTACTTAGTAGTGAGATGCAGGTTTAGTAGTTAGATTCACAATAAGTTAATAGAGTAAATCTCTTCCTAAAATATGAAGTACTGGGGCAAGCCATTGCCAGTGTTCAGATCTTAAACTAATAAGTTGAAATGAAAGACATTGATATTGGATGAATTTATACTTAATCTATTTCTAAAAATTTTCTGAAATCCAAAGAAAAATAGCCACATATTGTTAGGTTCCATTATCTATATTAAATTCTCTAAATATTAGCAACTACATCTTCAAATACAAGGTCATTGACTGTACTCATAACAGAAGCAGAGATCCCTCAGTAGATGCTAGAAATGACAGACTATGAATGGAGAATAAATCCATAAAAGAAAATGATACACCTTTCCATCGTCTTCCATAAATTTTCCTATAACTTAAAGTTAGCATAAGAACTTAAAGGGGGATTTCAAATTGATAATTATTTAGCTCTTATTATATAATGAATGAGGATTCAAAAGAAAATTTCAGTTCAATTATTAAAGAATTTTAAATAATCTTGTTTAATACCTGAAATTCTTTCTTGAAATTATAATTTTACCATAATTCTAGGGATTTTTCCTAAGAGAATTTATGAATACTATGTGAAAGAATGGAAAGGAAATTGATAGTTCAATTAAAATGTGGAAATATTCTTCCTTTTTTCTTTATTCATATATGTATTCAACAAAAATTTTTGAGGTATCTAAAACATACTAAGATTTCTTTCATACTCCAGATTAAAGCAGTGATTAGAATAGAAAAACAATCCTAATTCTTATACTACATATGCTGGGGTAAAACAAGCTACAAAAACAGCAAAAAAAAAAAAGAGAGAAAAATAATCCCATCTGACAGTTATAAAGCCATGCACATAATTATTATAAAAGGATCTAACAATGTGAAGCTAAGTATTTACTTGAGGTGATAAGAAAATGGCACATTGAGATGGTAATACTTAAGTAGAAATGTGAAAGACACAAATAATAATAATAGTAGTAGCAAAATACACAAAGATTAAGAGAACATATAAACTAATTAGAGGAAACAACCATTCACAAAAATCGTGGATTATGCATGATATTTTAATTAAAGATGAAGAAAATGCTAGACGAGATTGGAGGAATAGATAGAGCCATTAGTGGGTAGTGAAATCAGTTTCTACCATAACTTCCAGTAACTGCTGGGGAGTAGGCACTCACAGTGAGGTAGAGCAGCCAGGGAGAACAGAGGCAGACTGAAAAACAAAGGACATCAAAGAGTGGTGTTTCAGAAAATGCTGAATGGTCTACTCTGTCTGATACACCTGAGAGTTTCAGTAAGAAAAAAGTGAGAGAAATAGCAACTGGGATATCATTGTCCTCCAATAAAGCTTATCAACAAGAATAAAAGAAAATAAAGGTTGATCTAGAAGATTTGAAAGTTTACTATGGAAAACAAGGAGAAAGAACTTAATAGGAACTGAGAAAATAGAACAAGCATCAGATTATAAGATCTAAACTCCATAGAATAATGAAGACCAATGCAATAGAATAGAAAGCCCAGAAATTAGTCCACACACATGCAACCAACTAATTTTAAACAAAGTACCACCAAGAATATACATTGAGGAAGATTAGTTCCTTCAGTAAATGTTAATGGGAAAGTTAGATATGCATATGGATGATAATAAAACTAGATTCTTACCTCTCAGCATACACACAAATGAACACAAAAGGGGTAAAAGACTTAAATGTAAGACCTGATATTATGAAATTCCTAAAAGGAAACACAGAAAATTATTTCAAGACTCAGATGCAGATGATGATAAAACCTAAAAGCACAGGCAATAAAGATAAAAATAGAAAAGGATATTATATCTAAAAAAGAAGCTTCTGCTCATTATAAAAAAATGAGTTAAGAAATAGCGTACAGAATGAGAGAAAATATTTAGAAATAATTCATTCAACAAGGGATTAACTTCCAGAATATATAAACAACAAGAGGAAGATAACAATCCAATTAAAAACTAGGCAAATGATCTGAATAGACATTTCTCAAAAGAAGACTGGAAACGAACAACAAGTACATGAAAATTGGTTTAACCTCCCTATTCATTAAGGAACTACAGACTGAAAATCATAATGACATGTTGTCTTACCCCAGTTATAATGTTTATAATCAAAAAGACAATAAAATAACAATTGGTGTTGAGGATGCAAAGGAAGGTGAGCTCTCATACACTATTCATAGGAATGTAAATGAGTACAACTATTACTGAAAAGAGAATGAAGTTTCTTAAAAAAAATAGAAATAGCTCTACCACGTTTTCCAGGCAATCCAACTATTGGGTCAATATCTAAAAGAAATGAAATCAGCATGCTGAGGAGATATCTTCCTGTCCATTGTTATTGCATCACTGTCTACAAGAGCCAAGGTGTGGAATTGGACCAAGTGTTCATCAGTGGATGAATGGATAAGAAAAAATGCAATCTATATGCACAACCAAATATTAATTTACTATCAAAAGATGAAAATTATCTTATTTTTGTCAGTATGGATGGAACTGGAATAAATCATGTTAAATGAAATAAGACAAACACAGAAGAAAAATACTGTATGTTATCACACATAAGGGGAAATTTAAAAAGTAAATCTCATTAAAAAGAGTAAATTAGTGACTTTTAGAGACAGGGTTGGCAGATAGAGAGAAGTTAGATCATGAATACACAAATAAGGTTAGATAGGAATAATTAGTTCAGATATTAGACAGCATTCTAGGGTAAGAATAGTCTATGATTATTTATATGTAAAAGTTACTGGAAAAGAAGAAACAGAAGTTTCCTAATAAATAGAAATGAAAAATGTAAGAAAAGTCGGAAATACTAATGATCCTGTTTTGATTTGATTTTTACTTGTTGTATAAATGTATCGAATTATTTTACTGTACTCCTAAAATACGCATAATTATTAAGTGGGAATTAAAAACACAAACTTCTTAAAATGTGGCAGGAAATTTATTATCAATAGTAGAGTAGACACTGGGCATGGTGGTGCACGCCTGTAATTCCAGGAGATTGGGGTACTGAGGCAGGAAGATTGCAAGTTCAATGCTAGCCTCAACAAAAGCGGGGCATTAAGCAACTCAGTGAGACCCTGTCTCTAAAGACAATACAAAATATGGACTGGGGATGTGGCTCAGTGGTGGAGTGTCCTTGAGTTCAATACCTGATATTCCCCCCACCAAAAAAAAGAGTTAAGTAGAGGGGCTGGAGATGTAGCCCAGGAATAGAATGCTTGCCTAGTATGCACAAGGCCCTGGTTTAGATACCTAGTCTCTCTCTCTCTCTCTCTCTCTCTCTCTCTCTCTCTCTCTCTCTCTCTCTCTCTCTCTCTCTCTCTCTCTCACACACACACACACACACACATACACACCGACATATGCACACACAAACTTCAAGGATATAAAGAGATGGCACAAGAATGGTAGTATAAAACGGAAGATAGAAACCAACCTACTACAGAATTCTGCAGAAATAATTGAACCAACAGTGGCACCACTGCTTGTTTTTAAAGTAATCAAGACTCAGTGAGAGCAGCAAATGTGATGGTCAGGCATGTTTTAGAAAAACAACAATAATGATTTAATGTCAGAGGTAGCAATAGACTCAAACATGATCCAGTGGAAATTGTCTTCATATATATATGAAGTCTGATAAGGATTTTCAGTTGCCACACAAGAGTGAATCATTAGACCAGCAGTAGAGCACTAGACCAGAACAGAGATCAAGGAAATTAAGGATATTCAAATGAAGTTCAGGTAATGATTTAAAAAGCAGGAATCAAATTCTAAAAAAATAAACAACAAAATGAAGACACTTTGAAATCAGAGTATTTACCCAACCAAACTATTATAAAATATATAAGATTTATAAAAATATATTTTAATATACTCTACTAACATATTAAATCAATATGAAACAATTTCATTAAAATTTAATGATCTAACATTTTATATATGGTATATGTTTACCGAATAGGTGACAAAATATGTGTCACATATAATAAATATAGTTGCATAAGGGAGAATTCATATAAGTGTTCATTTTCCATATGTATTGCAGAAATTAAAGAAATTAAGCTTGGTCAATCAGCACTGTGCTAATTCAGCTTTCACTGAAAATCCCTATATTGTTTCAAATTTATATTTAAGAAATATCTTTATTCCAAAATGATGGAAAGAACGTTAAGCTTTTTTTTTTTGTATATTCATTTGTTCATGTTATTTTTATTTTCTTAGCATTGTTTAAGTTTAAAACAAACACAAACTAATACAGTCAATGCCAATAATTTCATTAATAAAAATGGAGTGCTAGAACATTTCATTTGTATGTACATGTGTACACCTGTCAGCACAGCCTGAAACTAATCGAGGAGAGGCCATGAAGTTATTGTAAGTCAAAACAATCTTGCTGAAGAAAACACCTCAGCATATATTTATATAATCCTCCATGATAAAAACATTCAAAGTCTTGTTGTTTGCAAAGATCATACAGTTGAAAGGCACTGCCATCAAAAGTCTTGAAACTCTGCTTTCACCAAAATTAATCACGTATTTCTTTTAGCTGTGTTTCATGCCTTGATTCTGTCACCAACATTTTACAGATTAATTTATGAACTATGCTGAAAGTGGTTCAGTGTTCTATGGTATAGATTGATTGACTAATTGACTTTACCAACAATAATTCCTAAAAAAAAAAAAAATGACTATTCAGGGGCTGGGGATATATCTCAGTGGTTGAGTGCTTGGCTAGCATGCACGAGGCTCTGAGTTCAATCTCTAGTACCACAAACAAGAAAGGAAGGAAGGAAAGAAGGAAATAAGAAAGAAACTACTCCTGCATTATATTTAAACATGCAGGTTCCAAATATTATGAAAGCCAAATGGAAAGTACCCATATTGGTGTGGTCACTTTAACGTGGTCAGAATGACACAAGAAATAACGTGGTAAAGTAGAGGGCTAGCAGGCAATGAAATTTTCCGAAGTAGTTTGTTACAAAGGCCTCTAAAGATCATGTATGAGTATTTATTCAAAAGAACATCTTAATTGATATTTAAGTGGTAAAGCCAAATAAAACCAAAATGACAGATATTTAAAGATATGTTAAGCATTTTTTCATATGAGAAATTAATGATCCAAGTAGAGTATCTCCACATCCTGGTATTTCTGCTTCCTGGGGACACTTCAAGCTACAGAGGTATAATTCTTCATTTTTACCAACTTTTAAATATATTTTGTTAACAAAGATTAAGAAATATTGTATAAAATTTAGTAGACAATAAGTCTCCTAGCCTTTTCTGATATGGCCAAACTTGGGCAACTATTCAAGTCTTTATGAAAGTTTGGCTGAGCGTGCACAACAGAGAACCCTGAAAAACAATACCTTTGAGTATTACATTCACAGGACCCTTCAATAATAAGTGGAAAGTCTATTTTAACTGTAGATTATTTTTTTTTAATAACTTTAAATTTTGGATTAAATTAGAAAGTTATCTAAATAATCATATTTTTCAATATATCTGAAGTAGCTAATTATTTGGTAAAATAAAATTAAATTGAAGTATATACATCAGGGTACTTGAGTATAGTTTCTTTGGCTAAATTAACCCATACAAAATTTCCTGAATGCACATTTTCAAAGTGTACACATATCATTTCAAAAACCCATATGTGGTCTTTAGTGACTCCTTTGTCTATGGCAAAAGCAAAATTGCAGATATAAGATTGTTCAGAAATTTGGAAAATAGTATGTGAAAGGTAATGTAGGCCTATGCTAGTTTACTAGGTACTGTATATTCAAAAAAATAAAGGATGAGAGAAAATGAAGACAAGCCAAATTTACGATATATTAATCTTATGATTTTAGGAACATTTCATTTCTAAATTTACCTGTATAGCTCTGCTTACATCCTATTAGGATTCTGAGGAGTTTTGTTGGTTGTTGTTTTTCTAAGGCATATTGAATCCAGATGTGAACTCAAATAATCCTATCATTTGCAATTAAATGAAATTGGGGTTTAACTTCCATCCCACATGCCTTGGGTATTCCTAAAATTTTCCAATCTATAGGGGTGTGAGGTATTCTTATATTCCTATGCTTATCTTTGGCTTTGGATCTTAGAATAGGGCATATAGAGCTTAATAAACAGTGAACCAGACACAACCCACCACCGTCAAGTAACATGTGCAAGTATTCAGTGTTTTCTGAGATGTGAGGCTGCCTCTTGACACAGCAAAGGTAAATAGAAATGACAAAATGGCATGCTAAAAACAGTGGAGTCACTCAAATGTTTCTTTTTTTTTTTTTTTTTTAAAGAGAGAGTGAGAGAGGGGAGAGAGAGAGAGAGAGAGAGAGAGAATTTTTTTTTTTTTAATATTTATTTTTTAGTTCTCGGCGGACACAACATCTTTGTTGACTCAAATGTTTCTATTGGAGGTCTATGTAGAATTATCTATGAATATCCAGAAAAACTAGGTAAGAAAAACAACCTGTGATTCAGAAAAATATTTGCTTCAGTACATGGGTCCATGTAAACATTGAAGCCTGAAATTGAAAGCAGACATCTGGCTGATACATAAACACAAAACAAAACAAATCTAAAGCACAAAGAAAAGCTAGAGATAAGTTTCACTCACAGTGTATAGAACTTTCTAAATAAGATGCCTTGTCCAGCAAGCATCATGAGACAACCCATGCATGTAATCAATGCACACTGAGTTGTTTTGAATCCAATACACTCAGTAATTTAGTTTGTTATCTGAGCAAAATACATTAAAGCATAAAATGTTGCAGTTTCCCTTTTGTAATCTGTGAAATTGGAGAAATATGATTAGCTTCATGGTTTCTGTAAGGATGCAACAGGTTATAAGAATATAATCGAATCTTCCATAGAACATTTGCAAGTGCTATTCTCATGGAGCACGGAGGCTGGGAACAGAACTTTGACTTTAGAGCATCTGAGCACCGCGATCTTGAAGAGCTCACACAAGCCCAGCATGACGCTCCTCAGAGAGCCATCAGCTCCCACTCCTCACCACTCTCTGTATCTTTCACTCCAATTAATGGCTACTGTGTTCTTCCAATTGCTCTTACCAAAAGATTGCTGTTGTCCTAGATTTCTCTAGGATACAACTCGTCAGACCTAACACACATCTTATCAGAAGTCTATTGTGCAACTTCACTTTCAATAGATTTCCAGAATCTGAACATTTTTTTGCCACTTAATTAGGCAACCCTCTGGTCTCCCTGCCATCACTGACCTACATAACACAATAGCCTTCTAATTGTTCTTCCTGCTCCTTCCTTTGTCTGCTCTCCACATAGCAATCAAAGCCACCCCAGTGTTCCGTTCAAAACCTTCCACTGACTTTCTATTTCTTTTAGTTAATGACTGCAGACTTTTGAGCATGGCCTCAAGGTTTTGATCATGTCTTTCACAATTTGGCCTCTAAGTCATTTCTTACTTCTTTCCATCACTATAACTCCTCTCATTGGAACAGGTTTCTTCATTGTTCCTTGAAAAAGGAGCACTGGTCCCACTTAAGTGAGAGCCTTTTGCAAATGTTGTTCACTTAGTGAGCCTGAAATGTTCTTCCACCCATGTAGTTTCAGCACTGCCTATATTTCCTTATGGTTCCTCAAAAATATCCTTCTTATTGAGGCCTTAACCTATAACTTATCCACGTATTCCCATACCTTGTGTTTCTTTTAGTTTTTATTTTTCTACTGAGTACCTATCATTACTGATCATGCTACCTCACTCAGGAGTCTCCAAGAAACAGAATCAATAGGAGATTACATATAGATTACTCTGTATCCTTTGGGTATGTTTGTCAGAAATTTATCTAATGGAATCCTCTCATCTGACTGTAGAAGTTGGCAGGTCTAAAATTCATGGGAAAGACTGGATTGGCAAGCTGAAAATTCAGGTCAACAACATGTATAACTCAGTTCATGTTGTAACTTGAGTCTGAACTTTAAAGGTCAGACTGCAAATTCAGGCAGTATTTTTGTTATAGTCTCAGGGTTATCAAGAGTGAATGAGACCTATATCATTTCCTGAAAGTCCATTGATTATAGATGTTAGTCACATGTATACAATACCTTCAGAGAAAAATATAGCCTAGTGTTTGAGCAAACAGCTAGACACAGACATGAATAACAAGTTGACACAAAACGTAACCAGAAAACATAGTATACATTTTAATTTTTAGAAGTCTTATTTCTCTCTCATTAAAAAACTCCACCAGGAAAGAATGTTGTCTCCCTGTTTACTAAAATATTCCCACAGCCCAGAACAAAGCTCTGTAAATATGTATTGATCTAATTGAGTGAACTTAAGTTGGATTGTTGAGGGTTTATTTTTAAATGTGGTTTGTTTTTTGTTTGTTTGTTTATAGTTATACATGAGAAGGAATGTCTGAAACTGATTCAAGAACCCTGATCTACCCCATCACCCACATTAGATCTGAGTGAGGTTGAGGAGAGTGAAATAGCAGAGAATGTTCCTGGGAGGCAGAGCTGATAACATGCTATGTGAGCTGCCTCTGAGCCAATGCAAGAGGGGCACAGATATTGAGGGAGAAAGTTGTGAGTAATAAGCACCAGAGATACCCAAGGAAATGGCAATCAGAGATTCAGAGAGAATGGAAAATCTAAAGAAAAAACAATACACTAGAAAACAAAAACAAAAACCATCGAAAGTATCTATGTTATTAAGAATTAGTCCTAACTACCCACCATACCCTGATGTGAGATATCTATACCACTTGTCATCAAGAAAACATCCCCAATAGTAATCACATTTCCTAGGCTAACCTCCTAGAGGAGTAAGGAAACTCAGAAATGTAAGGAAACAAAGTATATTAGGGAGATTAGAAGCTACCCACGTCTACTCTTTCATCTTCCATCCCTGGGCCTGAAGCAATACTTATCTTGAGGAGGTAGTTCTAAATTAGGAAAGAAATTTAATTAGGTTTTTTATGCTAAAATGAATATTTTAATTATTATTTTGGAATGTTTGGTGCTTAAAATTCCTGGAAGACTGTTTATTTTCCAAGAGTGATCGAGAACATTATTAGACAAACCCAAATGTTTATCTAGCATTTAGTAGAAACAATGAATCTTTAGACTGAGTTTAAAGGGATAGTGAGGAATACAAATTGTTTCATATTAACATCCTCTTGAATTTAGTCTAGGCTTTATAAGGAGGAAACTTTTAAAGTTCTTAAGGTGAAATTAGTTAGATACTAAGAATTTAGTATATTTTAACTATCTTTATCAATATCATTAGGAATTTTGACTTTTATTTGGTATATAACCTTCTATAAAGTGATTGTTATTGAAATTAAACTGTTTAGATAGGATGCCCATATCCATAAAACCTGTGTTTATGTTTATATTCCATGCTTTCTAACCTATAACAGATGCTGCTTTTTCCAGAGTATGGTCATAAAAGCAAGAATGACTAGTTGTTTAAGTGAATGAAACAACCATAAACTCTATTATCTGAAAGTCAAACAGATTAGCATTGGCTTGAATGTGAGAGAGGATTTGTAAAGTAGGGGAGGCTAACTCATTACTACAAGAATAGTAAATTATGGGTAGAATAAAAGAAGTTTGGTAGAGCCCACTGAAGATGTGGAGGAGAACAGGAAATGGGAAGGGGCATGGAAAATATACTAAAGTTTACAGTGGACTGAGGATTTTGGCAAGTTTTCCAGTGGTTATATTAGCTGCTCAGGAATAAGAACCCCATGTTTGTGATGGTCACTTTAAAAATAATAATAGTAATATGATATTCTCAGGTCTAGTAGCATCCCTGGTTCTGATAACCATCATTTGTTTTGATCTTTTGTTGGCCTGTGAGTGTTAGCTCTATCGCAAGAGGACAGGTCATAGTCTTAAGTTTGTTCTTTTTCCTTAATATATTTTATTTATTTATTTATTTTTATGTGGTGCTGAGGATCAAACCCAATGTCTCACTCATGCAAGGCAAGTGCTCAACCACTGAGCTACAATCTTAGCTCAGCCTTAAGTTTTTTAATGGGTGCAAAAACTTACTTCATTTTTCATCAAATATCATTAATTCACCTAGAAACTAAAGAGAAACTTAAAATACTTTATATACAGAGGGACTCTCTGAGAAATCTCTGACTTGGAACTACAGAAACAGCATTTGCAGGTCATTTACTTAGCAACTGAAAAAGCTGAGGCCAAGTTTCCGACCATTGAAAGTGATTTAACTAGCAAGACATTTTTATTTATTTATTTTTGCTTTTTCTCCTCATAGTCCTTGGCATTGAACCCAGAGTCTTGAGTATGCTATGCAAGCACTCTACTGCTGAGCTGCTACATCCTCAGTCTTTTGACTTAATAATAATAATAATTATTATTCATCTATGTGTCAGTGTGTGATTGTGTGTGTATCCAGACACAAGCATCTAACTGGCTTCAATGCTTGCTTTTTAGGAAACTCATATATATCCAATGGGGAGGAGAAATGCATCCCTACTATTAGACACAAAGCAAATATGCTCAAAATAAGCTCACTTGTTAAATAAATTTCAAATTTCTTGTTTTATATTTCCAGTTAAGATAGTTTCCTTTAGTAAAGCTAATTATTAGAAAATGTCTCTTGGACACCTCTGAGAAACTAGAGATATTTGGGGATTTTATGATGATTTTCTTGCCAAAAATTTAAATGAAATTATTAATATAAATTATAATCATTTAAAAGTTATGCGTTTATGGAAAAGAACCTCTATATGCTATAACATTTTTTGTATTATATTATGTATAAAAAGTCCTCATCTAAAACATTACATATATTTTGTTCTAGTACAATTACTTAAATTGTATTTTAATGAAAACACTGATGTTTAGTTATAACAACTAAAAATATCTTAATCTTATTTTGTTAGGAAATGTATTCCCTCATATCAGAAAAATCTGAGTTATTGGATTTACAAAGAAGATGTCTTAATTTTTTTAGAAAAAGAATAGATATAAGTTATGAATGTTCAATGATAATCATTAACAATAATAAATTTGAATATGGGAATATAATGATGGTTACATTTTTAACATTAAGGTTTCGAAGTATTTCCAATTATTCTCATTTATTTACATATGAGCTACTTTTTAGAACTGGTTTAACAAAGATAATGAAATAGAGCAATTTCTCCATAATAATAACTTATACTGCTGCAGCATATCTTGACATTTTGAGTTTCTAGATACTTTCAACTTCAGTAATTATCCTTCAATACATATCCACAATAATAACCAGTAAAACAATGGTGTGTTATCAGTGGTAGAGTTTCAGACAGATCTGTAGTTATATCACTACAGAATGCAAATAAATTCACACAGGTACATTAAAGGCAGTCAGTTATTTTCTGGAAACTATCCATGTTTGTTGTCCTGATCAGCAGGCAGATGCTGCAGCCTAGTCATTAGGAACAAGTCCCTGGAGAGAACACATCCCTTTGGTGTGTGCTGAATCTAATAATTATCTCCATGAGTATTGCTTAAGAAAAGAAGGAACATCTGCTGTGTTGGTCATTAAAAAGACAGACTTGGGGAAACAGTTGTTATCATCAAAATCTACCCTAAATTGGCATCATTAGAACTGAGTTGATTTAGTTATGCTTATAGAACAGTGATTCTACAAAACTATGGAACTTACACTGATTCCTAACAATCTAATTACTGTTTGAGGTTTTAAAATAACATTTATTTATTGACATTGAATTTATTGAAAAAATTAATACAAATTTTCTTTTGGAAAAATATGCTGGGATTGATTAAAATTGTGAAACATGAACTTCCTTAAATTATCTGCAATTGCACTTGCTAATGCTAATTGCCTTCAGGATTTTAAGTATACTAAAGCTCTGTGGGGATAAAGAAAACTAATTGTTGGAAAACACCTAGATTGGAGTAATAAATAGGGTTTTGAAATTTGGCAAGTTAGCCATTTAAATAATATTAAGATAATTGAGATTATGCATCTTCTTAAAAATGCCACAATCTTATTATGAAAATTTGGTGGAAAAAAATTATGTTCTTCATAATGTAGAAATTGTATTCAACCAGGAAGAAAAAACAAAATCTCCCAAACTATGTCTTAAGCAAATTATCAGTGTAACGTTTTCTCAGGTACAGGATATTCAGAGTAGGTTTAGGACTAAAACCGAGGTGAAATCCATGGTGCTATATTCACGTTTGTCCATAGGATATTTGGATCAATTTCATCTCACCTTTCCTCCTGTTTCCTGTAATTTCTCCTGTCCTCCCGATCCTCTTTCTCTGTTCCACTGATCTGTATTCTGTTTTCATGGAATCTCCACCCCTATTTTTTCTCCCTTTATTTTTCCCACATTTTTCCATGTGAGACAAACATGATGTCAGTTTAACTCAATACATAAAGCATAACATAAATGGATAAAATGAAGTTACAAATGGAAGATGAAAGTGGAAAATTATCTGGATATGGGCTGGGGATGTGGCTCAAGTGGTAACGCACTCGCCTGGCATGCATGGGGTGCTGTGTTCCATCCTCAGCACCACATAAAAATAAAATAAAGATGTTGTGTCCACCGAAAACTGAAAAATAAATATTAAAAAATGTTCTCTCTCTCTTTCTCTCTCTCTCTAAAAAAAAAAAAAGAAAAAGAAAAAAGAAAACTATCTGGATAGAGCAGAAACGGTGAAGAAGTATGTCTACTCCTCCACTTAGAACCACCAGAGCCACATCTACTTTCACTGGGTTCAACTAATATTCCTATTCTGATAACATGCAGACAAGTAACTGTGCTGTCTCATTATTTTAAATAATCACTCATTATTTAAAAGATGTGGATACACAACTCTCCTGTGCATTTTCTTAACTTGCAGCATGTGCCAAGCTGGACTTCTGCTCTCTCTTATCAGTGTCTACTCCTGACTTCCATTTTCCTCTTGACTACAGGAGCACTCTGTCACTCAGTCTTAAAACCCCACACAGTTAACCTTGTTTAATTTCCTTCTTTGATCTCTTGTACCCACATATTTCTCAATTCTGTGGTTTCTTTATGCAGATTTCTACTGTGATTCATTCTTCCCCTCTTATTGCCACTCTCCTGATTACTGATCAATGATGCTTTGGTGGGGGATAGTTCGAATATGCTTGGTCCCCAGTCAGTCTATAATGGGGCCTAATTGGAGATGGTTAGGTAATGGGAGGCATTGACCTGGGAGGGGATCAGGTAATTCTCCTGGGATCACAGTTCTTTTCCACAAAAAAATGGATTGTTATTAAAGAACAAGACTGGCTCCTCCCTCACTCACTTGCAGCTTGTCTGTCCATGTGATCTCTCTCACTTCCACCATTATGGTACCAACCTCTAGGAGGCCCTCAGCAAAATGCAGATCAACAAGGGATACTTGATCTTGGACTTTCAGCCTCCAAATTGTAAGCCAAACAAACCTCTTTCCTTTATAAAGTATTCAGCCTCAGTTATTTTGTTGTAGCAATGGAAAATGAAAAAAAAAATATTTGGCAAAATTGGATTATAATCATATAAATTCCTCAATGAAAATTATAGAAAGAAATGTAATTATTAGTAAAGTAAAAATACCTCATACTATTTCAAGCTTCCTAATTACATCTCTCCAAACTATTTTCCATTCTCAATGTGTATTGTTCCCTGATGTTGACCTTCATTCCAGCCAAACATGATTATTTATTTTCTAAATATCCCTCTTTTTCCAATATCTGGACTTCTACTCACAGTATATCCCTCTATCTAGTGAACTCATATGATTACTTCCACCTACTGAAATTTTATTCATTCACCAGTTTCAAACTCAATATTAATTTATCCAAATGGGACTAGTCTCTCCTTCTTTGACCTACATAGATTTTTATTTTTAAAGGTATTATTGTTTTAAAAGTGTTATGGTATATTCTCCCAAAAGCTCCTGTGTTGATGCAGAAGTATGCACAGGTTAAATGGTTTGATTGAGTGAGCTGAACCTAACTAGTCCATCCTAGTTCGAGTGGACTGATGGTGGTAACTATATGCAGGAGGGGCATGGCTAAAGCAGTTGAGTCATTGGAAGCAGGCCCAGAAAAATTGAATCCTCCCTATAGCTTCTATTTCCTGACTCACAATGAACTGAGCAGTTTACTCTGTGGTGCTCTTCAGCCTTAATGTTCTCTCCCTCACCTTGATCCCAAAGCAATTTTGGTTACAGAAATGCAAAGCTTACAAACCACAGGGCATTCAACTTATTTGAATTTTAATATGAGTGGTTCTTATATTTCTTTTCTTTCTTTCTTTCTTTCTTTATTTATTTTTTTTTATATGGGACATTGAACCCAGGAGCACTTAACCTCTGAGCCACATCCTGTTTATGTTTTCTTTAGAGAAAGGGTCTCACTGAGTTGCTTTAGGCCTTGCTAAATTGCTGAGGCTGACTTTGAACTCACAATCCTCCTGTCTCAGCCTCTCAAGCCACTGGGATCACTGGTATGTGCCACCACTAAGCTGATTTTTTTTTCCAACCAGATTGCATTGATCAGGAAACAGGGACACATTCTCTAATGCTCATCTAAGAATAGGTGCAACTATTTGCTCAGAATTGTGGACATATTGGTATTGTGAATAAGAACTAAGGCACTGAAAAAAGCCTAGGTATCTTACTAGAGTCTCTGGTTCCCACCCAATGGTGGTAGCCAAAGTGAAGAGACACTTGGACAAATCAGATCAAACAGACAAGATGGCTTTCAGCAGAATATCTGTGTACCCAGGTTTCCAAGTTTCAGCAATACACTGATCAAAAATTATATTTAATGCACACAGTTATTCTGAGTATTAAATTAACTAACAACTGGAATTATTATTAGGAACATCAATGTGATTTTAAAGTACTTCTAATTGTGAAAATAGTTGAAATCCTGTTGCTAGGATGCTGAAGCAGCATTCACTGGTAATAAATACAGACTTTAGAAAAATAAATAATATATGTATATTTAATAGCACTCATTACAAGATAATATTTATTATGATTTGAATTTGTTTAAGTCATCTTTTCTGCTTCTGTAACGAAAAGATCTGACCAGAACAATTTTACAGGAAGAAAAGTTTATTAGAGGGCTCACCATTTCAGAGATCTTAGTGCATTGAAGGCCAGCTTCATTCCTCTAGGCTTGAGGTCAGGCAGAGCATCATGGAAGAAAAGTATGACAAAGGGAAGAAGCTCACATGATGATCAGAAAACAGAGAGACTTCACTTGCCAGATGCAAATATATACCCCATAGTCACACCCCTCAATGAGTCCCTTCCTCCAGCCATACCCCACCTGCCTCTAGTTACCACTCAGTTAATCCCATCAGGGATCAGTTTACTGATTAGATAAAGGCTGTAGCCCATTCAATCATTTCTCCCTCAAACCTTCTTGCATTGTTTCACATTGAGATGTTGGAGGACACCATATTTAAACCATAACACCTTGTAACTGAGTAGAGACACTGAGATGTACAAGACTCTCTCTTTTTCTTATTAGAAGGCAATGGGGAGATATATTTTACTTTAAAAAGTGTAGAATTTGCTTGAATGATTGGTGCATTCACCAGCCATTGGGGAGTAACTACTAAAAGGTATCACTTGAAATTTAAAAGAAGATATTTTCTATACCTCTCACCAATATTATTAACTTATATTCCCCCACACTGCAAACAAAATAATTATACTTTTATGTAAGCACAGGGGTGATGATTTAAACATTCCCAGCTTCATGCAAGGCACCGCTTCTTTTCCTTGTTTAGTAATTAAATTACTATTAAGTTTTTATCATCAAAGCTATTAGGGAGTAAAGTCTTCCATGATAGTTAATTAGTCATATGAACTCCAGATTCACATATCTAGCTCCTACTCAACATTTCCACTGATACAATAGTCATTTTAAACATAGCATGCTAAAATATTAATATAACATTATCCTGGTGTACTCCCTGCTTCCACATCTCTGTTAATGAAAATTTGTCAATGGAGGACATGCATATTGCTAAAGAAGAAAAACAATGTTTCACAAAGGTGAGATTTTTAGAATGCTGAATTATTTTAACAGTTTCATTTTCTTCCCCCCTGTAAGTTAACTATAAGGACCACTTCTCACAGTTGTGAGGAAAAAAATGGGCAAGTCCAACCCACATGAGGATAAACAGAAGCTGTTTGTTCAGAGAGATCTGTAGCAATGGAGTCAGCTATTATCACTTGTATTAAGCAAAGTCTCAAAGGCAGGAAGGGAATTTGGAGAGCATGATAGTGAGAGAAAGGAAAGTTTCAAGTGTACTCTGATTAGAGGTAATTGGAATGAGGGAGTTGGAATCCTGCAAACTAGGAGCAGGGCATCCTCTTTGATTGGTTTGGGGAATATTATGATCTGCCTCACAAAGGTCTGTATGCTAAAGGCTTGGTCAATAGCTTGTGGCACTAATGAGAGGTATGGAACCTTAAGAAAGTGGGGTTCAGATGGAGAAAGTTAAGTCATTGGGGATGTGCGCTTGAAGGAGATACTGGTACTCTCTTATCTTTATCTCTTTCATTCTTGGCTGTACTGAAGTGAACAGAGTTCCTATATCACACACTCCCCATCATGAATTTCTTTCTCTCTAGAGGTCCAAAGCAATGGGGACTAAGGGACCTCTGAAACTCTCAGCCAAAATAAACCTTTGGTCCTGCAGGTTGATTTTTTTCGAGCATTTTGTTCCAGTAACAGAAATCCAACCTTCATAGGGAGTATATTTGCTTTTTCCCTTTTGGTCCTTAATCAGAACCCAGGCAAAAACATAAAAATAAAGATGATGATAATAATAATAATAATAATAATAATAATAATAATACACATGAGAAAAGTGGCATCCTTGATCAATTATGACTCTTCTACCTGATTGCTTTGAAAGTTGTGGTTTAGTTTCTTACATGATTCCTATGGAGGTTGTGTATCAGATTTCTATTGTTATGTAGTCTGGCCTGTTCTAAACAAATTCACATCTATTTTAATCACTCACCTCAATAATTCAAGCATGAGACAAAGATGTTCTTTAAAGCAAATACCCTGAACAACTTCAAAAATAAGTCAAAGTCACAAGCTATTATTTATTCTAATGTTAGAAGAATTTAGGAAAAAATCTATGTTCCAATGGAAATTCATACATTATCAAAAGGATATCCTCTCCTGGCCACACGATTATAGTCATTCATCATCACCGAGCTATTTTATTACTATTCATTGGCTGTATTTGGACCATTTTGCTGAGTAACCTTATTTTTACCTATTTTCTTGAGGTATTTTATGACTCTGTGTGTGTGTGTGTGTGTGTGTGTGTGTGTGTGTGTGTGTGTATTCGGGTTTTTTTATATACTTTTTTGGCTGTTAAAGTAACTTACTGCTTCCTGTATTTATAAGGTAAATAAAATATTTAATATTTGTTCATTTTATATCAGTATAGCAGTTATTAATTTATTTTTTATTTCTGAAAATTTTATTTTAATGAAATCATTGACTTGTATGAAGAGTCACTTAGAAGTATTTTTTCAGATAAGATGAAATGAAAAATATTCACTAAAAAAAAGAATTTAAATAGACTGAATATTCACAGTGTCTCAAACAGCCAAATCACTTTTTAAAATTAGGGCCTGTGACTACAAGATGCTGAGGCCAGTAGCACTGGACTCAACAAAACAGTGGAGCTATTTGTTCTTGGCTTGATATTTAGATATAGAATAGGTACCCAGAGTTTTAAATTTGGACCTGTTTTCTGAAATTAAGCCTGGAAAACCTAACGAAAAAAAGCTGATCCTAACCACAAATGGCACATCACATCAACAATTGCCATGCATAAATTATTCAAATTGTGATTTAGTATGCTTCTAAATAGTTCACTGTAAGTACTACAAAGAAATTCCTTTAGCTCAATTTACTATTATACAGCAGCCCTTCCAGATTTACAAACCATTTCCACAAATAAAAGGTCAACACAATTTCAGTTCATAAAACTGCATTTGAAAGCCTAATTGCAACCAAAACAGTGTTCCTATTTAAAAGTTATTTTCTATATATTATTAGAATTTCTTCAGAATAATTCAGATAATAATCATTATCTCTTCAGAAAATCTCTAACACTGCAGTGAAAATTATACCATTGTTGGTAATGATGATCTGTTGTGCTTTATTATTAAATTGAATGTTTGCTTGTTATTATTCTAGGCTTTTTCTTCGATAAAATGAACAAATTCAATTGACTGAATTGTTAGTAGTGAAGAGTTTATTTGCAAAGGAAATTGTTGTACCATGTTTGTATCTGTAAAGAAATAAGGAATTGCATGCTTTTATAAAAATGAAACTTTTATAAATATTCCCTTCTTAAACTTTTTAAATGAAAGGGTGCTATATGCATCATTAAAGTTTTTTTTCTTAATTTTTGTAGGGGTTTATTTCATTTGTAATCTGATAAACAAGGGAAAAAACATTTAAAGCCTGATTTCAAGAGTACATCTGAGTGACTTTTCAGTCTATCTCACAAGTTAAAAACTTAGGATCAAATCCATGTTAGGCAAGAGCTCTATCACTGAGTTGCATCCACAGTCCAATTAGCATGCATTCTATCATCTGATTGCACACATTTTTACTTTCTATACTTGTACTAAGTAGTATGATTAGACTTTAACAAAGTAATGCATCTTAAATAACAAATATTCATTTCTTACAGTTCTGAAGGCTGCTAATCCAAGATACAGGAGCCACAAGATTTTGTGTCAGGTGAGGGTCCTTCTCCTAGTTCATAGACAGTCATCTTTTCACCTTTATAGAAGGTATGGAGAACTGTCATCAGCTGATCCTCTGGTGTTGGCAAAACGCCAACCCCAGGAAATATTTCTTGCTAAAGGCAAGGATGTTATCATCCTTGGCTCTCTTGGCTGTGGTACTAATAATTATCAGACGTCCCAGGACAATGGGTGTCCTGGGTACAGCAGGATAATAGCAGAATATTCTTAGCACTGCAACAGTAGGAGAGCTCCAAAAAATATTTCTAGCTCTGTAACTTTTTAGTACAAAAGAAACCTCTGACAACTTAAAAGCCTTGAATAATTTATAATGCCCCTATATTTTAACCTCCTGATAATGAGACCCTATGTGATAAACTTGTGGAGCTAGTTCTGGATCATTGTTCATCCATCAGAGTGCAGTGTCCCACCTGGCCCTAACTTTTACTTGATAATGTCTCTGTGTTTGTTTTCCTTCATATTCTGTTGTCTCAACTTGAAAATTCTTTGTTGATGATGTCTGGGTTGCAACAAAAAGGACCTTAGAGAGTTTTCTCATTGACTTCCCACTATAGCTCTCTGGACTTCTTTTATAAAGGCACTAATTATGTTCATGAGTGTACCACCATCATGGTGCATCCCAAAGCCCCTGACATTGTATCCTAATCTTGAGACACCAAGGGAGGAAGAAAATCGAAAGAAAGAAAGAAAAAGAAAGAAAGAAAGAAAGAAAGAAAGAAAGAAAGAAAGAAAGAAAGAAAGAAAGAAAAAATAGAGTTGGGGGAACAAATGGAATAGAGAGGGAAAGCAAACTAATGGACCCAGAGTTGGTGGGGAAAGTGTTCACTTAAAAAAAAAAATAGATCTGCCCACACCAGCCTGCTTGGGACCCAGGCTCACAGGAGGCCAAGGTCCACCCCTTTACCGTCAGGGCAGACACCTGCCAGAGCCCAACCCACAGCATAAGACCACCTCTTCTGATGAGCAGACTACCCTGGTAGCCCAGGCCAGGCCCAGATCCACCCATACCAGCCTGCTTTGGATCCAGGCTCACAGGAGGCCAAGGTCCACCCCTTTACCAGTGAGGCAGACACCCGCTGGAGCACAGCATCTGGCACAGGACTATTTCTTCTGACCAGTAGACTACCCTGGGAACCCAGGCTTGGCCCAGATATGCCCACACTGACTTGTGCAGAACCCAGGTCTGAGTTCGCCCTCCCTGCTACCTGGGAGCCTAAGCCTAACCCACTTCCATATTGGGATACTGCAATCATCGCCATATCCCTCCCCATGCAGTAGGCCCTAACTTTTTGATAGTAAATAAGACCTAGAAGCTGCTGAATTGCAGAGTAGGCACCCCAAAAGGAGTGTAAGGCCCACTGTATCAGCCCCATCTCTATAAGGCATTGATTCTCTCTTGGGGCACTTTAACTGTTATCTTGAGTAACCACAGCTATTGCCACCACCAACTTTAGATGTAGTAGCATACATTGAGGGACACCAGCAAGGTCTGGAAGCCTAACATCAAGGCAAGGTACAGACAATCTGCATGGGTACCACAAGAATATAGGGAAGGAACTGTAATATCTCAGATCCACACTGCAAGAAAAGAAGGCACATAGACAACAAGAAAAAACAAGGGAGGAAAGTGTCCCAAAACAAACCAGGATACTATAATAGCAGAGCCCATGGACAGCAAAGTTGATGAAATGTCAGAGAAGGAGTTCACAAGGTTAATAATTAAAATGATCTATGAATTAAAGAATGACCTAAGTGAGCAAATACAGGGGAAAAAAATGATCACTCCAACAAAGAAATACAAGAACAAATACAGGTAGCAAAAGCTTACTTTAAGAGAGAGATAGAGACCCTGAAAAAAAAAGTCATAAATCTTTGAAATGAAGGATAAAATAAATCAAATAAAAAACTCAATAAAAGCATAACCAACAGACTAGATCATTTGGAAGAAAGAACAGCAAATAATGAAGACAAAGTATACAATCTGGAAAATAAAGTTGATCACTCAGTGAAGATTGTAAGAAACCATGAACAGAATATCCAAGAATTATGGGACAGCTTCAAAAGACCAAATATAAGAGTTATTTGCATAGAGGAAGGTACAGAATTTTAAAGCAAAGGAATGCACAATCTCTTCAATGAGATAATATCAGAAAATTTCCCAAGCATGAAGAACAAAATGGAAAAACAAATACAAGAGGCTTACATGATACTAAATGTACAAAATGACAACAGATCTACACCAAAGCACATTATAATGAAAATGCCTAGCATAGAGAATAAGGATAGAATCTTAACAGCTGCAAGAGAGAGGAATCAGATCACATATAGGGGAAGAATAATTTGTATCTCAGCAGATTTTTCAAACAAGAATCTCAAAGCCAGGAGATCATGGAACAACATATACCAAGCTCTGAAAGAAATGGATGTCAACCAAGAATCTCATATCCAGGAAAACTAAGCTGTAGATTTGATGATGAAATAAAAACCTTGCATGATAAACAAAAGTTAAAAGAATTTACAACTAGAAAGCCTGTACTACAGAACATCCTCAGAAATATATTCCATAAAGAGGAAATGAGAAACAATGATGAAAATCAGCAGAAGGAAGTATTACACAAAAGAAAAAGTTTTTTTCTTTCTGATTAGGTATCAGAGAGAAACCAAGTCATGTTAAATACTTTTGGTATTTATGAACAAAAATGGCTGGGAATACAAATCATTTCTCAATAATAATCCTGAATTTTAATGGCCTAAACTCACCAATCAAAAGACATGGACTAGCAGATTAGATTAAAAAAAAAAAAAAAGACGAAGGGGTTTCCAGCCTCATAGCAAGTAAAGTAGACTTCAAGCTAAAGTCAATCAAAAAGGACAAATAAGGACACTACATTCTGTTCAAGAGAACCATACACCAACAAGACTTAACAATTATAAATATATATGCCCCAAACAAAGGAGCATATACATTCATCAAAAAATCTCTTGTCAAGTTAAAGAGTGAAGTAGATCACAACACAATAATTCTGGGTGACTTTAATACACCTCTTTCTTCACTATATGGATCTTCCAAACAAAAGCTGAACAAAGAAATTATAGAACTCAATAACACAATCAATAACTTAGACTTAACTGACATATATAGAATATTTCATACTTCAATGAGAGAATACACTTTCTTCTCAGCAGCGCATGGATCCTTCTCTAAAATACACCATATATTATGATGCCACAAAGCAACTCTTAGCAAATATAAAAAGATAAAGATACTACCCTAAATTTTATTAGATCATAATGGAATGAAATTATAAATCAATGATAAAATAAGAAATAAAAGCTACTCTAACACCTGGAGACTAAATAATATGCTACTGAATGAACAATGGGTTTCAAAACACAGATACAACATATCAAAATTTCTGGGAAACTATGAAAGAAGTTCTAAGAGAAAAGTTCATTGCATGGAGTCCATTCCTTAAAAGAAGAAAAAGTCAAAATAAATTACTTAATATTACATCTCAAAGCCCTAGAAAAAGAAGAACAAATCAAAACCAAAAGCTGTAGAAGACAGGAAATAATTAAATGCAGAGATGAAATCAATAAAATTGAAAAAATTGACAGTACAAAAAGTTAGTTCCTTGAAAAAAATAAATAAAATTGACATCCCTTAGCCATGCTAACAAAGAGAAGGAGAGAGAGAAACCTCAAATCACTAACATATGTCTGAAAAAGGAAATATCACAACAGACTCTACAGAAACACTAAAGATAATTAGAAATTATTTTGAAAATTTGCCCTTCAATAAAATAGAAAAGACTGAAGGTATCGACACATTTCTAGAGTCATATAATTTGCCCAAATTGAATCAAGATGATATACACAATTTAAAGAGATCAATTTCAAGCGATGAAATAGAAGACGCCATCAAAAGTCTACTAACAAAGAAAAGACCAGGACCGGCTGAATACTCAGCTGAGATCTACAAGATCTTTAAGGAAGAACTAATAGAAATACTCTTCAATTTATTTCAGGAAATAGAAAAAGAGACAGCACTTCCAAATTCATTCTATGAGGCCAATATCACCCTGATTCCAAAACCAGTCAAAGACACATCAAAGAAAGAAAACTGCAGACCAATATCTCTAATGAACATAGATACAAAAATTCTCAGTAAAATTCTGGCAAATCAAATATAAAAACATATCAAAAATATCATGCACTGGGATGAAGTGGGCTTCACCCTGTGAATCAAGTTTGTTTAAACATATGGAAATCAATAAAAGTAATTCATTACATCAAGAGACTTAAAGATAAGAATCCTTCTCGGACTATTCCCTGAAGAACTTAAAAGAGCATACTACAGGGATACTGCCACATCGATGTTCATAGCAGCACAATTCACAATAGCTAGACTGTGGAACCAACCCAGATGCCCTTCAATAGATGAATGGATAAAAAAAAAATGTGCCATCTATACACAATGGAGTACTATGCAGCAATAAAAAATGACAAAAATCATAGAATTTGCAGGGAAATGGATGGCACTAGAGCAGATTATGCTTAGTGAAGCTAGCCAATCCCTAAAAAAACAAATACCAAATCTCTTCTTTGATATAATGAGAGCAACTATGAACAGAGCAGGGAGAAAGAGCAGAAAGAAAAGATTAACATTAAACAGAGACATGAGATGGGAGGGAAAGGGAGAGAAAAGGGAAATTGCATGGAAATGAAGGGAGACCCTCATTGCTATACAAAATTACATATAAGAGGTTGTGAGAGGAATGGGAAAATAAACAAGGTGAGAAATGAATTACAGTAGATGGGGTAGAGAGAGAAGATGTGAGGGAAGGGGAGGGAGGATAGTAGGGGATAGGAAAGGTAGCAGAATACAACAGTTACTAATAGGGCATTATGTAAAATTGTGGATGTGTAACCAACGTGATTCTGCAATCTGCATTTGGGGTAAAATTGGGAGTTCATAACCCACTTCAATCTAATGTATGAAATATGATATGTCAAGAGCTTTGTAATGTTGTGAACAACCAATAAAAAAGAATCATATGATCATTTAAATAGATGCAGAAAAAGCATTTCACCAAACACAGCACCCCTTCATGTTCAAAACACTAGAAAAATTAGAACAGAAAGATACCTCAACATCATGAAGGCAATCTATGCTAAGCCCCAGGCCAACATCATTCTAAATGGAGAAAAATTGAAAGCATTTTCTCTAAAAACTGGAACAAAGCAGGGATGCCCTCTTTCATCACTCAATTTATCATAGTTTTGAAACACTGGCCAGAGCAATTAGACAGGATGAAAGAAATTAAAGGGGTACACATACGAAAAGAAGAACTCAATTGGCACTATTTTCTGATGACATGATTCTACACCTAGAAGATCCCAAATAATCCACCAGAAAACTTCTAAAATTATAAATGAATTCACAAAGTAGCAGGATATAAAATCAATACCCATAAGTCAAAAGCATTTCTGTATATCAGTGACAAATCCTCTGAAAGGGAAATGAGGAAAACTACCCCATTTACAATAGCCTCAAAAAAAAAAAAGAAAAAGAAAAGAAAATACTTGGGAATAAACTTAATGAAAGAGGTGAAAGATTTATATAATGAAAATTACAGAGCCCTAATGAAAGAAGTCAAAGAAGACCTTAGAAGATGGAAAAATTTAACATGCTCTTCGATAGGGAGAATTAATATTATCAAAATGACCATACTACCAAAGCACTATACTGATTTAATGCAATTCCAATCAAAATCCCAATGATATATCTCATAGAAATAGAAAAAAGGAGTCATGAAATTCATCTAGAAAAATAAGAGACCCAGAATAGCTAAAACAATCCTTAGCAGGAAGAGTGAGGCAGGTGGCATCACTATACCAGACCTTTAACTATACTACAGAGCAACAGTAACAAAAACAGCATGGTATTGGCACCAAAACAGACTGGTAGACCAATAATACAGAATAGAGGACACATAGACTAACCCACAAAACTACAATTATTTTGTATTAAGCAAAAATGTCAAGAACATGCATTGGAGAAAAGATAGCCTCTCCAACAAATGGTGCTGGGAAAACTGGAAATCCATATGTAACAAAATAAAATTAAACCCCTATCTCTCACCATGCACAAAACTTAACTCAAAATATATCAAGGACCTAGAAATAAAAACTTCATAAGATGCCTTTGGCACAAAGAATTAAAATCAAGAATCAATAAATGGAATGGACTCAAACTAAAAAAGTTTCTTCTCAGCAAAAGAAACAATCTGTGAGGAGAATAGAGAGGCTACATTTTGAGAGTAAATCTTTACCTCTCATGCATCAGATAGACCACTAATCTCTAGGGTATATAAAGAACTCAAAAAGCTAAGCACCAAAAAAAAAAAAAAAAAAAAAAAACTAACCCAATCAATAAATGGGCCAAGAACCTGAAAAGACACTTCTCAAAAGATGATATACAATCAATCAACAAATATATGAAAAAAAATGTTCACCTTTGTGAGCAATTAGAGCAATGCAAATCAAAACTACTCCAAGATTTCATCTTACTCCAAATAGAATGGCAGCTATTATGCATATAAAATAACAATAAGTGTTGGCAGGGATATGGAGAAAAAGGTACACTCATACATTGCTGATGGTACTGCAAATTGATACAACCAATATGAAAAGCAATATGGAGATTCCTTGGAAAATTTGGAATGAAACCACCATTTGACTCATATATCCCTCTCCTCAGTCTATACCCAAAAGACTTAAAAACAGCATACTACAGGGACACAACCATACCAATGTTTATAGCAGCACAATTCACAATAACTAAACTGTGGAGCCAACCTAGATGCCCTTCAATAAATGAATGAATCAAAAAATGTGGCATATATACATAATGGAATATTATTCATCAATAAAAGAAAATAAAATCATGGCATTTGCAGGTAAATGGATGAAGTTAGAGAAGATAATACTAAGTTAAGTTAGCCAATCCCCAAAAAACCAAATGCCGAATGTTTTCTTTGATATAAGGAGGCTGATTCATAGTGGGGTAGGAATGGGTAGCATGGGAGGAATAGATGAACTCTAGATAGTGCAGAGAGCTGGGAAGGGATGGGATGGGGCATAGGGTTAGAAATGATGGTGGAATGTGATGGACATTATTATCCAAAGTACATGTATGTAGACACAAATTGGTGTGAATATACTTTGTACACAACCAGAGATATAAAAAAATTGTTCTCTATATATGTAATAAAAGTTATAATGCATTCCACTGTCATATATAAATCCAAAGTTTTAAAAATTTTTAAAAAATCACTCCAGTGTCCAGATAGGTCAGTGGGAATCAGTGTTCCTAGCATGGGAAACATTTATAAGCACTGTGTAGCCACAAACAAAAGAGGTTGCCATTTTGACCCAGTAGCCCCCTATTGTGGGTCACCATGTCTGCCTCTACCTGCCTGTACTACAGTGAATGAAACAGGTGCACAGAGAAGAGTGCATAGAGCATTCAGGCTAGGTGTACCAAGAGAAAACTAGGTGTACCAAGAGAAAACTAAGTGTACCAAGAGAGAACTACCTTTGTTGCTGGTGGCGTATAAGAGTGTTATCAGTAAGAAGCTAATAACTGGCCAGACAAAATATCTGCACTCTAGGTCTTATCCTGTATAATTCAAATAAATAGCAGTGAACATGAAACCTGTAAATGTTTAAATGCTCCATACTAAAATTGGAAATTATGAGAGGCTGCTGAGACCCAGACATTCAGCAAAGATCTTTATCTCCCTATCAACAAGGCATATGACTCAAATCTCAAATACCCACCAGTAGAATTCCAAAGTTCAGCCAAGACTAAAACTTAAGTAAGGAACTTCTAATTTAGTACCAGCTCCACTACAGTAGTACACCCTATCTATTCTATCCTACAATGGGAGTGGGAAACTGAGATCTACAACAGCCAGCTTTGGCTCCTAGTTGCATCACCTGACAGCTAGTTGAGAAGCACAAATATATTGGGTCTAATAAACCCCAAGTGCTACAGAGCCCAAACATAAATAGCAAGAATCAAAATCCATTCTTAAGAGTTTTGACTATGTCAGCAGAAACAAGCCCTTTATTTATCATTAAGAATTTCAATCATTTTTTTCTATTCCTTCCTCATTTTTTTACTTTTTAATTTTAATTTTTTAAAAAATTATATTTTATTTTCTTATTTTTCTTTTTTCCCCATTTTGCATGTTTGTGTTTGTGTGTTTATGTGGAACTATCACAGCTTAGATAGGTCCAAAAATAATATATATGTATGTAAAATAACATAGTGTGTGTGTGTGTGTGTGTGTGTGTGTGTGTGTGTATATATATATATATATAATATTACTATATATAATAAATATATGGTACTGATGCTATATATTAATATATATAGTAATATATAATATATTATATATAGTGCATATATAGTAATATAATAATATAATATATATTATTGAATATATATATGTACACACACAGAGATAAATTTATATTCAATTTAATAGTTTTCTTCTTCACCTGATGATTATTTAGCTGTGGTTTATCTTAGGTGGGGTAAAATTACACTTGGATTTGAGTTGTTTAGATCTTACGTTTGCTTGTTTGTTCATACGTTGGTTTTGTCCTTTTTATTGCCCTTTTTCATTCTCTTTTACTATTGATGACTAAATTTTCCTCTTTCATACTTTCATTTTTTAACACATTTATTTATTTTTTATTGTTTCGACTTTGCAGCTAACATCTGCTGCCTACCACCTATTTCTCCTCTGTTCACTTTTTGAAACGTTTGAAATTCTCTTTTGCCTTCTTACCCTTTTTTATCTTCTCTTAAGGAACTACAATCTCACTAACTGATAGAATTACATAGCTTGCATAATTCCTATGCCATTCATGTTGTTATGATTGTCAATCCAATGGAAAACATAATAGACACCTGCTGTTAAATGCATGCTCTTGTGCACAGTTTGTAATTGTTGGTACTGATGCTAAATGCTCACCCTGCCATTTTTATATTGGTGGCAATTAGTGTTACACATGTCAATGTAGACAGTGGACATCAATCCTAAAGCTCTACATGAGTTGCTAACATTTTTGCTGTTTCTGGCTCTCTCCTTCTTCTAAAATGGCTGGAAAGTGATTATAACACTTTAATTTCACAAAGTAAAGATCCTGCTTCCAAAAAAATACTTAAAATTTATCAAAGTAACAGTGAACCTCAATCTAATTACAATATAGTCCCACTTAAATTTTTATAACATTTTACATAGAATAGGGGAGAGAAAAACCCCCAAACAACAATCAAACCCCAAATAGGAATACTAAGAGGAAGACCTCTGTTCCCACTCATGGATATCTGCTCATGCATCAAAAACAGGGAGAAGTCCCAGAACAAAAAAGATTAAATACATAGGAAAGGACACACATATAAAAGATGAAGAATAATTTATCTTAATTGATGTACAGCCCCAAGACCACTGAAAATGTGAGAAAACAGGAAGTGAAATCTCACCCCAAATTCACAATCTTCCAACAAAGGATTCCATAGACATGCAAATGAATGAAATTCCAGAGAAACATTATTTTCAAAAAGTGATTACTAAAATGTTCAATAAATTTTAAAAAATCTAAGGAATGAATTAATAGAGTAAATACAGGAGATGAAATACCATTTCAATAAATATAGATATTGAAAAGAAACTGACCAGAACTCCTGGAAATAAAAGACCAATGAATCAAATTAAAAATTCACTTTAAAGCATCACTGACTTTTTAAATTGTATAGAAAATAGAACTTTAGGTCTTAAAGTTAGAACATTTTATCTTGAATACACAATATATAATAAAAAAGAAAAAAAAAGAACATGATTCAAACATACAAGAACTCTGTAATACGTGAAGAAAACAAAGATGAGAATGATTGGGATAGAAGAAACCATGGGCTAAAGACATAGAGAACATTTTCAATGAGATAATAACAAAAAGTTTTCCCCATTTCATAAAAGAGATAAACATTCAGTACAGAATAGACAAGATCAGAAGAGATACTCTCCAGACACACCAAAATTCCTAATACAGAAAAAAGGCAAAGAATAGTAAAAGCATCAAGAGAAAAACATTAAGTAACATTTAGAGGCAAATTAAGGCACATTTCTAACTTCTCAACTCACAACCTAAAATCAGATAAGGTTTGGAATGGAATATTCCAGTTTTTAAACAAAAAAACGATTGCCAGAGCCAGGTGTGGCGACACACGCCTGTAATTCCATTGGCTCAGGAGGCTAAGGAGGGAGGATCTTGAGTTCAAAGCCAGCTTCAGCAATGGTGAGGCGCTCAGCAACTCAGTAAGACCCTGTCTCTAAATAAAATACAAAATAGAGCTAGGGATGTGGCTCAGTGGCCGAGTACTCCTGAGTTGAATTCCCAATATGCTCCCCAAAAAAGTGAGAAAAATTAACATCTTTTAAATTAATCTTTAAAGTTGGAAGTACTAAACCTCCAACATACATATGAAAAATAATTTTGTTGTGATTCTAGAAGTTGCAGTATGATAGAATATATTTCACAATATTAAATTACTTTATCAGCATCTTAATGTTTGTTATAAGCTGTATTCCATAGGAAAAGTTTGAAATATAAAACATAACCTAAACAGGTTTCTAATATTAATAGATCCTGTAAGTCCAACTTTAATTTTTTATTTAATGTAATTTTTATTTAATTTATTTATCCCTAGCCACTGGGATTACCGTGCCCAGCTAATTTTTAATCACTTTTTATTCTTAAAGAGCATAAGTCTATATTATTCCAGTTTCTTTGTCACTATTTAAAAAATGGTCCAAGCCCGTTTAGTTTAGTCATATGAATCAGCTCCAGTTCCCATAACAAAATACCACAGAATTGGAACCTTTTTCAAGACAAATTTATTTTCTCATATATATGAGGTCTGTAAGACAAAGCACCACATTGTTTTGTTTTGATGAGGGCACTTTTCTGGTTTGAGGCTGGCCACCTTGTCTCCCTGTGTCCTCCCGTGTGTCAGTGGTGCATGGGAGAAACATCTGTGATAATTCTTTTTTTTTTTTTTTTTTTTTAAAGAGAGAGTGAGAGAGGGGAGAGAGAGAGAGAGAGAGAGAGAGAGAGAGAGAGAGAGAGAGAGAGAGAATTTTCAATATTTATTTTTTAGTTCTCGGCGGACACAACATTTTTGTTGGTATGTGGTGCTGAGGATCGAACCCGGGCCGCACGCATGCCAGGCGAGCGCGCTACCACTTGAGCCACATCCCCAGCCCTCAAAATACAATAAATCTTTAAAGCTACAGGATCTTTTTCTAAATTCATATGCAAGGCAGTGATTTAGGGATGATCCATAAATTTAAGGGGGTTGCCTGTCTTTAAACATATTTTCAGCCCTGTTGAAATCATTAATAAGCATATCTGAAATTTGATGGATTCAAGATATCCCTTGTTATAAATTTCCTCCCTTTCCCAGAGAATTTATTCTCATTTTAAGAAAACTGAAATTATATTTTGTTTCAATTTGTCTTGACGAATTTTATTCTTTTCTTCAGATAACATTTATTTTCATAATTAAAAACAATAACCTCTCATCTTAACCTTTAAATAGCTGTAAGCAAAACTTTTAATATTTGAAAACAATTGTTCAAATATATTCCAAATTAAAAAATAAAATGTCAACAATTGCATTTGAATATCAAAAATGGATATATATTTCTTCCTAAAACAAACAATGCTATAATTGAGTGTTATTGAAGAAAAAAAAGACCTTCATTTTTTTTCCCCAAATGAGGCCTATTTATTTTCATTTTGTCTTTTTAGAGCTGTGCTTGCAAAATGACAAGTGAAATGAAAGATTGAGGCAATTATACACATCATTCAGATCAAATAGACTCTCATTAAATAAGAGCAGATGGTGTGGATAGAAATTATAGCTTGAAGCCTGTGTTCCTCATATACAACATATGAAAATAGATTGGTTTTCAGTGCATTTATTTTAAAAGTCTGCATCTCCTTTAACAGAAGAGTTTATTTGAAATGTTAAATGGAAGCATATAGTTATAACTTACATTTCCGTAGCCATTTAAAATAATAAAAAAACATTTACACTCATCAAATTTGCCTAAGTATCATAGCATGAGTACAGCGATATCCCCTTCTCCTAGGAAATGTTCCAAACTTCCTGCACATGCCTAGGATAAAGTTTAATCTATCTGTTAGGCACAGCAAAAGATTGATAAAAATGACAAAATAAAATAAAACAATAATAATAATATAATTTAGTAAAAGTTATGTGACTGTGGTCTCTGCTCTAACTTTTCCATTTAGTATTTTCAGAGTGAAATAGACTGTTAATAATTGAAAAGGCAGAAGGCAAGACTGATAAGGGGGAACTATCGCATGTACTTCTGCACTGTAAATCCTTTTTTTTTTTCTTTGACTCTTGGCATGCCCCCAACCTCAAACCTCTCCACAAAAATATTTAGATAGATGCTGAAAAAATGACAGATGCACCAATGAATGTGAAGAAGTTTAATACAGAGCAAAGAACAAACCAGCTCTACAAGAAAAGGTGTTCAGCTTAGATCCCAAGTGGAACAACAGTAAACAGAGGGAGGTGTCTTGAGTTTTACTGTGGTGAGGTGCTAGGGCAGTGTGAAGTTTTCCAGGGTCCTGGGTTTGAATGGCTTGAATTTCCTACAGGCACCAATAACCAGAGCCCAAGAGCTTAGTGTATGGATTGTACTTAAATGACACCAATGGGAAAACAGGAGTGATGGGGCTTGAGAGCTTCTAGCAGTCAATCATCAAAAATGATGTGAGATTCTTTGTCATAGGAAAGGTGTAATTGTTTAAAGGTTTCCAGAAGACAGCTTAGAGATGCACATGAACTTTTGTAGCACTTACACTTCCCATACAATCTTAATTTTAGAAATGAAATAAACACACATGTTCACAAAGATTATCAAAGAGGGGTTTACTGCAGCATTGTAACCTGACATGATAAGCTTAAATGCAGATTCAAATGTTTCAAATCATGCAATAATTTTAAATTGATAATACAATTAATTCATATTTTATAAATGCATATGACGTCCATGTGTTATGTTTGGTATCTCCCTAAAGCTCACCTATGAGACAATGCAAGAAGTTCAGAGGAGAAATTATTGAGTGTAAGAGATTTAGCCCAATCAGTGAATTAAACCCCTGATTGGGATTAACTGAGTGGTAACTGAAGTGATAGGGTGTGGTTGGAGGAGATGGGAGTTGGGGCAGGAATTTGGGGTACATATTTGTATCCTCCAAGTGGAGCCCTCTCTCTCTGCTTCCTGACCACCAGGTGAGCTTCTTTCCTCTGCCACATTCTTCCACCCTGTTGTTCCTGCCTCACCTTGAAGTCCAAGGAATGGAGCCAACTTTCTAGGGATTGAGACATCTGAAACTTTGAGCCCTCAAATAAGCTGTTCCTCTTCTACCATTGTTCTGGTCAGGTCAGTAAGTGACAGCAGAAAAAAAAAAAAGCTGGCTAAAACACTAAGGATATCATACATTATATGAATGTATCAATAAGCTATAGGTAGTTATGTCAGTAAAATAGAAATCAGGTTAGATGTTTAGGGAGGGTTTCATAAATCCAATAAGAAACTCGTTGTTGTAGAAAATTTACTACAGAAATGATTCCATATATTTTTTTTAGCTAGATCAACATGACTTCCTCACAGTCCTCAAATAAATGTGAAACAGGGAAAAAAAAAACAAATATCATCTTCTATTATCTCATCCCTAGTGATAACTTATTAATCAGAATTAAAAAAACAGTGTACACTGGGAACTTTCTTGAAAAGACATGATAAGTAAAGTGCAATAAGTTTCATTAAAGTAAATAAAATAGTGAGTTTTGTAGCTAAGTTTGTCATTGTGTCCCCCAGACAGACCAATGACAAGACACTGAAGTTTCTGTGAATTAAAATAAAATAAAACACATCTCAGTGGGATTTTATAAGTATCTCATTAGAGATTGCACACTCTCTGCTTTCCTGCTTCAGTTCACTTGCCAACTTATGTTTCTTTGGCCAACACATATTTCATATAATTTTACATAAGCATTCATATTCCTAGCTTTCCTAAAAATACTTAAAAGATATATCCACAGTTAGTTTATAATAGTGTTGGAACAACTATAAACAAAATCTGAACAACTGCTAGTTCTGTTCAACAAGGTGTAAGTCATTCAATTATTTATTCCATATTGCATACATATTGCTTTCATTCTCACTCTAATGGGTCTTAAGGTGTGATTTTTTCTCCATATATTGGTATATACTTTATTTAGCATGTATAAAGAAATCATTTAATTTTGTCTCCTTCATAAAGCTTCCCTTAATATCATTTCACTAACTATTGAAATGGATATATTTATAGGTTAAATATTATAACAAATTTTGCAATGAAAATGGACAATATGAATTTGTGGACAAGTGAGCTAGTTATATCATTGCTACAAGTCTGAGAAGAGTTCATGAACCTGATATTTCTAAGCAAGGCATTTTGTTGCCTTGCAGACAAAGTTCAAAATATCGTGGAATATATATTTCAGTGGAAAAACAGACAGAATATAAGGAAAATTAGAAATTATATTACTTTGGATAATAAGGGCTAAAACAGAAAAAGAGAAATGAAAGAGAAAATGAGTGAATGTGAGTAGCAATAATTTTAGAGAGGGTGAAGTTCAGCTCTTTGAAGACACAATATTTCTGCAGGGAGGTGTTTGGATTTTCAGTATTTCTCATCATGAACTTAATTTGAACACACACAGGAGATTCTCTGATCAGATTTTTTAGAAATTATCTTACAGCAAATAATAAGCATGTTGTACTCAAACTTCCTGGTCTTTCCTCTTTGGTGTGTGCAGTGAAAACCAACTTGAGAGGCAGGAAGCTGCTTTTCCTCCAGTGGTGGGGCACTCCAGCACCAAGACATAAGCAAAAGAGAAGACAGAAAAACAGCAGCTGTCCCTCTCCCTTCCTAAAAGGATTTCCTCCTGACTCTAAGCTTTGACTCTGTAAATCAATCTTTCCAGAAGTCAGCTATCCTCCATGTCTTAGCTTTTATTTTATTTTTTTTTACATTTTTTTTATTGGTTGTTCACAACATTACAAAGCTCTTGACATATTATATTTCATACATTAGATTGACATGGGTTATGAACTCCCAATTTTACCCCAAATGCAGATTGCAGAATCACGTCAGTTACACATCCACAATTTTACATAATGCCATATTAGTGACTGTTGTATTCTGCTACCTTTCCTATCCCCTACTATCCCCCCTCCCCTCCCCTCCCATCTTCTCTCTCTACCCAATCTACTGTAATTCATTTCTCTCTTTGTTTATTTTCCCATCCCCTCACAACCTCTTATATGTAATTTTGTTTAGCAATGAGTGTCTCCCTTCATTTCCATGCAATTTCCCTTTTCTCTCCCTTTCCCTCCCATCTCAAGTCTCTGTTTAATGTTACTCTTTTCTTCCTACTCTTCCTCCCTGCTCTGTTCATACTTGCTCTCATTATATCAAAGAAGACATTTGGTATCTGTTTTTTAGGGTTTGGCTAGCTTCACTAAGCACAATCTGCTCTAATGCCATCCATTTCCCTGAAAATTCTATGATTTTGTCATTTTTTATTGCTGCATAGTACTCCATTGTGTATAGATGCCACATTTTTTTTATCCATTCGTCTATTGAAGGGCATCTGGGTTGGTTCCACAGTCTAGCTATTGTGAATTGTGCTGCTATGAACATCGATGTGGCAGTGTCCCTGTAGCATGCTCTTTTAAGGTCTTCAGGGAATAGTCCGAGAAGGGCAATAGCAGGGTCAAATGGTGGTTCCATTCCCAGCTTTCCCATGAATCTCCAAACTGCTTTCCAAATTGGCCGCACCAATTTGCAGTCCCACCAGCAATGTACAAGTGTACCCTTTTCTCCACATCCTCGCCAGCACTTGTTGTTGTTTGAATTCATAGTGGCTGCCAATCTTACTGGAGTGAGATGGTATCTTAGGGTGGTTTTGATTTGCATTTCTCTGACTGCTAGAGATGGAGAGCATTTTTTCATGTACTTGTTGATTGATTGTATATCCTCCTCTGAGAAGTGTCTGTTCAGGTCCTTGGCCCATTTGTTGATTGGGTTATTTGTTATCTTATTGTCTAGTTTTTTGAGTTCTTTGTATACTCTGGATATTAGGGCTCTATCTGAAGTGTGAGGCGTAAAAATTAGTTCCCAGGATGTAGGCTCCCTATTTACCTCTCTTATTGTTTCTTTTGCTGAAAAAAAACTTTTAAGTTTAATTAAGTCCCATTTGTTGATTCTAGTTGTTAACTCTTGTGCTATGGGTGTCCTATTAAGGAATTTGGAGCCCGACCCCACAATCTGTAGATCGGAGCCAACTTTATCTTCTATCAGACGCAGAGTTTCTGATTTGATATCAAGCTCCTTGATCCATTTTGAGTTAACTTTTGTGCATGGCGAGAGAAAGGGATTCAGTTTCATTTTGTTGCATATGGATTTCCAGTTTTCCCAACACCATTTGTTGAAGATGCTATCCTTCCTCCATTGCATGCTTATAGCCCCTTTATCAAATATAAGATAGTTGTAACTTTGTGGGTTAGTCTCTGTGTCCTCTATTTTATACCATTGGTCCACCCGCCTGTTTTGGTACCAGTACCATGCTGTTTTTGTCACTATTGCTCTGTAATATAGTTTGAAATCTGGTATCGCTATACCGCCTGATTCACTCTTTCTGCTTAGAATTGCTTTTGCTATTCTGGGTCTTTTATTTTTCCATATGAATTTCATGATTGCTTTATCTATTTCTACAAGAAATGCCGTTGGGATTTTGATTGGCATTGCATTAAATCTATAGAGAACTTTTGGTAATATCGCCATTTTGATGATGTTAGTTCTGCCTATCCATGAACAGGGTATATTTTTCCATCTTCTAAGATCTTCTTCTACTTCTCTCTTTAGGGTTCTGTAGTTTTCATTGTATAAATCTTTCACCTCTTTTGTTAGGTTGATTCCCAAGTATCTTATTTTTTTTGAGGATATTGTGAATGGAGTGTTTTTCCTCATTTCCATTTCAGAAGTTTTGTTGCTGATATACAGAAATGCCTTTGATTTATGCGTGTTGATTTTATATCCTGCCACTTTGCTGAATTCATTTATTAGTTCTAGTAGTTTCTTTGTAGACCCTTTTGGGTCTTCTAGGTATAGAATCATGTCATCTGCAAATAGTGATAATTTAAGTTCTTCTTTTCCAATTTTTATGCCTTTAATTTCTTTCGTCTGTCTAATTGCTCTGGCCAGTGTTTCGAGAACTATATTGAATAGAAGTGGAGATAGAGGGCATCCCTGTCTTGTTCCGGATTTTAGAGGGAATGCCTTCAACTTTTGTCCATTCAGAATGATGCTAGCCTGAGGCTTAGCATAGATAGCTTTTACAATGTCAAGGTAAGTTCCTGTTATCCCTAGTTTTTCTAATGTTTTGAACATAAAGGCATGCTGTACTTTGTCGAATGCTTTCTCTGCATCTATCGAGATGATCATATGGTTCTTATCTTTAAGTCTATTGATGTGGTGAATAACATTTATTGATTTCCGTATGTTGAACCATCCTTGCATCCCAGGGATGAATCCTACTTGATCATGGTGCACAATTTTTTTGATGTGTTTTTGTATTCGATTCGCCAGAATTTTATTGAGGATTTTTGCATCTAGGTTCATTAGAGATATTGGTCTGTAGTTTTCTTTCTTTGAGGTGTCTTTGTCTGGTTTCGGGATCAGGATGATGTTGGCCTCATAGAATGAATTTGGAAGAGCTCCCTCTTTTTCTATTTCCTGAAATAACTTGAAAAGTATTGGTATTAATTCTTCTTTAAAGGTTTTGTAAAACTCCGCTGTATACCCATCCGGTCCTGGGCTTTTCTTGGTTGGTAGTCTTTTGATGGCTTCTTCAATTTCATCTATTGATATTGGTCTGTTCAGATTGTCTATATCCTCCTGACTCAGTCTGGGCAAATCATATGACTTAAGAAATTTATCGATGTCTTCACTATCCTCTATTTTATTGGAATATAGATTTTCAAAATAATTTCTAATTGTCTTCTGTATTTCTGTAGCATCTGTTGTGATATTGCCTTTTTCATCCTGTATGTTAGTAATTTGAGTTCTCTCTCTTCTTCTCTTCGTTAGCATGGCTAAAGGTCTGTCGATCTTATTTATTTTTTCGAAGAACCAACTTTTAGTTTTGTTAATTTTTTCAATAGTTTCTTTTGTTTCAATTTCATTAATTTCCGCTCTGATTTTAATTATTTCTTGCCTTCTGCTACATTTGCTGTTGTTTTGCTCTTCCTTTTCTAGGGCTTTGAGTTGGAGTGTGAGCTCATTTATTTGTTGGTTTCTTCTTTTTTTGAGAAATGACCACCAGGCGATGAACTTTCCTCTTAAAACTGCTTTCATTGTGTCCCATAGATTCCGATATGTTGTGTCTGTATTTTCGTTTATCTCTAAGAATTTTTTGATTTCCTCCTTTATGTCTTCTGTAACCCATTGATCATTCAGTAACATATTGTTCATTTTCCATGTGATGTAGGATTTTTCCTTCCTTCTTTTATCATTGATTTCCAGTTTCATTCCATTATGATCAGATAAAATGCATGGTATTATCCCCACCCCTTTATATTTACTGAGGTTTGCCCTATGGCATAATATATGGTCTATTTTTGAGAAGGATCCATGTGCTGCTGAGAAGAAAGTATATCCATTTGATGATGGTTGATATATTCTATATAAGTCAGTTAAGTCTAGGTTATTGATTGTGGTATTGAGTTCTATAGTTTCTTTATTTAACTTTTGTTTGGAGGATCTGTCCAATGGTGAGAGAGGTGTGTTGAAGTCTCCCATAATTATTGTGTTGTGGTCTATTTGATTCTTGAATTTGAGGAGAATTTGTTTTGTGAATGTCGCAGCACCATTGTTTGGTGCGTAAATATTGATAATTGTTATGTCTTGTTGGTGAATGGTTCCTTTTAACAGTATATAATGACCTTCTTTATCCCTTTTGATTAACTTAGTCTTGAAGTTGATTTTATTCGATATGAGGATGGCCACCCCTGCTTGCTTACGAGGACCATGTGCGTGGTATATTTTTTCCCATCCGTTCACCTTCAGCCTGTGTATGTCTTTTCCCATCAGATGTGTCTCCTGGAGGCAGCATATTGTTGGATTTGTTTTTTTAATCCATGATACCAGCCTATGTCGCTTTATTGGAGAGTTTAAGCCATTAACATTCAGAGTTACTATTGATATGTGGTTTGAACTTCCATCCATGTTTGATTGTTTATCCTTTTTTTAAAAAAAAAAAAATTTAGTTTGTCTCTCCATGATTGTCTTTCCCCTTGCCCTCTGTCTTTACTGCGGCACTTCCCACTGATGGTTTTGGTTATTGTTTTTCATTTCTTCCTCGTGTAGTGTTTTGCTCAAAATGCTTTGCAATGCTGGTTTTCTGGCTGCAAATTCTTTTAACTTTTGTTTATCATGAAAGATTTTTATTTCGTTGTCATACCTGAAGCTTAATTTTGCTGGATACAGAATTCTTGGTTGGCATCCATTGTCTTTCAGTGTTTGAAATACATTGTTCCATGACCTTCTTGCTTTCAGTGTCTGTGATGAAAAATCCGTGGTTAACCGTATTGGTTTACCCCTAAATGTAATCTGTCTCCTTTCTCTTGTAGCTTTTAATATTTTCTCTTTGTTCTGTATATTGGATATCTTCATAACAATGTGTCTTGGCGTTGGTCTACTGTGATTTTGTGTGCTCGGTGTCCTGTATGCATCTTCAATTTGTATATCTGTTTCCTTTTTTATTTCTGGAAAGTTTTCTGTAATTATTTCCTTCAGCAAGTTTCTCATTCCCTTGGTTTGAATCTCTGTACCTTCTTCTATCCCGATGACTCGTAAGTTCGGTTTCTTAATGTTATCCCATAATTCTTGGATGTTTTTCTCGTGATTTTTTACCAGCCTTTCTGAGTTGGCTAGACTCTTTTCAAGATGGTGTATTTTGTCTTCATTATGTGATGTTCTGGTTTCTACTTGCTCCACTCTGTTAGTGATACTCTCAATTGAGTTTTTAATTTGGTTTATCGTTTCCTTCATTTCTAGAATTATTGTTTGATTATTTTTTATAGTCTCTATCTCCTGATAAAGATGCTTAACTTCTTCTTTTATCTGTTTGTGAAATGCATTCTCAATGTGTTCTTTCGCTGCTTGAATTTGCTGTCTTGTATCCTCTTTAAGGTTCCATTCCATCTGTCTTAGGTGTTCCTTGAGTTCTTTATATGACCATTTTTCTGATGACTCTAGGTCCTCCTGAATATTTAGGCTGTCCTGCGTTGTTTGTACTCCTTTTCTTCCTTGTTTTTTGAAGCTGCTCATGTTGTTTCTTGTTCTGTTTGACTGCTGAGTTACTGTTTACTCCTATAAATTAGTTTGATGCTTGGGAGGAAAGGTATTTGAAGGGAAGGGAAGAAGTCTCTAAAGAGAATGAGAGTAGGCAGGTAGAATTCAAGAAAAAAGGGGGGATAAGAAAAATGAGAAGACTAAAGAAGAAAAAGAATAGGAACTAAAAAAGAAAAAGATTAAAAAAAATAATAATAATTAAAAAAAATTAAGTTAAAATTAGTAGAAAAAAAATTTAAAAAAATATTTTGTAAAAAAAAATTAATAAAACAACAAGAAAGAAAAAAATGAAAATGAAAGAAAAACCTAAATCAAAAAAAAAAAAAAAGGAGAAAAGAAAAAGAAAAAAAAAAAAAAACCTAATAAATGCAGTCTTAGAGTTTGATTAACTTCTCTTCCAGTAGATGGCACTGTGCCCACCAGGTCAAGTTTCTCCTGTCAATACACGGGAACCAATCACTGTGCAGCAGCTCTTCCCAGACTGGGCGAGTCTCCAATCCTGAGTGTCTAGGGCCTCCTCTTGTGCCTAGTCACTTCCCACTTTTTCTCTAGCCAGGCCCCTCTCACCACAATACTGGCTACACGCCAAGTCTGCTGCTCCCGGGAGCCCTGTTTTCATGAACGACTGGGCACACTCTTCCAGTTTGCCATTCCCTCAGACCCTAAGCTTGTAGAGTTTGGGGCTGAGAATCCTCAGCGGCTTTTACTTGCCCTCTGGTATCCACTTCCCGTAGGTGGTGCAAGAGACCTCAGCAGTCAGTCCTGGTGGGAGCGGTATTTCCGCTTGCGAGACCCGCACCACCTCTGATTCCCTCGGGCTGGCTGAAGCACTCACAGGAGAGCTGGGAGGTGCCCTTACCGGAGAGCTGGGAGGGGCTCTTAGAGTTTTCCCGATGTGTGGAGAGGCAAGGCTATGGGATCACACACCTGTTTCAACGCAGTTATCTCCTCCGCAGCAGTCTGATGACACGGTTTCCCTTTGCCGGGAGACTAATTCAACGGGTGGGTCCTTCTCTCCCAAGCCCCGTTTCAAACCTGTGGCCACTACTTATGAAGGCTCGGTAGGCATCCATGTCTTAGCTTTTATAACCTAGAAATACCTCCAAGTTCTAGGACTTTTCCTTCTGAAAATAAGTACATAGCACTTAGCCTACAGATCCCCTGTTAACATACGGATCTAGTCCACGCTGCACCTTAGAGCCCTCTATGGGAAAGAAAACAATTTTTATTATATATTTGAATCAGAGAAAATGTTAAACAAATTGCTACAGATTTAATTCTGACAGTATATGTACAGATTTTTTTTTTCAAGACCACTTGAGGGCTGAGGTTGTGTTCAGTGATAAAGTGCTTGTCTAGCATGTGTGAGGCCCTGGGTTCGATCCTTGGCACCACACAAATAAATACACAAATAAAATAATTTTTTTTAAAGACCAATTAGAGTCTAGAGAAGTTTGTATTCCCTACAAAACACAAATATACGTTAAAAATGCACTCAAAAAACTTGAGATAGAAGACCTCTCAGGGAGAATTCCTACCATTTCCTTCACCTCAATTAAATATTTGCCTATTAAAAGTTGCAGTTAATATGATTATTTTTTTGATTGTCTTTCTCAAAAAATAATATGCTTTGAAACAAAGTATACTAGAAAAGGTCTGACTAAAATATGACAGGTTGCCAGATTAAATATTGGCCTCAGGATTCAAAATTAGTAAAAAAGTAAACTGATATAACTGTTTAGATAGGTAGTTTGTTAAACTAACATCTGTACCAAATTTGGGAGGAAATGTAACATTTTAAAAATGGCTTATCCCATATTCTGGATGGATAATGATTCACAGAGATGCAAGGGTAACAGCCAACAGGGGCCAGGGATAGATATTTGCAATTGTCCCTGGAAAGTATCGCACAGAGTCATTAATCAAAAAGCCTTGATCTAAGGATGATATAAATGAGCTTAGAGCAAATTCCATTTTTATTTGAGCTGATATTTATTGGTGGCTTCAATGTTCATGACCTGCAGGCAAACTGAGTTCAGGAAAGGAGTGACAAGAAAAACATCCAGGTTTCTGATTTGGATTGCTTGGATTTCCATTTACAGGAACCTTGGAAGAAAAAGTAACAATAGCTCAGGATGATTCCAAAAGAAATTCAATGTTTCTTTTAAAGTAGGAAAGACTGAATTATTGAATTATCTTTTGTGCCTTTTGCATAATATAAAATCAGAAAAGGAATTTAGAGCTGGTTGAGCACGACCTAATCTTTAAAGATTTTTATTCTCAATTGTAATCTAATAGAATTTAACAACATACAAAGGTGTGTGTTTATAGGTACCATGCAGGTGTTGAGGATTTGTTTCTTAGTTTTCCCAAGAGTTGAGGTCCAGCAGCATGACCAAAAAGAATTTAAAGTTCCCTTCAGGGGCTAGGGATGTGGCTCAAGGGGTAGCGTGTTCGCCTGGCATGCACAGGGTGCTGGGTTCCATCCTCAGCACCACATATAAATAAAATAAAGATATTGTGTCCACCTAAAGCTAAAAAAAAAAAAAAAAAATTAAAAAGTTCCCTTCAGTTTGACTAAATAGACCGTTTCTTTCCTGACTCCAGAATTTGATCTTCCTTTCATAAAACACTTACTTTTTAAAAGTTTAGACTCCAATTTTTTTCCCTGCCTCTTTGAGATCCATGTCTTCTTGTTATCAACATCATGGGTGCTTGTGCTATGAAAAGAATCAGACAGAGTCTCAGTGGCACAAGCACAAGACTTTTTATTCTTATCCTCAAGCACAAAGGAGACACCATGTGGGAGTCAGGAGTCCTGCTGACTCAAACAAAGGAAAAGTGCCCAGTATTTATGGCATCTGGGTTAGGCAGGGACCCAGCCTTCCAGATGTCTGTATATGTCTTTTCACACAACATAAGTCTCTTTATTTCATGTTAGGATTTTGCTCTAGAACATGATTTTTTGCCACTTTACTAAGTAAAAGGATACTATAGAATATTTTAGTGACTATGTATATGCATTTGCCTGCCCCTTACCATCTGGAATTTGCTCCTTGTTAAAGTTTGGATTTGAATGCCCAAAGGCTTGTCATCTCCCATTGCTCCCACCCCCTACCTCGCTTGACACAGTGCAGCAATTTTCAGATGGGCTACTGGGAAGTGATTGGATCATGAGGCCCTGACATCATTAGTAGATTAATCCATTGATGGTTTAAAAATCTGATGCTATGAATGGGAGATGATGGAAATTTGGGAAGTGGGATCTGATTGAAGGGAGTTGGTTAGGGGCTGTGCCCTTGGAGACTACATCTTTCACCTAGTTACTTGTTCTTGGTTTCCTCCCTATCCTCTCTCTGCTTCCTAGTCAGTTACTTGCCCTGGGGTAAGTAACTTTCCTCCTTAATCTTCTTCTGTCATGATGTTCTGCCAAAAGCTCTGAACCTCTGAAACTGTGAGCCAAAATAAGTCTTTCCTCCTTTAGTTTGTTTTTTCTCAGGTATTTGTCAAAGTGATAGAAAGCTGACTCAACACAATCATTATCCTCTGAGAAATTTCCTAATTTTGCTTTTGAAGCAGTGGGCTTGATTTTAATAATTTTGTTTGTTTGGTGTGTGTGGAGGAGGTGATTTTTCCCCCTAGTAATCTGCACCAATCATATAGTCTTTGAAGAATGAGGTGAGTTCCCAATTCCCATTTTCCCATGTGGGATCTTAATTTCCTACCCCTGATGACTCATCTGCTTTTTAACTCCCAATTTTCTGGTATGTTTCTTGCCCCAATAAGATTGAGGGCTATAGGTGCTGTCTCTTTCTCACAGGCTCCTGACAGTTTTCTAACACAAAAAGGTCTTTCTCAAGGACTTGGATACCTTCCCTTTAACATGTCATCATTTAAGAAAATAGAGTTTCTATCTCCATTCTCTTTGAGGTATGGGGAACCTGTCATCCACTATGGAAAATGAACAAACATAGGTGGTCTTACTCACATTGACCAAAGTTCCCTCTAAATTCTTCCAGTACTTTTCCATTAGCTCAAGTACTAGAGAAAAACTACTTCTCTTCTAATACCTTTCCATCTGTGTCTAAATATCAGTTTTCTTTTTCTTCTAGCAAAGTTGCCTTGACTCCCTCCATATTGCAATAGGGGTCTTGAAAGAAATATACCTTGCTGATCTTATTTATTTATGATATTTTTTGAACAAGTAAGATAATGATGAATGCAATTGCTGATATATTTTCAGTATCTAATTAAAATGCAGAAACAATGAATAGTATATAAGCAATGTATGGTTTTGAGCAGTCAGAGACTTTGGGAGAAGGGAGTTGCTACAAGCACAGCAAGAACTTTTGTCAAAACATCAGGGTGTTTTTTATAAGAAGCTAATTTGCTTGATGTTCTGAAACATTATCATAAGATGAAAAATAATAAGAAGCAAGTGAAAGCTGTTCATCTGGAAGATCGAAGGGATTTTAAAGAAATAATCACTTCAAAATCTTATAAGTGTTGATATGATAATAATAATAACATATTATTACTTGTATACTTGGTGAATTTGATTTAAGGGATGAAAGAAAATATAGAATTGTTTATGAAATTTTCCTACAAAAAGGGATGTAGATGTCAGATGCAAATTTGATTTTACCTAATATTTTATGATTCTCTGCTTGCCAAGGGGTTAAGTCCATAAGAAATTTGGTGTTGAAATACTAATTTTTAAGAACTGAAACACCACATCGCATATTTTATAGCTGTGAATAAGGATTTAGAGACAATTATTACTTATTGATAAGTGTTGATGGACACCGTCCAAAAGATAAATTCTTCAAAATGAAACAGAAAAAGGATGAATTTAAGAGAAGTGTGTATTGCTCAATGCCTGCTTTATTTCTCCAAATATAAATCTTTCCTCAGAAAAGATACAATATTGTTTTTATCTATAATACCATAGAACTCTTTCCAAAGTCCCTAGTAAAATTAAACAAAGCAAATAAAAACTAAGTATGAAAACAGTGTACATTAATATACTATCTTGAATTTGAATGGCTTCCCCTTGAGCTACAGATTTTTAGTCTCTATTGGAGCAGATGGAAAATATTATATAAAAATAATGGTTTTTCAGATAATTTTTAAATTTTTTATGGCTGTGTCATTCTGATAGCAATAAATCAGTTTGGAAGAATATTCTAAAATTTGAAATGTTTTGTTTATGAGCATAAGGGGAGGCAAATTCTTTTCTTATTTTAACACAGCTTCTATAAATAAAATATCAGGCTCTTAAAACACTGTAAGTGGGAATGAGACATCAGGGAATTTCACCAGGTTGTAGAAACAAATGAAAGATTGATCTAAGTGTTACAAAAATTGACAGCCAAAAAAGATGCCAAAGTGTTTTTTCCATAACTGTGTTTCCCTTTCTCCAAGCTCAGATCCAACAAGCTTCCCTCAGCACTTAAAGCAGAGCCAAGAAAAACTGCAGTACATTTCTTCCTCTAAGTATTTTAGGGGAAAGCAAAGAGCTGAATTCACAAACAAAAGTGTAACTCTTACTCTGAAGTTATCAACAAAGCATATGTTAGTATTTTTCAATTTTTCAGTGTCTATGTCTCATTATTTCCAGGCCCATCATTCAATAAGACTGCAAACAAATCAAAAACATCCTAAGGATGTGTTTTGAATTCACAATTACCAATAAGTCATTAATAGCAATCCTGACAACCAGAATTTATTGAGCCCAAACTGAAATCCAAACCAAAATCATCTTTCTGAACATTAAGCTGCCTTGTTTTAGGTGCATGTATTTATAATTTATATTTGCATAGGTTGTGTAATAATTATATTTTTAAATTTATTGATACAATAGACTTCAATGGTTCAGAACTATATCAACTCTGGGCAATTATTTTGATCAATGGACATTTGTCATCATATGAAAATATCTTTCATTGTTACAACAGAAAGGGGGCAGGATGCTACTGGCTTCTGGTGGGTTGATAATAGGAATAAAATAAAATATCCTAAGATGCACAGTATAGCCATTTACAACAAAATATTATTTGTTCCACAGTATCAATAATGCCATGAAATCTTGATATACACCACATATACATAATATTTAATATAAATAAATATACATAATATCATGTGATAATATGATTTATGATTAAATATATAATAAATTATATGGATATTTATTAAAATATAAGCGTAACTGATGTGATTCTGCAATCTGTAAAAATGGGAGTTCATAACCCACTTGAATCAAAGTGTGAAATATGATATATCAAGAACTATGTAATGTTTTGAACAACCAACAATAAAAAAAAATAATGTTCTATTTTATATAAGTACTGTGTGATTCCTGCATTAGCATATTATAAACTGAGATTATGGTGAAAAGATTATAAGGACTTGTCTTTATATTTTTGTTTTTGTTTTACCCCTACTACGATATTTAGATCTTGTTTAGCTAAAGCTTAAACTAGGTAATTGCTGTTTTTCATGGGAATCAAATAATTCATACAAAATCTTGCAGTCCATATTGTGTTAGCTTTTCATCCCTGTGACCAAAATACCTGACAAGAACAACGTAGAGGAGAAACAGTTTATTTTGGTCTCACAGTTTGAGAAGTTTAGATAATAGTTGGAGGGCTCCATCATTCTGGGCCAGAGCTGAGGCAAATAGTCATGAACAAGGGCCTGGCTGAGGAAAACAGCTCATTTTATGGTAGCCAAGAAGCAGAATGAGAGAGAGGGTGGGTGCGAAGGGAGGGTGAAGGGCCAAGGAAACGAAATAAAATTCCCAAGGTCACATCCTTAGAGACAACTTCCTCCAATCTGCACTACCTGCCAAAGTTATCACCGAGTACAACAGTCCTTTCCAATTATTAATATATTAAATGGATTAATCCACCAATTAGATTACAGCTCTCATAATCTAATCATTTAACCTCTGACTGTTCATGCATTAATACAGGTGTTTTTCAAGGAAGCATCATATACAAACTGATCCAAACTGTAACACATATATTGATTAGCTCTAATGAACTCTCTGAGCAATTGGAATGGAGAATCAACATAGCATATTGGAAATAGGATAAAAGGTGGTCAACATAAATAAAATAATAACAATTGTAAGGATTACAGCTGGAAAAGAAAAAAGTAGAAATATTTTTAAAAAGCAGTCATAAAAAGAATAAAAATTGGTGTAAGAGAAAATTAAAAAATATACGCCTTCTAATGTCTTTCTTAACAGATGGAAATGAATTTTGACAATTTGTTATTTCAGAGAAAAATTAATCATGGCAAATGTTTGTGTATTTTCGATAAATAACATGAATATAAGTTTTGGTACAAAAAAATAAATTGCATGAAATAAGGATTCTTGTAGTTGATGAATGTTCTGGATTAATGGCAATAGTAAAAATCATTTAATTCATCATGTCCCTTGTCCACAATTCAGTTTAGGAATTGCTGCATTTAACTGTCTTTCAATTAAAGAAAACAATTAAAAATCTCAAATAGTTAAAAAAAATCTCTTCTGATAAATACAGTCCATTAACTTCTGAAGCAGGATAAATTATGTATTTAATAAATTTAAAAGAAGTTAGAGCATAATCAGGTTGTCATTTTGGAATGTCACTGTTGTGATTTGAATATAAGGTATTCCCCCAAAGCTCTTGTCTTAATGTTAGAATAAGAAGAGGTGAAATCATCATATAATGAGAGTTATAATCTGGTCAGTCCACCCTAGTTTGAATGAACTAACATAGTGCTAACTATAGGCAGGGAGCCTGTGTCTGGAGAAAAGGAGTCCCTGGAAACCTTCCCTGGAAAGGTGGATCTTCTCTGCAGCCCTGCCCCTCTCTCTCTCTCTCTCTCTCTCTCTCTCTCTCTCTCTCTCTCTCTCTCTGTTTTCCACTATAATGGGTTGACCAGTTATCCTTCCCATAGTGTTCTGTCTCATGTTATGTCTAGGGCAACGAAACCAGCCATCCACAGACTGAAAAGTTAAAACACTGAGGAAAAATAAATTTGGTCATCTAACTTCTTCTGGTCAAGTATTTTATTTACAGCAATGAAAAGCTTACTAACACAATCACTTTTGTACAAGGTATGTAAATAACCTTAGAATAAAATCATGGCAGTTTGCAGGTAAATGGATAGAGTTAGAGAGGATAATGCTAAGTGAAGTTAGCCAATCCCCAAAAAAGAAATGCCGAATATTTTCTCTGATATAAGGCGCCTGACTCGTAAAAAGAGTGAGGTAGGGTAGGGGAGCATGGGAGGAATAGATTATCCAAAAGTACATCTTTTTTTTTTTTAATTTTAGCATTTTGTTAACACTTTGTTTCTTTGTTATCTTATATTTCTCTATTTTTATAAACAAGGAGGAAACAAAACTACCTATTAATCATCAAGTTAATTAACAATTCCAGTAAATAAAGAAATGTGCTTTCACATATGAATAAAGATTAACAATATGTAAGTAGAATAAAATATGCAATATCAGAGTAAAAAAATCTCATTAGATTTAAAAATTGTTATAGGTAAAATTTTTCAACATGCTATAAATGTCTTTTTTTTTCAGCAGTATTGTCATTGAACCCAGGGCTCTGTACATGTTAGATAAGCACTCTACCACCGATCTATACCCTCAGCCCCATAAATAGTATTCACATTTATTGTTAGAATTTTAAACATGGCAGAGTGAGTTTGTGGGCCTGTGAATATAGTTCACAGGTTAAAATTCATATAATTTTCTCCACTGATGGACTAAGGAAGAGCTTCTACAAAGAATTAATACCAGGATAAAATTAGATTCTATTGTTCTTTCTTCTGCTTGAAGAGTTTAAGGGGGAAATTATAGTCTAGTTGCATTCCCAAATGGGTGATTCTACCCAGCTGGGTAACAAAGCAATATCCAATATTGTGTGATTCTTTAGGATTTAATTTTAGAGGAACAGATCTAGTTTTACTACACATTCTCCCATCACATTGCAGCATAGATATTGAATAGTCCTCAGGCATGGCAGGGGCTTAGTCAAATTGATGACACGGGCAGCAGCGTAAGAAAGTAATTTGACTCCATGAAAATCTTCCTAATACAAGAAGAACTTTAAATTCTTATTATGAACTCCTGTGTTTTAAAAATAACAATACCAATATAACTACTACTTACTAAGTATCTTAAGAAACAGAACATTTCAATTCCCATTTTCAACAAATTTAACATCAGAGTCTTTTTTTTTTTTTACGTCCCCACTCCAGTGAACCATGGGTAAATATTTTCCTGAATTATCTAGTAACCATATTCTTCTCTGTCTGTATTGTTAAGAACTTTATGTAAATAAAAGTATATAGCATTCATTTCTTTTACTTGATATATTTGTGCAATCTTGTTTTATAGGTAAATACATTTTTAGCTATTCCTCAGTTTCCTCAAATACATAATATTATATTTTGGGAACTTAACAGAGCTTATTTAATCATTCTAAGAGGGCTGAAGCTGACACGTTGGGTTCCAGTGAACATGTACTAGGTGTCTTGGGTAACTATAATTCCATAGAAAAAATTTCTGGATTGTAGCATATTGATGCTTATGTCTATCATTACATACAATTTTTTCAAAGTGCTTTTAAAAAAAATATTTTACAGAGTTATTGAGGATCCCCGATTACTCCATAACCTTATCATCACATAATACTATTAGACTTATAAAGATGTCACTCTAGAACATGTTGTAATGAAATTTCACTGACTTAATTTGAAATTCCCTGATTACTATCGTTTAACTTCCTATTTGATTATATATGTTATAAAAATTCTTATCAAACTTTCTGCACACTATTTTTTTTTAACTTTTAAGATTTCCCCCTCCCTTTGTGTGTATGAGTGTGTGTGTGGGGGGGAACTCGGGACTGAAACCAAGATCTCACACACACTAGCCAAAAGCTGTACCAATCTCCTACATGACCAGCAACTTTTAAAATATTTTATTTCATTCCAGATTCTAGTTCTTTACTGACTTTTTTTTACATATAAGTTGAATTTTGTGTTTTTTATACATGATTTTAATTTTAACATATAATTTGTATATATATGGAATTATATTTGTTTTACTATGTACATGTATATGTAGTCAATTTCCATTTTTTTGTGATTTAAGTATCTGAGAATTTGCCTACTAAATATTAGTTGTATCGTCAAAATTAATGCTCACAATTCTTCAAGGTTATTTGCAGATATCTGCAGAACAGTGAAAAGTTTGAATTATCCAATATTTACACTCTCAAAGAATAGGAGAGTAGAGGAAGGGGATCCGAAAGAAGAAGGAGAGGAGGGCAAGGATAGGTACTGGAGAATAAAGTTGACCGAATTATATTGTTATAGTGTATGCATATATGAATGTGTAATAACAAATGCCACTAATATGTATGATTATAATATGCCAATAAAATTTAAAATAAATTTATAAAGCTCATACAGTAAAACATTATTCTCTTCATGTCTAGTTAGAGCCAAGTTGTTTATAGTTATATGTGTGTTTTTTTTCTTTTTTCTTTTTTTTTTTTTTGAAATTTTTTTTATTGGTTGTTTACAACATTACAAAGCTCTTGACATATCATATTTCATACATTAGATTGAAGTGGGTTATGAACCCCCAATTTTACCCCAAATGCAGATTGCAGAATCACGTCGGTTACACATCCACAATTTTACATAATGCCCTATTAGTAATTGTTGTATTCTGCTACCTTTCCTATCCCCTACTATCGCCCCTCCCCTCCCCTCCCATCTTCTCTCTCTACCCCATCTACTGTAATTCATTTTTCTCCTTGTTTATTTTCCCATTCCCCTCACAACCTCTTATATGTAATTTTGTATAGCAATGAGGGTCTACCTTCATTTCCATGCAATTTCCCTTTTCTCTCCCTTTCCCTCCCATCTCATGTCTCTGTTTAATGTTAATCTTTTCTTCCTGCTCTTCCTCCCTGCTCTGTTCATAGTTGCTCTCATTATATCAAAGAAGACATTTGGTATTTGTTTTTTAGGGATTGGCTAGCTTCACTAAGCATAATCTGCTCTAGTGCCATCCATTTCCCTGCAAATTCTATGATTTTGTCATTTTTTATTGCTGCATAGTACTCCATTGTGTATAGATGCCAAAAGTTATGTGCGTTTTACAGGTGTTTTTTTTTTCCATCTAAAAGAGTTCTAAACACAAAGCTGATTCCTTTATAATGTTCATAAGGGCAAGAAAGCTGTGAGATACCTTTTGAGAAAATATGTACTCTGGATAAGCTTGGATCACGTGTGTTGGTCTTGGGCTTAATGTTAATGATCAAAAATAGATATTCAATAAGATATCTTTAAATAGTAACACGTTAAACAAAGATATATGTTGGTCAGTTGGTGAAAAGGTAACCAGAGACTCACACCTAACTGTTGTATTCGTAAAAGCCATGGTTCAGTGCTTATTAATTTGGTATTAATGGCAACTTTCTAGAATATAAGTGCAAGAAATTATAAGAAAATATATCTATCTATCTATCTATCTATCTATCTATCCTTATCTATATATCTATACCCAAGAAGCAAATATGGTGGTATTTGGGGACTGGTCAGTTGAACAGAGGACTAAGAGTATACATATTTTCTATTTATGGCATAATGGGCAGCAACCCAATGACTGGTGAAATTGATCTTATCATGTTACATTAACAGTATTCCTGGAAATGGGGGTGTCTGTTCTCTTAAGTTTGAAAATTCCTGCCAAGTCAGACAATAATTATGATTAAAATATTTTAACTATATATATATATATATATATATATATATATATATATATATATATATATTTGGCATTACATTTCAAAGTTCATCCATTATTGCTTAGATTTTTAGGTACATGTCTAAAAAATCACCAAAAGAAATCAGTTCCTAAACTGTGGTACACATTTTTCAAAAATGTGTCCTGTTATAGACATGATCATCTGGCACAGTTGTTTCTCCAGGGACATACAAGCAGAACACTACCTGAATCAAGATGGAAAATAAAAGTACTTATCCAAGTGGAAAAAGAGGCAAGTGCATAGGCTATTTAAGATATCATTTTGTTCTTGATTTAACAAATAAGATAAAATGTCTTCATAGGTATATATGTAGAGAGGCCATTCCAACACATGTAAAGCCAATGGAAACCTAACAAGATGGATCTATATATTTCAGTCCAAATGAGTTATTTATTTTACTTGAAATATTAAAAAAATAATAATATATACAAAGGGGATACAAAAGTTAAATTTGTTTGTTTTCTTAATTCATAAATATTTTCTATTTGAATAAATACGCAAAATACATATTACAAAAAATCTTTTAAGTGTTTAGAATTCCTTTTTTAAAATTTTATTTTCATAGAAATCAATAGTTTCAACATTCAGATGAAAGATCTGATCCTTAGAAAAATCTTAAAAGTTTGGTCAATCATCCAGTGGAAAGTATAGTGCTGAAGCTCCTGATCATTAAATTTGTAATCATCTCACTAAGCAGGTTACCTTGGCATTCATCGAAATGCAAGATTTGCAGATTACTTTAGCTTTCGTTATAAAGCATAGTACTCTCAAATTGAATTATGTTTGATGAAGTATTGCAAATAATTCCTTCTTCTGGCACTTTAATTTTCTTAAACTATCTTCAGTCTAGTGAGTATTAGCTTAAGATTTAATATTGGCATGTCACATATTCAAATTTACCTATTTAATCACATCTATCAAATCAAGTTTTTATTTGAATATGTAATTGAAATTATTTTGATTAATCTTCTGGTTCAGTTAGAGAGGAGTTGGACAGCTGCATACTGAGTTCATGTGCACACAGAATGATTATGTTTGTATTTATAATACTTGTTAATTTTTCTATAAAAATAACTTTTACATGGGCAATAACTCTTTTTTTTTGATAGTTGTAAGTAGACAGAACACCTTTATTTTATTTGTTTATTTTTATGTGGTGCTGAGGATTGAACCCAGTGCCTCATGCATGCTAAGAAAATGCTCTGTCACTGAGCTTCAGCCCCAGCCCTAAAATGAAGGGCATTCCGTGTGCACCTTTTTCTTTTCTTCTTTTTAAATATATATATAGTTGTAGTTTGTCACAATGTCTTTATTTTTATGTGGTGCGGAGAATTGAAGCCAGTGCCTCACACGTGTGAGGCAAGCGCTCTATCACTGAGCTACAACCCCAGCCCTGGGCAATAAGTCTTAAAAGTATAAATATCCCAAAACAAAAGCTTGAAAATATTTAGTATTTTGTTATTCCATATAGAATATTTAGCTACTAAATTAAAAGCTTAATAAGAAAAGTTAGTACTTAGAATTTGTATATTTTATATATATGAAAAAAACAAGAAAGGAGAATAGATACATGAGAAAAATATTAAAAGGGGCACATCTTCTTAGTTTAATCATTATTATTATTATTATTTTCCTTTATAAGTTCCTTCATTTTCAAAATCTTCTCACAAACCTTGAAATAAATTTAGGTAAATAAGTTAAACACCTTAAAATATTTGAACAGTGTTATTGGTGATATCAATCCCTTCTCCCTCTTTCACCCACACACAAATACAAACACAAAAGACTTGGAAAAAATCTAAAGTGTCCATTTACTTGTTCATCTGGGCTGCTATAAAATACTATAAACAGAGTAATTTATAATGACAGAAATTTCTTCATCACAGTTGAGTCTAGGAGATCAAATTTTGGGAACCTGGCAGATTTCTTTTCTAGGGAGGGACCTATTTCCTGCTTCATAAAAGTACATTTTGGTTGTCCTTATATGGTGATAGGAGCAAGCCAATCTCGGGGTTCATGAAAGTACTAATTTTGTTTATGAGGCCTCAGCCCTCATGTCCTCTGCCCTGATAATCACTGCCCTCCTGAGCTCATTACCTCCACAACACCCTATCTCCCTGTACTATCAAGTTGAGGGACAGGATTCCAACATGTGAATTCTGTATGGAGGAGGGGTTGTTCAGACCACAGTACACTTTAACAAGATTGGGTAGTATTCCTTTATTGGACAGCTGTTCATATTCTCATAGAAAGCCTGATATTTCCATCATTAAAGGCAGTGGCTAGAGCATATGCAATAGCCTCAAAGCTGAAAAACAAAACCATTTTTATGATTTCTGAAAAATATTCAGTAGGCTACCTAGGTACATGCAAAAGAATCATTTATTTTTGGAAAAAAATATACTGATACTTTGGTGAAATTATCACTTATAGAAAGATTAGATTTTCCTGAAAATAATTTTATGGTTACTATGCATGTACTTATAACACACATAGGAGTGGAAGACACTGTTTCATGTTCAGTGATAGACCCTATAAAGGTTGAATTGCAGTTGATGCTGTTCCTTTAATGAAGACCTACAGAAAAGGAAAAGAAAATCCCAGTATGGAGCTGGATATGAAGCTCAGTGGTGGAGTACTTGCCTAGCACTTGTGAGACGCTAGGTTCAATGCTCAGTATCACAAAAGAGACGTAGAAAAATAGAAAGTACGGAAAACAGAGAGTTGCTTAGGAACTTAGGAGGGCGAAAAACTAGACTGGATGGTTAGAAAAGCCTTAAATGGGGAAATCTTCATTTTGATAGTATAAAGATAAAGGAAAGATTAGTGATATAGAAGGAGATCAAGAAGTAGTGGAGGGAAGCAGAAGGGGAGGCAATGCAGGAACCATTCTTAAAAATTCATGTTATGTGCATATATAAATATACCACAGGGAACTTCACCTTCATATGTAACTAGAAAAAGCCAATCAAATATAAATAAATAAATGAGTGAGTGGAAGTTTAGTAGAGGAAGGAATATGAAGGAAGAGAGGGAGAACAGGAAGGAAAAAAGAGAGGCGTAAGGTGGCATCATGAACTGAAATCAAATTCCATGTTTTTGTCGGGATGAATCCAACTACTATGTCTAATCATAAAGCTCTAATACAAAAATGTGTGCTAGCATTCACACTCAAAAACAAAACAAAAAAAAAAAAGCATTAGAGGGAAATTCTATAAAATATCCTGGTTCACAGTTCATCTCCCCAGGGCAGCAGATCAGGTAGCATTTTCCTTGGGACTAACTTGTCAGGATAGATGCTTTTCCACAAATAGTTGTTTTATATGCATATTTTACACATAAGTATTCAGTTGACTTATCCAGGTCATTTTTAGCCCAGTTCTTCATTTCTTGTGACAGTAGAGAAAACTAATATGTGACTAGAAGAATACTTATCTAGATAGAAAAAGTATAGGATTACATTTCTCTGAGACTGCATTCTCATTTTATCTGGTCCTTGGGGAAAACATTACTTTTCAGAATCACTTGGACACTTCTCTGCTCTCAAAGAAAAATAACCTCTAGCATTTTTTTTCAATTTCAGTGAAAATAATAATAGATTAAATATCTCTTTGTTGTACCTGAAAACTTGACATTGGTAGAAAGCTTATGTTCTAAAACCTTTCACTATCATTAATCTCCAATAACTACAGAATGCACAGAGACATTACCTGGAAGAATGAAGAGTTAGACCATACGTACAAAACTCTTCCCTTTTAAGGTACTTAAACTAATATAATTACCAAGGAAAGAGATCACATTGTTTCATCTATAGGAAAAACCAGAAAAGTTCTAACCAAAAAATTTTAAAATATCTATTTGATAAAATAAAATTTGAAATCTGGTTATAGAGTATACCAAAAGGCTGTCAAGTCTAAAGAAGAAATTAAATATCCAAATGTCTGTTTTCAGCTGACATTATACAAAGGAAACAATCATTATGGATACAGGTTCACCCTATAGAGCTTGGGATCTAAGGAGATGGCATGCCTGAGTGTGTGCCTCTTTACTGGCAGAGACAAGTAGCTTTGTGAAACCTCACAAATACCAAAAAAAAAAAAACAAAAACAAAAACAAAAAACAGTGTGGGCCTCTCTACTTCAGTTCCTCACAAGTGCAGTTTTTTAGTAGAGAAGGGGAAATGACTATACAATGAAAAATTGAAATTCTGCAAAGTAGCAAAACCGACCCCCTTTACAGATACTATGCATTTAGAAAGTAGTCAAATATATTTCTACAACTTCATCACCTACGGTCAATTTTTTTTTCCTTTTATTTTTCAGACAATACAGTGGGGTTAAGCCAGTGACACAGACACCCTCATTTTCTCAAGGGTGGAAAACATATGATAGGGAGCTAGTACATCCTGAAACCATTATTGTTGATCAAACTGCCAATCATAATATAATTGTTTGCATTAAATGTTTAATTTTATCAATTAGGGTAACTACGTAACAATGCTTGTTAGAAATAGAGCAAGCGTTTTCTATGTAAAGGCCTAACATAACATGATACCTGACAGTGTCATCCTTGAGTTTTCATTCCCTTTTTAATTTAACTGTAAGAAGTTATAGATCATAGAAAATACAAATTTGAAGAGCACAGAACATTTAAAAGGGAATGATTTCAAGGATAGTGTCCAGTGATGGTTCCAAAATGGAACTAAGCTGGATAAGAGATAGCAAGAGATGGAGAGAGAGCAGGAGGAGTAAGGGAGACATGAGGACTGAAAAGACCTAAGAAAAGACTGGAGAGCTTGGGCCATTACCTGCAGCAGCACAACATAAATGGAAGGAGCATGAAGCATCTTTGCCATCAAAAAGATTGATTTTGAGTCCTGGCTGGACAGTGTTCTAGGGGCCTGTGCATGTCACTAGGTAGGGGCCTTTTCCATCCTACTTTTGGTAACCAGGGCATCCTGCTTTCTGAATTTTGAAATGTAGAGCTTCAAGAAGCCATGGGTTACCAATTTCCCTTCTGTTCAGTTCAGATAATTCAAGCATCAGAAAAATAATTTTACTAGGTTCTGATAATGTTTGCAGCAGACATTTAATGAATAATGGTTTTATCTAAAAAGAAGGTAGCAAAGACATAACACAAGGGTGCAGCATTTCTAAGCCACTCATGGGGAGTCGTGCACTCTGGGACTCAGGAACAATTGCATCTGACCCTGATAATGGAATGGGTTAAATGCACCCAAACCTTTCTCTTTAAAACAAAATAATGAAAATGTGTTTCAGGGGAGATAAATGACTCCCAAGGGCAGGGACAAAAGATATGCTCCTTGGTGAGCTCCAAGTGTTCATTATAAAAGGAAGAGATACTAATCTCTGTAAATCCCTGAAGAAATATACTGGAGAGTAAAGAATGTGGGCATGAGATGAGCTCAGGGAACATTTTCATTTCAGTGAACACATAATGACAGATAGTAAATCTAGGGATCACCATCTTGCACTGTGGGTGTCTTTCTTTCTCCTAAGCCTGGAATGAGTGTCTTATGCTTCTGGCATAATTGTTTAGTTCCACCTCAGCACAATGGGGTCTTACAAATTCAAAAGAGAGGTTAAAGATGTTGAAAAAATATGATAATATGAGAAAGAAAAATTATTTTTAATGAACCTATTTTCTTTCAGTGAAACTCATTGTTGTTTTCTAATTCATCATGCCATATGGAAATGTTTCAATATTCTGAAATGTCTTATTATGAAAAAGAAATTTCATTTTATTTATTCCTTTATTGTGGATTCCTGTTTTAACAGGAAAATGATAAACATACCATCGTTTTCTTTTTTTTTTTTTTTTTTTTTTTTAAAGAGAGAGTGAGAGAGGAGAGAGAGAGAGAGAGAGAGAGAGAGAGAGAGAGAGAGAATTTTTTTTAATATTTATTTTTTTTTTAGTTCTCGGCGGACACAACATCTTTGTTGGTATGTGGTGCTGAGGATCGAACCCGGGTCGCACGCACGCCAGGCGAGTGCGCTACCGCTTGAGCCACATCCCCAGCCCCATACCATCGTTTTCAAAAGAAAGAATGAGAGATCTTATGAAGCAATAGAGAGAAATAATGTTATGTCATTTTGAGTGAAAAGATTTGGTGGCTAAAGTCTATTAAAAGATACATGAGATGACTTTTTTCCAGTGAGTTTGTGGTAATAAAAGGTAATTTGACTTAAATTCATCTTTTACACATAGATAATTTTTAAATAAACTATTAGCATAAATAACTTAACTTCTTAATAAATGTATTATATTTTCCCTTTTCTTAAAGAAACATAAGATCTACATAGTACTTTAATTATACTTAATATAGTTAATATTCATTTTTCTAACTGTGATGCTCATAAATTAATGTGACTATACTAAAGAGGAACCATAATTGTAACAACAGTTGGTTGGATATCTTATAAATAGGATCTAACTTTGACCTACCTAAGAATAAAATTCTCATTAATCTCATTATAACAGCAGAATCCTGACACTAACCAACATGATTACATTATTACATGTACCCATCAGCACAGTGCCAAGGATGGTAATGTCTCCAAATATGTTTAGATAATCTCCAAAGCAGCTGTTTCATCTCAACTACAACATAAAAGTACTTGTTTGTTTTGGTGCTGGGGATTCGAACCCTCGTGCACACTAGGCAACCAGTCTGTGACGGAGTTTAACTCCCTCCCAGCCCAAACTGTTTTTTACACTAATCATGGTAGTTCAAGTTTACTAGTTCTAGCAATCAAAATATATGACTTGAGAAATATTGAAGTAAGTATTTTAAAAGTCTGAAAACATTTTATTGGTTCAAGCTGGAGACATATTTCATAAGTTTGATGTCAATATAAATTTTACCTGCCAATCATCACAAACCATTATGTATATATTTTAATTTGTTTATATTGTGTTAAATATAATTATAAAAAAAAAAAACCTTTCAACTGATCCCACTTGTAGACACTTCCCAGGACTTCAATACAAATGCTTGCCTTTTATTAATGACACGGTAAACAAATTGCTTTATTAGCTAAAAAGGGTCAGGTCATATGTTTCAATGATTTACTATGCAAATTTCTCACATTAATTAAATGCAAATGTGGCAAAGCATTTGCTATCTTTACTAGTTAATGCTCATTTATGTGCTTCACATTAACTATCTGCCATGTCACATTATTTCAAACATTTAAGAATTCCACTATGATCCAAAAGTTTGCAATCCTTTGTTGCAATTTGCTTAAATATCCAATTTATTTTTTACAGTCTTACCTATTCTAAATTAGAAATGATGTCATAAAATGATTTATGCACTTAGTTTTATATCCTTTCCCAATTTTTGTTTAATATGCCTAAGGCCAAATTCAAGGTTAAAGAAATTTAGTAAGTGTTATGAAGTCTTGAGTTGTTTCTAGTTATTTTAAAGGATATTTTACCCTGCCTAGTGATTTGTTTATTTAAAAGATAAGCTTCTTTCTGCACTTATCCTTTGATTTATCTAAAAAAAATTCTGCCTGGATGCACGTGTCAGCAACTTATTTAGGTAATGGGAACAGACATATAGTAAGACACATTTTTGGATTTTGAGAAATATAAGGGGGGAAATGATTCATAAGGAGAAAACACATAAGCTATTCAGAAAGAAAGAGAACAGAAATAGAAAACTGTGAAGCCATGTAGAAGAGATGTATGATAGAGTTTTGTGAAGAAAAAAAGGAGGGAACGAAAGGCTGTCTAGGTTTACTTAAGTTTGTTTGTTTCCCCATAAGCTGATAAACTTTGGCTCCTAAGACTGAAAAAGTAGAACAAACCCTGTAACCTACCTGCCAGCCAGGGGGGAAAAAAAAACAAAACAAAACTATTTTTTTCAAGAATGTGCTGTCTCCAGAGAATATCAGATCCCACCATCCATTCATTCCATTTCTCCAGATTGGTTATTTCAGATCCTTTTATTCCAGTTTAGGACAGAAATTCCTTTCTGCCTGACCTTTGATATGCTGACATATCTTAATGATCAGAATGTTCTCTTTAATCTAACAACTCCCTCGCCTGAGTGAGGTAATTCCTTTAACCCCATAACAATCATGCTTTTGGACAAAATCACTCCTTACTGAAGTCTGCATTTGTTTTGCATTTGACAGGCTAACTCTTCAGTTACTGTGGTTGATAGTGCTAACATGCAAGTACAACCTATCTCTGCCACTCCTTGGAGACATGGTTACACAGCAGTATGATTAACAGCATTTCAGCTAAGCAAATTGGAGGCTGTTGTAATTAACTCGTACAGCATAAGGGGGGAGTTTTAAAACAATGACAATTTAAGAAAGATACACAGACAATGAAATGAGAAACCTAAACACGGGAAGAATTTTAGTTCTAGAGTTGATATGCTAGATTTTATTTTTATGATATACTATGCTCTATTTTAATAATTTTACAATTCACTCTCCAGGGTAATAAAAGTAGAAAGGGATATATGCAAAGAAGAAGCATAATTTTAATACCCTATTTTATATTTAAGTTTATAAATAAAAAGCTTTTAAAATTACTTAGTTTCCTCTTCAAAATAACAAAGATGGGAAAATATGATATTGGTCTAAAATCACCCTTTACTTAATATATATTAGGAGAAACTGTGCTATTTTCCTTGCTGTTCAAAGATCACACTAAAATATTCATAGGTATAGTAGACATATATAACATTTGGATATATAAAGTCTGCACAGATGCAGTGATATCAGATAATCTGACATGATACTAATAGAAAATGCAATAAAAGTCAGCAACATGAATGAGAAGTCATACAGTATAATTGTGTAGAACACTAAGTTGATAAGTATACAATATAAACCTAACAATTGAATTAAATATGTATAGAAATGATCACATTTTGAAAGATATGATGTAAACACTTTAAATTAGAATTCTAAGAATTATAACTCCAGTATAATTAACTTAGAGAATACAAAAATAAGGAGAATATGGTTTATTTATTATTTCTTAATTTAAATTTATTCTATTTAGGTTGGCAAACACTTTATTGCATAACAGAAAAAGAGTCTTTCATATTATAGAATTAGAAAATATAAAATAAAATAATATATTATCTAAATGAGCAGTAGAAGGCAATAAGATACCCAATGACATATTTGGTACAGTTATATCAAAATAAAATATCTAAACTATAAAGAAAAGCAAAGTCACTTAGATTGGTTATAAAGTTACAAATATTCATTCCACAGTAAACACTTAACTTACACAAAATTTAAAAATTGCTAAAAATGATGACTAGCTATATATAATTTTAAAGTGAGACAAATGATTAACAAAGTGGTCAAAAGATATAAACTAATTTTATTCATAACAAAAACATTAAATAGGCAAAAGACTATTCTGGTTTACCTGCAAGTCATAGCTATTATGTACGTGACAAACCCATGTATTTATAACACAAATATGTATAAAACTAAATATATAAATCAGAAAAGTTTCTAATTATCAGGAAAGACTGTTAATATCAAATAATCTAATATACTTTAAGGCACAGACGATAATATACCCTTAAATAAAACCTGGAAAAGCTGTTTTCTAGATACAACTGCAATAACAACACAATTATAAATTACATAGTACAAGAATAAGTTAAAATACATTGATTTATTAAGAAAGGAACAAACAGCCCAAAAGACTATACATAAAATAGCATAGTTAATAAAAATGTAGTAAATATTTTAAACTGAAGTTATCTGAATAATCTGCATATATATAGCTGCATCTGTGTTAAACACCTTGGTTGAATAGAACATTGTGACTATGGAGAAATGGAATGTTGAGGGACAGAAGTAAAAAATAGCTTGGGCTCTGTTTCTGCTGTATATTTTTTGAAGTATTAGGGATTCAACCCAGCACCTTATGCATGGTAGGCAAATAAACTACCACTGAGCCATATCCAAAATACTGTGAGTCAAGTCCCAAGTCCATAGCTTTGGCTCTTTAGAACCTTTGATAGACAATTACCTTAAATTTTGTAACTAACCTAAAGTTCTCCTGATAGCTAAATTCCTCAGAATGTATCATTAACTTTAGCAGGTCTCTAGCCTCCACCAACCCCAAGCTAAGAATATGATAGATGTAAAACCCATAAAATAGATTATTTCACCAGGCTAAAGCTCACTTATCTAATTGATATTTACACCTCTGTAATTAGTAATTGCTCTAATTTATGATGACTTTCTTTTGTTCTGTGACTGTAAAAGTTCATGTAGTGTCTTCCATGGTGAAAATCATTCAAGGTAACTGGAATCTGTATTTCTAGGCCATGCTCACTCATATTTGGTTCACAAAATACATAATTTTCTTATTTCCTTTGCAGCAGAGTTGTTATTTTAATAATAATATCATGATATCTGCTCTAAATTAAGTTTAAAAAATTTTCATAGGATAGCTATTTTTCAAAACAGGTGATTTATACACATACATACACAAACTATTTTCAAATAATTTTTAAATAGTTGTGTAACCATCAAATTCATATATAGTTCTAGTATTTATCAGATTTTATATATTGACAAATGTTTTAAAAAGTAGTAATAAAATAAGTTCTCTGTTATTAGTAGTTGTAAAATTTCCAAGAATATTATGTGGTTGCTATGATTTGAACATTTGTTTTCACCCAAAATTTGCATGTTGAAAGCCTACCCACAAATACATTGATATTAGGAGGATGGATCTTTGTGAAGGGTTTAGTCTTTATGAATGGGACTAGTATCTTTATTAAAAGGATCATAAAGCACTATTTTACTCTTTCCTTTACCATGCAAAGACACAATAAGAAGTCATCAGTCTTCAACCAGGAAGAGGCCCTCACCAGTAATTGACCTTTCTGTGCCTTGACCTTGGGCTTATAGCCTCTAGAATGGTGAGAATTTCCTTTTGTTTATAAGGCATAACATTTTGGTATATATAATTTAACTTAGAAGTTCTTTGTTTCTTTCTGATTAATTCTTCCCCTAACGTTCTCAATTACATGTTTAACTTCATTTACTGTGTTGTTTAGCTCTAAGTTTCTATTTGGTTCTTTTGACGATATCTATCTGTGCTGAATTTCTCATTCATACCATAAATTATATTCCTAATTTTGTTGGATTTTCTTTTTGTCTTTTCTTGTAACTCATTCGGGTTGCTTAAAAACATCTTGTTAATTGTTTTGTCAGGCAGTTTGAATTTTTTCCCCCTTTGGAGCCTGTTCCCACAGTTATTGTGTTCCTTCTGAGGTGTCATGTTACCTTGTTATTTCATGCTTCTTTTGTTCCTATTCTAGTATGTGTACATCTCCTGTTGTCTTTAAAAATGTTGTAGTGTGACTTTTGTAACAAAAGGCTTTGTGCTGTTGATAAGTCCTAGAGGGTTGGTTGGATATGTTATATTGAGTATTATTCCATGTGGATTCCTTAGTTAGTATATACCTAGTTTCTTCAGCTAAAATGAACATTAATGATATCTTTGGGTGTCGGGGTGACCTTGGCCTCAGGAGATGTGGAACTGTACCACCAGCAGGGAGGTGGCTTCCTTGAGTGGAGAGGCTTCACTGGCAACTTTGGGCATGGAAGGATTTATTATAAGTGTATGGCACTCATATATGTCTATGAGTTGTGTGAGTCAGGGTCTCTCTTACCTCTAAGAGGTGGTACAGCAGACAGTGACCAGTAGCAAGGTGTGTGTGTCTGAGTACAATGTGGGGGCTTCACCACATGGGCTTAGACAAGTCACCTTAAAATGTCCTAGGGCTGCACTAGTGAATTAGTAAGACTTTTCAGGCAAACCTTTTCACTGAAGTCTTCCCATTTCTTTTTTGGTGCCAAGGGCATGTTGGCAGCACCAAGCACTGAGTAATTGCTTCTCAAGAGTCAAGTGCTGATCACATAGCCCAAGTGACTTTGGGACCACAGGAGGATGAATGATCTTGCTCATTTTCTCCGGGGTACTGGTAGGCCACGCCACTTAGGAAAAACATCTTGGCTGCTTCCCAGAGTTGTGGGTGGGTGAATGGAGCTGTTCATCTGCTTCCCTTATTTCTATTTGGGCCAAGACATTCAGATGGACTGATTTCTATGTGTCAGGGCCAAAATTAATGTTTGAAATCACCTTAATACTTCTGGGGTATCAGGAGGGTGAGAAGTTCTTTATGAATATTTTCTGGATGTCTCTGTATGCAGGGTTACTAAGAGTGTGCTGCTGACGTGCTTTTATGGACTTTGGGAAGATGGGAAGGACAACCAGGCTAATTTGGAAGAGATGCATGAGGTACCTGTTGACCTTCTTCATAGGACACCTTAATATGTAGGGTCTTAGGATGGCTTCATGTAGCAACAGTCTGGGTTGAGGAGGGCAAAGTTTTGTCTGCAGGGCAATATTACATGGTAATCTGGTATCTATCCAAATTGGGCTAAGGGTCTGTTGAATACTACAGGATTTTGCAAATTTTGATACTTCAGGTGAGGCATGAGTAAATATTGCTGGAGGTATTTTACTTAACCTTTGCCTACCATACACACAAAAAAATGTTGCTTCAGGTTTGATTGAGAGAGATACAATTGCAGATGCTCTGTGTATTGTTTAAAGACATTTATATAAAATCATTTTATATAAAACCATTTTATACCCCCATTAACCAGCAGACCTGCATCTGGAGCCCAGGACCAGGTCAGGTCCAGTACTGCACAGCCAATCTTGAAGCCCAGACCTAGCTCTATGTTAAGATATTGTAGCCATAGCCCTCCTCACAGAGTAGCCTCCACTGTGGGACAACAGACAGGGCCTGGAGGCAGCTGCATTTTGATCAGGCATCTCAAAGCCATTGTAAGGACCACCCTTTCAGTCCCATCTCTGAAAGTGATTGCATTCATCTTGGAACACCCCCACTACTATCTTGATTTACCTCTGCTATTGTTGCCACCAACTTTAGTTGCAGTAGCATCCATCTTGGGACACTGGCTGGATCTAGAAGCCCAACAAAAAGATGAGGTACAGGGAGAAAAATAGACAACATTAAAAAACAAGGGAAGAATGTGCCCAAAACAAATGAAGATACTACAATAATAGAATCCATGGACAATGCAGTTGATGAAATGTCAGAGAAGGAGTTCAGAATTTACATAATTAAATAAAATGATCTACAAATTAAAGAATGACCTAACTGAGCAAAAATTGATCACTCCAACAAAGAGATAAGAAAAGAAATGCAGGCAACCATCAATCACACCAACAAAGAGATAAGGGAGCAAATACAGGTAGCGAAAGATTACTTCAAGAAAGAGATTCCAGAAAAAAAAAATCAGAAATCCTTAAATGAAGGAAAGAATAAACCAAATTAAAAAAAAACTTAATAGAAAGCATCACCAATAGACTAGATCACTTGGAAAACATAATGTCAGATAATGAGGACAAAATATTCAACCTTAAAAATAAAGTTAAACACATAGTGATGATTAAGAAATGAACAGAATATCCAAGAATTATGGGGCAGCATCAAAAGATCGAATCAAAGAGGAAGGCACAGAGATTCAAAGCAAAAAAAAAAAAAAAATGCACAATCTCTTCAATGAAATAATACCAGACTATTTCCCAAACATGAAGAATGAATTGGAAAATGAAATATGAGAAGCTTATAGGACACCAAATGTACCCAATTACAACAGATCTACACCAAGGCACATTATAATTAAAATTCCTAGCATACAGAATAAGGTTAGAATCTTAGAGACTGAAAGAAAGGGGAATCAGATCACATATAGGGGGAAACCAATTCATATTTCAGCAGATTTTTCAGCCCAGACCTTCAAAGCCTAGAGATCCCGGAACAATATATACCAAGCTCTGAAAGAAAATGGATGCCAACCAAGAATCTTATATACAGCAAAATTAAGCTTCAGATTTGATGAAAAAATAAATATCTTTCATGATAAACAGAAGTTAAAAGAATTTACACCTCAGAAAGCCTGCACTACAGAGCATTCTCAGCAAAATATCCCATGAAAAGGAAATGAAAAACAACAATGAAAATGAGAAAAGGGAAGAACTACACTAAAGGAAAGGCCAATCAAAGGAGAAATGAAATCAAATTGAAACCCAAAAATAAATAAAAATATCTTCGAATACAAATCATATTACAATAGTAACTCTAAATGTGAATGACATATACTCATCAATTAAAAGACACAGACTAACAGATTTGATAAGGAAAAGGACCCAACAATATGCTGCCTTCAAGAGGCTCATGTCATAGGAAAAGACATCCACAGACTGAAGGTGAAAAGATGGGAAAAAATTTACCACTCTCATGGACCACTTAAATAAGCAGGGGTTGCCATCCTCATATCAGATAAAGTGGACTTCAAACAAATGATAGTAAAAAGGGATAAAGAAAGACATTTCATACTGCTTAAGGGATTCATATATCAGCAAGACATAACAATCATAAATATCTATGCTCCCAAAAAATGATGCATCTCCATATGTCAAACAAACCCTTCTTCAATACAAGAATTAAATAGACCAGAACACAATAATACTGACTTTAATATACCTCTCTCACCACTGGATATATCTTTCAAACAAACAAACAAAAAAAAAACTATACAAAGAAACTATAGAGCTCAATAACATAATCAATAATTTAGACTTAACAGACTTTCTTCTCAGCAGCATGTGGATCCTTCTCCAAAAAAAAAAATAGATTATATGTCATACCACAAAGCAAGTCTTAGCAAATACACACATTATTCTGCATTTTATCTGACCATAATGGAATGAAATTAAAAATCAATGATAAAATAGAAAATAGAAGCTACTCCAACAACTGGAGAGTAAACAATATGATATTGAATTATGCATGGATAACAGAAGACATGAGGGAAGAGATAAAGATATTTTTAGAGATAAATGAGAACTCCAATAACACTTATCAAAATCTATAGGACACCATGAAGGCAGTGCTAAGAATAACATTCCTTGCATTAAGCTCATTCATTAATAGAATAAAAAGTCAACAAATAAATGACCTGACATTATATATCAAAGCCCTAGGAAAAGAAGAACAGACCAACACCAAAAGCAGCAGAAGACAGGAAATAATGAAAATCAGTGCAGAAATCAATAAAAAAATAAACAATTCAAAACATTGACAAAAGAAAAATCTGGTTCTTTGAAAAAATAAATAAAATTGACAAACCATTAGCACTCTAACAAAAAGAAAGAGAGAAAACTCAAATTACTAAAATTCACGAGAGAAAGGGAATATCAAGTTAGACACTATTGAAATATAGAAGATAATTAGAAATTATTTTGAATGTTTATAATCCAGGAAAATAGAAAATCTCAAAGACATGAACCAATTTGTAGAGTCATATGATCAACCCAAACTGAGTCAAGAGTACATACACAATTTAAAAATATCAGTTTCAAGCAAGAAAATAGAGACATTCTCAAAATCCTACCAACAAAGAAAAGCCCAGGACCAGACAAATTCATAGCTGAGTTCTACAAGACCTAGAAAAAAGAATTAATACCAATATTCCTCAATTTATTCCATGAAATGAAAAAGGAAGGAAATCATCCAAACTCATTCTACAAAGCTGGTATCATTCTGATACGAAAACCAAGAAGAGATACATCAAAGAAAGAAAATTTCAGACCAAAATCCCTGATAAACATTCATGCAAAAATTCTCAATAAAATTCTGGAAAATCTCATACAGAAACATATTTTTAAAATATCGCACCATGATCAAGTGTGGTTTATTCCAGGGATGTGAGGTTGGTTCAACCTAGGGAAGTCAATAAATATAATTCATAGACTTAAAGGTAAGAATCATATGATCATCTCAATAGATGCAGAAAAAGCATTTGACAAACTACAGCACTCTTTAATGCTCAAAACACTAAAAAATCTAGGGATAAGAGGAACACATTTTAACATTGTAAAAGCTAAGCCTAAGGCCAACATCATTCTAAATGGAGAAAAATTGGAAGCATTCCCTCTACAACCTGGAAAAGATAGGGATGCCCTCTTTCACCACTTCTATTTAACATAGTCCTTGAAACTCTAGCCAGAACAATTAGATGAAAGAAATTGAAGGGATACAAATAGGAAATGAAGAACTCAAACTATAATTATTTGCTGACAATGTGATTCAATATTTAGAGGATTCAAAAAACTCCACCAGGAAACTTCTACAATTAATAAATGAGTTCCACAAAGTTGCAGGATATAAAATGAAAACCCAGACATAAAAATGCATTTGTATACATCAGTAATGAATCCTGTGAAAGAGAAATCAGGAAAATTACATCATACATAATAGCCTCACCCCCCCAAAAAAAATAACTGGGGAATTAGTCTAACAAGAGAGGTGTAAGACTTCTACAGTAAACTACAGAATACTATAGAAAGAAATAGAAGAACACATAAGAAAATGGAAAGATCTACCATGCTCTTGGATAGGCAAAATTAATATTGTCAAAATTATCATACTACCCAAAGTGCTATACAGATTCAATGTGATTCCAATTAAAATCCCAATGTCATTTCTTATAGAAATAAAAAAAAATCATAAAATTCATTTGGAAAAATAAGAGTCCTAGAATAGTCAAAGCAATCCTTAGCAAGAAGAGTGAAGCAGGAGGCATCACAATAACAGACTTTAAACTATAAAACAAACCTACAGTAACAAAAAGAGCATGGTTTTGTCACCAAAATAGACATGAAGACCAGTGGTACAAAATAGAAGACACAGAGACAAACTACAAAAAATATTTCTCTCATAATAGACAAAAGTACCAAAACAAATAAATAAGTTGGAGAAAAGATAGCCTCTTCAACAAATGGTACTGGGTGAACTGGAAATCTATATGCACAAAAATAAAATTAAACCCCTATCTCTCACCATGCACAAAACTCAAGTCAAAGTGGATCAAGGACCTAAGAATTAGTCCATAGACCCTGTGCCTAATAGAAGAAAATGTAGGCCCAAATCTTCATCACATCAGATTATGCCCTGACTTCCTTAACAAGATTCCTAAAGCACAAGATATAAAATCAAGAATTCATAAGTAGTATGGATTCAAACTAAAAAGCTTCTTGTCAGCAAAAGAAACAATCAATGAGGTGAAGAGAGAGCCCACATTTGGGGAGCAATTTTTTGCCACACACAGGTCAGATAGATCACTAATCTACAGTATATATAATGAATTCCAAAAGCTTAACACCGAAAAAACAAACTGATAAATAAATGGGCTAAGGAGCTGATATTTCTCAGAAAATGATATATAATTAATTCACAAATATATGAAAAAATGTTCAACTTCTCTAGTAATTAGATAAATGCAAATCAAAACTACTCTATGATTTGATTGCATGCCAGTCAGAAAGGCAATTATCAAGAATACAAACAATAATAAGTGTTGGCAAGGATGTAGGGCAAAAGGCACACTTCATACATTGCTGGTGGGACTGCAAACTGGTGCAACCAATCTAGTAAGCACTATGGAGATTCCTTAGAAAACTTGGAATGGAATCACAATTTGCCAGCTAGCTATCCTATTCCTCAGTATATACCCAAAGGACTTAAAATCAGCATATATAGTAGTACAGCCACATCAATGTTTATAGCAGCTCAGTTCACAATAGCTAAACTGTGGAATGAACCTAGATACCCTTCAATAAGTGAATGGATAAAGAAAATGTGATATATATACACAAAGAAATATTACTCAGAATTAAAAGAGAATAAAATTATGGCATTTGCAAGTAAATGGATGGAGTTGGAGAATATCATGCTAAGCAAAGTAAGTCAATCCCCAAAGACCAAAGACTGAATGTTCTCTCTGATAAGTGGATGCTGATCCATAATTGGGAGGCATGGGAAAAATGGAGAATCTTTGACTGGGCAAAGGGGAAGGAAGGAAAAGGAAGGTATGAGGGCAGTAAAGATGGTGGAATGAGATGGATATCATTACCCTAGGTACATGTATGACTCCACATATGATGCAACACATCATGTACAACCAGAGGAATGAAAAGTTGTGTAGCAATTGTGTACAATAAATCAAAATACATTCTGCTGTCATACATACCTAATTAGAATAAATAAATAATGATAAATAAATAACTTTATTTACCTTTTTATTCTGCAGCATCTCAGCCCTATTCTCAAACATTCCAGTAAAATGGCTATTGTTTTTCCCTTTTTTCATTCTTCATTGTGAAAGGAAATGTGCTGGGCACTTTTAGTCAGGCATCTTGCAGAAGTCACTCCACCATTTCTTCAATTTTAATCTCTGATACATTCATTATAAATGTAGAACCTTTATTGATTTCTGAGATGAATAGTTATGTAAAACTAACAACACCAGCAAGTGGCTTCAATAATTTTTTTTTTCTTCCCAGTGCCATATCCATAATTTTACTTTTATTAAGTAAGTGAACATCTTTCAATATGTCCTATATCTGCCTCAGGCCTAAACATTTTAAGTGTGATCCTTAGAATTACCATCCATATAAAGGTATCAGGGTATGACATCCCCCCCGCCACTTTTATTTGGCACCTTTTAGTGTTTTGTTAGCAAATTTTTTTTAGAAGCAATGCAGTGTCTACTGTGTACCTAAATATTTGTATTACAAAGATAACAGGATGTTTGATGAGCTATCTTGAGAGCACTCTGACTTGGATGATGTGTACTCTATTAGGCATTGTGTTAGTTTCCTCTTTAAGGAAATACAGGCTGACACAGTTTACATATGAAGTAAACAGTGGTTGAAATTGGATCATGGTTCTGGATGTTCAAGCCCAAGTTCTGATGGTCACATTGGTTTGAAACCTTGGAAAGGGCAGCACATCACTGTGGGAGCATGTGTCAGTGTATTCTCATCTTGAACCAGAAAATGACATCACTTTGTGCAGACACTTAAAACTTTATGTGACAGCAGAAAAATAACTAATCTTCTTTCTCATATTAGTATGGAATTATATTTTATTTTACTTACATGGTACACTTGCTACTATAATTTTTCTTAAAATTCATGTTCTATGAGTCTCATCTAGTTTGAAAAACAAAGAATTTTCTGATGTAATAGCAAGTGGATAATGAAAATATAATACATTGGAGGGGAGGGTATTACTGTATTTAATAGAATATTACTGAAAAATATAAAATTATTATTGAACAGTATTTGATACTTGTTCAAAAATAAAACATATAGCATATATTATTGTTGCTTTCAGAGAAAAATGAAACAATATCACTTTTTCTCAGGAAAAAAAATTCTACTAATTTAAGTGATTTGTTCATTACATTTTAAGTAATTTAGTGAAAAATAAATGTATAATACTTTTTCCTAATTTTCTTGGTGTAATAACTTCAAAATCCTCAAGTTCACCATTTCTACTCATGTGACTTGGAAAGAATTTGTAGTGATGGGCTCAGAGAAGGTCTTTCTTTTAATTACTTCAAATGAACATTAAATCCTTCTTAGTTGTCTCAAATTCATGTTCCCATCTTGATCTCCTAGTTTATTTTTTTTTAAATTACATTGGTTCCTACAAGTATATTCTTGTTTAACTCTTTTTTTTTCTTTTAGTTATTTGCTATTTTTCCATTTCAAAATCCAATTCCTATGATCACACTACACTGATCCTGATCATATGCAATGTTAGAGAAAGGATTATAACAAGAACCCCAAAATCAAGAATCCTCTGTTATTTCTAAGGAGCATTAACAGGCTTACTAGCATGCCAGAAATGCAAAATCACTTATATTGTTAAAATAAATTTGATGATTTTGCATTTCCCCTTTAAGCTTCATGCACATTGGTAGCTGATGACTGCAGTGTAGACAGACAGTCACTATGCATGCATATTTTTCTTGCCTAGAAAGGCAGGGAGCTTGTTGTAGGGTCTGCCTCTCCATATGGTCCTCACACTCCCTTCCTTAACCCAAAAATCATGTTTTCATTTTCATTTTTTTATTAGTACACTGTAGTTATCCATAATATTGGGGTTCATTTTGACATAATTATATAGGCATGGGATATAATTTGCTTTACTTCAGTCCCCAGCCCTTCCCTTTTCCTTGCCCTTTCCCTTCCTGCTGTCCCCCTTCCTCTATTTTATTGGTCTTTCTTCTACTTATTTATAGATTTTTAAAATAGTGATGAATAGATATCCATTAACATGAAATTGACCAAAATATTCTATATAAATCATATTTTATTATAGACATGAAAACTTTTTAAATCTACCAATCTTTTTCTTACCTTATATTTCTAGTCTACATTTCTTCAGCATGTTTCCCATTTTTTTTTGCCCTGCTTTGTTTTAGTACTTTGTGAGATATGTAAGACATGTTTTTCTTCAAACACCTAAATATTAATCCATATTCAGGAACATTTTTTTGAAATATTGCTTATTCTGTTTATAGTACATATGATTATATAGACAGATGCTTTTTATTCTAACTCTAGGTTTAGAAATCCCCTTTTTATATGAATAATGAAATTTTCAGTGAGAAAGTAACTCACACCATTGTAGAAATACTGCAAAAGTGACAAGTCACTCTCTACCACTTGCATTTGCTTTCCCTATGCTAAAACAATTTCTCATCATTTATTGCTGACATATAAAACCATGTAACTTTTGGGTGTCAGATACTATGTAGTCTGTGCTTTGTAAGGTATTTATCAGGGCCCTTAGGGCCTACTTACTAGAGATGGGTAGCATCCCCCCACCCCCAATTTTGACAGTCATGTTTCCTGTTGTTTTTATTACAGTCATTCTCAAACCATGTTTGCTGTGTCAAGTTGACAAAACTATCTTTTCCTCAATAAACATCATCTTTCAGGACACTGATTTTCAACATCCAGTCTCTATCCTTGTCAATAATTTTTAATTATTCCTAAAAAAACGGTGTGTGTGGGGGGGGGAGTTAGTACATATTGGTTTGTGTTATTTTTGTTGTTGTTGTTTTTGCTTTGATTTTGATTTTGTTTTATTTGAGGTTTGGTATAAAAGTTGAAGACAGGAAGGGGATGTATTTGATGATACAAACTCATGAAATTCTCATTGAAAAACTCTACTACATGCTTGATTCTGTATTCAATATTTTGTGTATAATAAAGATAATCAGTTCAAATGGCTAGACCATTGTTAATGAAAGCAATAAGTAGATTTAAAATACTGTTTTACCTCTGAGCACATTAAATAATTGCAGAAAAAGTCACATTAAGTGTGCTTTATTATTCACTAACCAAATCTTTTTCTCTCTCACATCACACACACACACACTCACACACACACACACAACACACAATAAGTACCTCAAGCATAAGCCTAGAGAAATAGGCCCAGTTATAAAAATAAGATTGATTCTTGTCAATGGAAGAAGCTTCACGTCTCAAACAATGCCTGATTATATCTGGCAACATCATTTCCATGCATTCACCTGCTATTTATTTCTCACTGGGATATCTGATAACCTCTTGCATTTGCTAGGATTTAAATAAGAAAATAGAACACTTACCAGATCCAGAACAAATACTTTTAATAGAGGAAAATATAGGCACATATAATCTTTGATAGAGCAAGACATTTAAAGTCTACAATGACAATATATGCAGCTGACAGCACTAAAAATACTGAAGATCTCTCCCTAAAGGAGCTATGAAAAAGATATACCTGGCGATTGGCTCCTGTCTATCTCAGTTTGTGATATTAACATACATGACTCCTATGATATTTAGTAAGTCAATGAATTTGTCCCCAAATGAAGTATTTGCTCATGATTTGGTCCCTAGCATGCAGTCTCTATTAACTCTTTTACCTTCTAAATCTTAAGGGAATGAGTCTTAGTGGCATAGTCCAGGATACAGATAGGGAAGGAGTTCTGGAAAATAGAGTTACTAACTTTCCTATGAGACTCACAGGAGAATTTAGATGGGTGTGTTGAGGCTGGGTTTATAACACACTCTGTAGTAAAACTGTATCTATTGTCAGATAATAATTCTGCAATTTTAAGCCTCTGAATAAAAATAAATTTTCCTTCTTGAAATATTAGCTCTTAATCAAGGAAAGATTACAACCAGATGCTTATAAACCATAGCCGTTTTAGTATATTTATGTAATGTTCATTCCTTTGTTAGCTGAATCTAAATCCTGTTTAGAATTAAATACTAAGTGATAGGTTTTTAGAATGAATTCACCCTGAAATCATAGGCTGAGACAAGAAATATTTTTGCATATATTATATTTGAAAAGTATTCCCAAAAGCTTTGATAGAGGCAGGAAAATAAAACGAGTTGATTAATCAGATATGTTTAAGCCAGTTAGCCCTGTGCACAGCTAGGATTCAGTCCCCTGAGGACCTTCTGAAGAATCACATAGAAAGCTCCCTGGAATCACTCCTCTGGAGGTCAGAATATGGGGGCATTTATTTACTGACACTTGATGAAGAAAATAGAGAGGAGAAGCGACTCAACTGTAATACAAGTTAAGGAACAAACCTGAAGAGGGGCCCCAGTGGAGACTGGGAACTGTCTTCCACTTATAGCCTGGGGTAGAGATATAGGGACATAAAGGGTGGAACTTAATTTTTTTTTAGTTAAGCCTTTCTAGGGGTTGTCAAAGGGTCCTTCTGGTTGTCACCTCCATACTTGAGGTGGTCACTGTTCCATGTTGAACCAGATGTTCTCAAGATTCCAGTACCAGATAACAATTTCCTTTCTTCAAATGACGATAAAGTATTGTTTGGGATTTCTTCCCAAACAATATTATGACAACAATAAAAGAATTAACAAAAGTCAAAGTGATGTTCCCCAAATAGGACTTATATAACCTATATCTTTTTTGGAACAACATGGGACTCTTCTTAAAACAAGAAAACATTTTAAAAATATACGTGCTTCAGAACTTGCAGCACAAAATTGGAAAAATGATTCCTGTCTTTTGAACATTGATATGAACTCAGACTACCAAGTGACCACAGGGGAAAATCATAAGGGGAAGCATGGTGAGCATGGCCAGTGAATTTGATAACCTCAGGATGTCAACCTTCATGCGGTTCCCAGGAACACAATTTCTTTGGAAGGAAGGGTAAGGGATTGACTTCTAGTTCTGATGAGATTGTTAACCCAGGTTACCATAATATTGCTCTTTAAGACTGAATTTGTATGCTCCCTCCTTCCGACTTTTCAAGTGTCATCCTGATTCATTTTTTAACACACCACTGCTCACCTTTAAGTTTTTTTTTCAACAAATGTCTTTCCACATTTATTTGTATCATCTATCTGATTTCTATAAACAGATCAGACTCTGAAGCATAAAAGAGTAAGAATCTTAAGTCTTGCAAGGGCAGAGCTCATATCTCCTGGAGGCACTTGAGGACCTGCACAGAAAAGGAATTAGGAGGTGGAGGAGGATGAGGAAGTGTGTAGGGTTAAGCCTCAGCGAGGAATATCAGCTGTACAGAGCAGTCCATACATGTGAGAGCTCATTCTAGGGTGGATGACCCTGGTACTTGTAAACTGACCTGGATTCATTTTAAATTGAACTTTAATGATTTTTGAGGCCCCTGGGAAAGTCTCCTATTGATTAAGTGCAGCAGGGGTACTACCTGCTTGATACTGTACTTCATTTCTAATCCTCAGCTCCATTTTAGCATAGAAATTTGGTCATTTCCAGAGACAGGAAGCATATTTGTATCTTCCATTTACAATTCTGCCTTTATTCTCTAAAGGCAGAATTATATTAAAAGCTTCTTTTATAATTTTTATCCCTCTAGGGTATCCACAATTCCCAAATGGACTTCCAATAATTGATGAAAAGGAATGATATGGTTTGGAAGTCTTTATGGGAAAAATAACTGAATATAAACTGATCTGCAAAATAGAGAACTCTGTGTATTGTGGAAACACCTTTATTATATCTATATTTTATTTGGAGTATCACAAATATTTTATTTATTTAGCAGTTTTTTAAGTTCCCCTAGTGAGAAAAAATAGGAAGAGACTCAACTAATCTAAAATAATCCATGAAAGCTACTTACACAAACACACTAACAAATGCTTGTAAGTCAGAAATAACTAATATGTTTCTTTCCTTTACAGAGTGAATTATATCATGAGGCCATTCTAAGAAACCTTCTCCAAAAATTTTAAGAACCTTACAACATCAATTTCAGTGCAATCCTCACTGTTGTGAAATTTTTAATAAACTGGATAGAAAGAGGGAAACAACCTAATGCATGTAAAAATGACAATGCTCCTTATATGTACATTTTAGTGTCTCTTTTTTGATTTAAAATTAGTATTTTTTCTATAGGAAATAACAACGTTAATAATTCCTGGAGTTGTCTCTGCAAAAATGGCCTCTAAAATTTCTTATTGTTAATTTTTGTCTAAACAGCTATTTTAAATTTTTTATCTATGACTAACAACATTCACATATTTCAATGAAGTTATATGTTATATAATACATTTTCTTATTACATTATCATTGGTTTAAATATCTATTATCAGTTATACTAAAAGAAATATTGGTGTTCCTTTGAGATCCTGACATACCAAAATTTATAGTTTAATTAAATGAACAATATTCATGAATTTATATCACAATAGAGTTAATCACACATAAATTGAAAAGTTCAATGTATGCGTCTCAGAAACTTAGGTTTTAGCAGAAAATACAATTTTCACATGATGGTTTTGCACAATCCAAATGTAAGATTTCATAACCAATGAAGAGTAAATTAAAGCCCACAGAAATGTCTGATTCTAACAAATATTTTCTCTCTGCCCATAGCAAGTAAGTTGGACTCAGACTATAGGAAGAAAGAATACTGAAAGCAATAATAGAAAAGGAACATTGCCAGACATGTTCTAAAAATCACCAATCATAATTAAATCAAATGTCAACATTCTCTGTGACAAGTGCTGAAAGATGTGCATACTCACACCATTCTCTCACTTACTGTAGTATTTCTGATCGGGTTCAATACTAAAACTACCAAAATAAAGTATCTGTGATAGGCAATCAAATTATGGTACTATATCATTGCAAATCATGCATGAATGAGATATGAGTGCATATTTAAACAATTGGCTGAAAATCAGTGTTGGTTGTAATGCCTTAGTAAATACATTTCTGCTCTCTTTTTAAATTAAATATGCAAAGCTTGTTTCTTTTGGCCTTTTTGTTTCTTTATTATTGGCCATTTTGTGACGTATTCCAAATAGTCTCTCAAAGAGAACCTCTATGCCCTTTATAAAACAATACAGGGAAATATTTGTATATTGAGTTCTGAACAAATGACTTGAAATTAATGAAATTCATTCTAAAAACAATCAATAGACTATAAGTCAATGAAGTTAATCTAATTGATTTGGGGAGTTTATTATTACAGACTTCTAAAGTACCATTTTGTGCTAAAAACTATTACTATCAGTAGTAGTTTTTCTTAAATATGTGATGTAATACCAATATTCTTAAAATGTATGATTTCAATACAAATGTCTTTGGTTGTTGAGGTTTGTATGTCACTGATACAAGGAACTATGTTTGTTTCACAGAGTCAAAGTTTATGACAATCACCTCCAGTGTATACACTTTTTTTTTTTAATTTCAGGGAGAAACCCTTAGCATGAGATCTTCCCTCTTAACAAACTTTAGTGGGGACAACAACAGTATTGTGTCGTTACCTCTAGAATTTATCATTATTGCAAACCTGAAACTTAAAATCTGTTGATAGTAACTTCACATTTCCTCCTCCCCTAGTACCTATTACTCACCATGCACTCTGTTTTTATGACTCTGACTACTGTAGGGAAACGTAAGTGAAATTCTGCAGCAGTTTTTGTTGTTGTTGTTGTTTTGTTGTTTTTGTCTTTTATTAATTCATGATTGGCTAATTCATGGCTGAATAGTATACAATTGTATACAAAAATCACATACATGTTGTTTTCACATCTTGGCTACTGGGAATAATGAATGCTACAGCAAACATGGGAATGCAGGTATCACTGTACGATCCTGATTTCAATCATTTTAGGTATACCTACAAGTGGAACCGATGGATTAATGATAATTTCATTTTTAAATTTTGAAAAACCTCCATACTGTCTACCGTGATGTCTACTTAACTCTTTACTTTTCTACCCACAGTGTATATGACTTGAATTTTTTCAATATCCTCAATAACTTTTTCTGTTGTTTTTGTTAAAATGTAATGGCCATCTTAACAGGTATGAAAACACAGCTGACTGTGTTTTCAGATTGCATTTCTTTGAGGACTAGTGGTATATAACACATTTCCATACACCTTTTGGGCCTTTTCACGTCTTCAGAGGACAAATGTCTGTTCAAGTCTTTTGCCCAGTTTTTAATTAGTTTTGTTGGTGAGTTGTAGCAGTTTATTATATATGTTGAATATTAATCCCTTATCATGTGTATGACTTGTATTCATTTTCTTCCATCACATATAGGTGATATTTCCCTTTGTTGCAGTGTTTCCTGTGCTATGCAGAGGGTTTAGAGTTTCAGATAGTCCTCCTTGTCTATATTTTTCTTTTGTTACTTGTTCTTTCATTGCTTCAACCAGTGTCAAAGCTTTATCCCTCTTTTCTTTTAGTAGTTTCAGTTTCAGGTCCTATATATTGCAGTTTTTAATTAATTTTCAATGGAATTTTATATGGTTATAAAGTTTCACTTTCATTCCTTTGCAAGTGGCTGTCTATTTTTGACAATGGGTTGAAGGCACTGTCTTTTCCTCATTTTGTTTTCTTGGTACCCTTTTTGAAGAGTAATCGATCATATTAGCATGGGTTCATTGCTTAGTTTTCTACCATCTTTCATTGTTCTGTGTATTTGTTTTCATGTCAGTGTAATATAATTTAGATTACTGTAGCTTTCTAATATGTCTTCAAATCACAAATCATCATGTGCCATATGTATTGTTTCTCAAGATCCATTTGGTCATTTTGGATCTTTTATGGTTTTAGGATTTGTTTTTCTTTTTTTCATGCTTCATGGTTTTATTTACATGAAACTCTAAAATAAACAAAATTAATCCGTGGTGGCATAAATCATTAGTTATTTCTGGAGAAGCATCATGAGTTGACAGGAAAAGGTCAGAAGAATTTTCTCAGGTGGCGGGAATACTTTCTCAATCAGGTGGCTTATGTGGTTATATGTATACACTTGTCCCCATTGAACTATGTATTTGAAATTTGTGTAATTCTTTTATTTTTTGGTCTTACAGATAGAATTCAGAGGCACTTCACTCCTAAGCTACATGTGCAGCTTTTTTATGAAAATTTTTTAAATGTATTTATTTCTTCTAATTTGTTATTTATGACAGCAGAATGCATTTCAATTCATTGCACATATATAGAGCACAAATTTTCATCTCTCTGGTTGTACACAATAAGATTTGTTTTTCTTATTTCTGTGAACACTACCATTGGAATTTTGATAGATATTGCATAGAATCTACAGCTAACTTTGGGTACTATGAACAATTTCACTGTATTAAATCTTTCAATCCATGAACATGGGTTATTTTTCTATTTATTCATATTTTATTCACTTATTTTGCCAATGTATTAAAGTTTTCAGTGTACAAGTCTTTCACCTTCTTAGTAATCTCTAGTAGTAGCTTAAAATATGTTAATTTTATTTATTTACTTGTTTTTTTATTTGTTTTAACTAGTTACACACGACAGTAGAATGCATTTATGCACTTTGATATAGCATACATAGATGGGATATAATTTCTCATTTTTCTGAGTATACATGTTGTAGAATCATATTGGTCATGCATTTACATATATTAGTAATAATGTCTGTTTCATTCTACTGTGTTTTCTATCCCACATCCCATCTCCTCCCCTCTCATCACTTTCGTCTATCCAATCTCAGGTAATGCTATTCTTCCCTAGTGGCTGCCCCACCCCCACCCTGCCTTATTGTGAATTAGCATCCTCATATTAGAGAAAACATTTTGCCTTTGGTTTTGTGGGATTGGTTCATTTCACTGAGCATGATATTCTCGAACTCCAACCATTTACTGGCAAATGCCATAATTTTACTCTTCTTTAAAGCTGAGTAATATTATTGATCTTTTAAAGACAGAAACAACAGCTGTTTTCACTGATGTTTTTCCAGGGTTTCTTATTCTCAATTTTATGTTTTAATATTTGTTATATCCTTTCCTCTGCCTACTTTGATCTTTGTTCTTTGTTTGCTTTTGCTTTAATTTCTTTGTTTCTAATTCCATGAACTCTAAAATTAGGTTGTGTCAAAAAGATAGATCTTTGTTTACATGTATTATCAAATACTCTCTGAAAACTTCTTTTTAAGAATCCCATAAATTTAGATATGTTGTATTTTGATTTTTGTTTATCTTAGGATATTTCTAATGTTTCTTTAGATTTGCTATTTGGCCTATTGATTGTTCAAAGTTGTATTGTTTAATTTCCATTTGTTTGTGAAAATGTCCAGGTTTTCAATTTCACTGTAGAATTTTAGTTTCATTACACTTCAATTAAAAAAATATTTGGTAGGGTTTTAGTCTTCATAAATTTGCTCAGATATGTTTTATGAATTAACATGGTATATTCTGGAGAGTGTTCTCTGTGTGCTTGAGAAAAATGTGTTCTGCTTTTGGACAGAATCACCTCTGTATGTATGCCTTGTATGCCTATTAGTTTCATTTTTGCTATGGTGTTGCTCAGATGTACTGTTTTATATTGATTTTGTGTCATTCAATTGATTATTGAAAAATAGCCTAATCATCATTGAAGTCTCCAACTATTATTACATTGCTGTCAATTTCTCTCTTCAGTTCTGTCAACAGATTCTTTATAAAATTTTTGTGGTTTGATAAGTGCATATATATACATATATATACATATGCACATATATATAACGTGTATATATATATATATATATATATATATATATATATACACACACACACATATATATATCTGTTATATTTTCCTAGTGAATTCATTCTTTTATCTTCTATCATTGCACAATGACCATTTGTCTTTTGTGACAATCTTTGACTTAAAATTTATTTTGTCTGATGTAACATGGCCACTTCCTCTCTCTTTTGGTTGCTATTCACATGGAATAAAGTATATAATTTATATTCCTTCACTTTCAGCCTACATGTGTTCTTAAATCTAAGGTGAGTCTACTATAAACAGCATATATTTGAAGCTTTATAAAATCCAGTCACTCTGTTTTTGATTGAAGAGGTTAATCCATTCACTAAACTTAAAGTAATTAGGAAGGACTTACTACTGCCATTTTGTTAATTGTATTTTGTCTTATTTATTATTATTATTCCTCTTTTCCTCTTCTGTTACCTTGCTTTGTGATTTGTTGGATTTTATAATAATATACTTTCCTTATTCTTTTCCTTATGTATATCTTCTGAATTTTCTTTGTGTGCACATAATTTTTGTACTTACTGGCTTTAATAATCTTAACATCTTAAATAATCTTTAATACAGATTTAAAGTTTAAAAGAATCATGCACTACTGTAGACATAGAGTAATGATTAACCAATGAATTATTTTTGACATAATTTTCCTTTAGAGCATCTTTGAAACAATGCATCTTTGATTTCAGGTCCCTTTGGAAAACAACCCTACTATAGACTATATTTGAATTGTTTCACTTTACTTTTGATATGACGTTCTTATTTTTTTAAATGCTGATTGATCAAGTAATATTAAAAATCCATTGTAATAAAAATGTATTTCCATTGACTCTATTCATTGGCAAATGATGTCATTTCTGATGAAACTAAGAAAGTAGAACAACACATCTTACTTTGTAATTTTGTAACACACTTACTTTTCTATAGCATCTAGAGCTAAGCTATCCATAAATTGATTATTGGCTATTTTTTACCTTTAGAAATTATTTTATCAAGTGTTTGCTTTGCATTGTTCCTCAACAACAACAAAAAATTCTCGTGTTGTCTTATTATCTACTTACTTTATAAAAGCTATATAATATTACAGAAACAGAAATTTAATTTCTAATAGATTTACAAATGCTCTTTTTTACACCATGTACAAGGGAAAATTTAAAATAGTCTGGATAAGATCAGTGTGTATTTTTTTCATATATCAGCTTGTATGTGGTTTCCATTTTTTCTTTCAGAATCTTTATAGGAGACACCTAATCTTATTAGGGCCAAGAACTAAGACATATTCAACATAGAAAGAAGGAGAATTACCAAGGTCAGGGAGAGCAGGGTAGAGGCTAGTTCTAGAAAGAAAAAGTCATAAATATCTTCCAAAACATCTCATAATTACTAAGAGAATCTCACAAACAACTCACAGCATTGTCTTTTTCCATAAGCAGTTATTTGTGACCTAATTTCTTAAAAAAGAATGAAATATTAATTTTGTATGTTTATGTAAGCAGTTTTATTGAAAAAAGTAATGAATTATAATCACAACCAATGCAATAATATCAGTAATAACATTTAAAAAAACAGTCTATCTTTATTAATTAGGACATTATGCTTATACTTTATTAGCATCTACTCAGTGAACTCTATCAACACCAAGGATTTAAACACATTTCATTTGTAACATAACTGAAACTTAGACAAATTATGTAACTTGCCTAAGGTGACTTAAGTTGCATGTGACCTTGAAGAGTTCTATAGTGTCCTGACCTTAAAAGTATAGTTACTAACATAAACAGAATCTTCACTACAATTACTCATATTAAAATGTACTAGTAAAGATAAAGCTCAAATTTTCCCTTTGAAATACAAGCATTCTGCAAGATTCCACATTGAAACTCATGACTTCATAATTCAAAGAAGACTTTAGAGAAACATAGTGTAGAAAAACTCATCTTTGCATATAGATGGAGGGGCGGGATATCTGGGTCAAATGATGGTTCCATTCCCAATTTTCCAAGAAATATCCATACTGCTTTCCATAAAACAGCATACTACAGGGACACAACCACATCGATGTTTACAGCAGCACAATTCACAATAGCTAAACTATGGAACCAACCTAGATGCCCTTCAGTAAATGAATGGATAAAAGAAGATGTGGCATATATACACAATGAAATATTACTCAACAATAAAAGAGATGAAAATCATGGCATTTTCAGGTAAATTGGTGGAATTAGGGAAGATCATGCTAAGGGAAGTTAGCCAATCCCCCCCCCCAAAAAAAAAACAAATTCTGGAAGTTTTCTTTGATAAAAAGGAGGCTGATTCCTAGTGGGATAGGAAGCAGGAGCATGGGAAGAATAGATGAACTCTAGATAGAGCAGAGGTGTTGGGGTAAGGGAGGGGGCATAGGGTAATTAATGATGGTTGAATGTGATGATCATTACTATCCAAAGTACATGTATGAAGACACGAATTGGTATGAATATACTATGTATGCAACCAGAAGAAAAAAAAAAACTCATCTTTGGACAAAGAAATCCCTCAAGGTTTATTTGAAAATTAGTTGTAGTCAATACAAAATAAAAGTAACCATATTTCTTGTGAAAGACAAATATTTTTTTCTCTGTGGAGGATGTCTTTTTCATGTTAAAGAATAATGCATCAACACTTAGCTTTGTTTATGAAAGCAGATAAATTGTAGATTTCAAATGTGTAAATAGAACCTAAATGACCATTGAAATTGGTAGATTTTATAATTCACATCATCAAAGATATAGTGTGCAGGTCTTTCCAAAACTATCTAAATTATAGAGAATAGCAGGAGAATCTTTTTACTTAAACATTTTGTTTAATGGATTTTGCTGTTTCTTAGCACCAGTAAAAGAAAGGGCATGAGGCTATATTTGATGTGAACCTGACTCTGTGGTGTGAGCATCTGTCATCTCTAAGAGTTTTTCAGTTTGAGTGAGTGATTGATTATACTATTCAAGGTTAAGGAGCAACACCACAATTCTAATTGGTAGTAGCTATTTATTGTTATGATTATTGAATGATATTGTTTTCATTAGTTTGTTATAAATAGATTGTAAGTAATGCAATATTACAGTCCTACTAATGTAGACTTTACAAAGTATTTAATCTTTGTTACAAAATCTGGGGAGTTTTTGATAAAAAAAATACTCAATATTCTTGTAGGAAAAAGTCCTATCATCTTCAGTGGGATTTGAATGATCAGCCCCAAAGCTCATCATTTTCTATTGTCATGTAAATGACTTCATACTATAATATGGCATACATTTTTTAAGGATCAGTATATAGGAACAAGTATATATTTTATAATTTTGAACAAAACCTAATTAATAAGAATTATCTTATTTGAACCTTTTTCTAATTATCTTCTTATCCTGATTGTTTAGCTAAATAATATTTTAAATGTAAGCCACCTAAGTAAATACACATCTTTTATTATAAATAATATATAAAATGAATATTTTACTACATATGAATATATATATTTATATTACATATAAGATATGTAATTCATGGATTTATCTATTATGAAACATTCAATCCATAATATATGTAAATGAGGCAATTCATCTATGTGCTATTTATGGAATTAATTAAAAATAATTATTTAATGGGAAATAAAAATTGAATGAAAAGAAAAGTGGAAAAATTAACAATCTAATCCTTTATGTCAAATATATTCTTGGATTTTTTTGCTAAGTCAAATATATTGTTGGATCTTTTTTTACATGCACACATTCAAACCACTGCTATTCCAGATAGTTGAATGTAAAGACTAGGATTTAACTCCACAGAGGCAAATATTGAATATCTTTTGTTCACCACTATATACTTGGCTCTTAGAAAAATACCTATTTCATGGCGGGAGTTCAATCCACTATTTCTATGTGTAAATTGAATGAAATTATTCTCATGAATTTTAGATTTTTACAAGTGGTACCTGAGGTCATTTACTGGAGCTGGAATAGTTAAATTCTTAGGTAAACATTGCTTAGAAAATGGAAAGGTGATATACAAAAGGGAGGACCTGAACTGATAATAAAATTATGTCTGATCAGGTCATTTGCATGAGATTTTGGAAACACTTGTTAGGCTTAACTTTCACTAAACAATAACAAGAAACTATAGATATCCAAAATGAATATATATGTCCAAAAGGACAGATAAGTTAGACAGTATTTTTAAGAGATTTGTAAAAACCTGTTGCAATGAAATTCAGGTCTAATGCATGTATAGCAAGAAATTCTAGAGTGAATCAAAGGTTATAATCTTTACCATGCTTGATCTACTTATTCTATTTACTTATTCATTTCCATGTGTCATATCAATTAACTTTCCACAACCTGTAAAACTTCTATGCTTTTCTCCAACAAGGCCATATGAAGCCTGCTGTTACTGATATTCAGGTGTACTTAAAGCCCCACACAAGACTTTTAAGAGAAGCTTTCATACCTGCATAGTGGGTACACATGGACCAGCTCCCTAAAACAGTGTGGATTCAGTTTTAAATGTGAGGGCAAGTTTGGAAATTTGGAACAAAAGGAGGGTAAAACTAGATAAAAATTTTAATTTGTTTTCCCAAACCATTAATATAATATAAACAGAAAAATATTGACTCTATTGTGACATTGTATCAGTGGATTTTCTAATCTGTCTCCATTCAATTACTGTTTTAAGAAATAATAATGTCTTGTAAAAAAGTCTATTAGTCGACAAACTTATAGTTGTCTCAGAGTTAGTAGTATAACTTCCTCTCAGGGCACAGAGGGGTATCTTGGAAAAAATGAAGGTTTTCAGGGAAGTCAGGCCATCTTGTAGGTGCACTAGTCTATTACCTTTCTCCAGCCAGTTTTGTACTAAACTGGATTTCCTATTTGGTTCAGGCACAATGAGATGTCATAATGTAGACCATGGGAAATATTCCTCAGGTTAAATTTAGATTAAATTTGCTTTTAGGACTTTTTGAAGTTTCTTTTGAAAGTTCTTTGTCTATTTCATGAGAAACTTTAATACAATAGTGATCATTAACACAAGCCAACTTATTTTAAGTGACTTTATTTAATTCAGAACACATCACTAGGCATTGAATATATCTAGAAAATATTATATGGTTTTAAATAAGATACTCCATTTTTTGATTCACATGTATTTAACTGTGTACAAATTAGTGTTCAGTAATAGGATACAATGAAGAATAAGAGAGATTTAACTTTTATCTAAAAATGTACTTACATTCTAAGAAATCACATTCTATTTATTGTTCATTTTCCTCTGCAAAATAACAAAACAATTTTATAACTAAATATAACTATGTGACTTAATATTGAACTTCTCAGAAACAGTTACATTTAAAATGAGAAGTATTAAATCCCAGTCATGTTTTTCTACAATTTTAGTCTTTTTAAAGATAGGATACAACATTATAAATAATACTGGTAGTAAATAGTCACCAGTTGCTATTGTAATATTTATATTTTTTGCCTTATATGAGTTTTCTTTCAAATATAGACCTGATTGCTGATGCATGTCAAGATAATTTCCCCTTAATTCTTCCTTAAAAGTCTACATCATTTGTTACATAAAAATTCTTAAAGTGTCAAATTTTTTAGGGCCAATTCACTGATAAGTATAGAGTTCACTATTAATCATTTTCACATATATGTATGACACTTAATGAGTAACATTCTTAATTTTCCAGGCTTCATAATTTCTCTCATGAGTTCTGTGATATTGTACAATTGTGGGTAGGGAGGGCAATTAAATTTAATAAAGGAACTAATCAAATTAGCTTAGCAAAATCAGAAGGAAAGAAAACCACTGGGTAAGAAAGTGTGGAAAGTCTCCCCTCTCTTCTCAGTTCTTTCTCTTCATTTTGATTTCTTTGTACATACATTCTTCTTTTCCAGAGTGTAAATTTTTCTGTTCATGTTTTGAAAACTATTATTTAAGTAGATTTAGGTTCACAGAAAAATTTAGAGGAGAGTCCCCCATGTTCTCCCTGCCCCATATAAGCAGAGTCTTCTTTTGATCAACATCCCTCATCATAAAGCAGTGTTGAACCTGCTTTGACAAAGTCCACATTTTATGTTAAAGTTCACACTTGGTGGTATATATATGGACAGTATTTTAAGTCTCTTACTAATATTTAAATCAAAAGAAATATAATTTATTGAAGTTTTAGTATTATTTTTAAATGTAAGAGTTTGATTTTATTATTCATCTTACTGATATCCATAATAATAGTATTTATTAAGAATGGGAGCCTTAATACTAAAAGTAGTAGGAATGATATTACTTCTGATTTATTAAAGGTTCATTGTAGCCAAAATCGTGCTAATCTCATTCACTGTTACTTTTTACCTATTGACAATGCTATATGACAGTAAGTGTAAAGAGGAAAGCAACAGTGGTATTTGAAGCCATGAATGTAGACTGGACACTTAGGAGCCTGGCCTGACCAGAGGAGACAGTCTGTGTTGAGTAGAAATGTGAGACTGACAAATACCTGGGTTAGGAATATCCTTGAGACCCAGAAAGCACAATGGGCTGAATAAAGTCATGTGGATATTTTTTAAAGAGAAAATTAGTGTTGTAGTGAATGAGCTATGATGAACTTTTGTAGACATTTTCATAATTTCTGATAGATAAAGCAATAGTCATTTTTTGTTTGAAGCCTACCTATACAACAAACTGATTGGTGAATTGATTTTGCAAAGTTATTTGTAAAACACCTTTGTCTCACATTCATCTCTAAAATGGAGTACAGCAATGTTACATTTCTCATAGTATAATTATAAGGATAAAATTAAGGAGAATTTCACATACAGTATGAGTTTATTTATAATGGTGTCTCATAGCATTCCCCAAAGCTTTAGCCACTACAATTCTGAGACTCAAAGACTCAAAGGGAAAATTTCCTCAATTAAGTACATGGATAATCATTATTCAGAATATTTAGCAGTTATTCACCTATAATACCCAGGTAAATGCATTTCTTTAAATAGATGTCTGATACCTTAGATTTTAGCTCATTTTAGACAAATGGTAGCAATAAAAATGCTGTCAATCCATTTTCAAATTTTACCACAGGTGATAAAGAAGTGAAACACAAGTAAAAAAAATCACAAAAAATTATTGAGAATTAGGTATTACATTCTTCTAAATATATGTATATTCCAGATTTTAGTGGCAAATATATTGCCCTAAAAATGGTGATGCTACAAAAGGCAGATGTTAGCTCTTGTCAAATTATCAGTTATAGATGTGCAAACTAAAATATCCAGGAGAAAGAGGATGAGATGTTGTAACCCCGGGCAACAGACCTGTATGACTTGCTGTGAATTCTTACCATATAAACTGAGAGAATTCCCTAAATGACACAGATGGTGTTCCACATGAGTGAGGCAATCCGTGATGTTAAAAGATGGTGACGGCAGCTTTGTCTTCCTTATGCAGCTGTTCCCATTAAGCATCTCTTCTACATTAGGACAGATGTGATTTTTATGGAAAGGCCTCACATATTTTCTTCAGGATACCTTGGTGGTAAAATGGGATTTTTTTTTTTCAGAATAAAGAGAAATTCTTTAATAATTATTTCAGTGGTTTAAGTAAAACCCCACACTTCTAGGTACTCGGTAGCTAAATTAGAAACATTAAATATCCACACTGTAAATCTATGTGGTCTTTTACATTTATTTTTATGACAATCAAGTTATGATTTTAATTTTCAAGACTGTCTTTTGATGTTTCAGTTGGGAACAAGATCATATGACATCTAAATGAGCATTGAGCTTGGACGATGATGTATTTCAAATTCAAGTTTAATAACACGTTCAAAAAGAAGGATTAAATGAAGTGATTAAATAACAGAATAATCCTCATTTCACTTTCACAACACATCTTTAACTGTGATTCCAAAGCTTGCTAATTAGATGTAGTTTCTAAGGCCAGAAAACAGGATGACTGATATGGGCTCTGTGCTTGGGAGAACAGGACAAAAGTTTCTGCATTTTGCTCTATTTTTTGTTTGTTTATTTTGGTTTTTGTTTTCAGATTTGAGTTGGGGATACTAGGGATTGAACCTGGAGCACTGTACCACTGAATTACATTCCCAGCCTTTTCTATATTTATTTTGAGACAGATTTTGAGAAGTGGATGAGGCTGGCCTCAAACTTTGGATCCTGATGCTTCAGCCTCCATAGTCATAGTTCTTAGTTGCTATCTTAGAGTATCCAAGAAGTCCACAGACCCCTTTTTATGAGTTCATTTGTCTGGAGCCACTGACACATGTTGATTTGTAGCATCAGGCAACTCTCCTCAGGGATGTCCCAAAGATAATGTGCTGTGGATAAATCAATATAAGATGGAGTGTTTTTCTCAAGGATTTTTCCTTCTAATTGGAGAACTAAAAATACAAGAAAATACATAAAATCTTATTGTAACAAATAAAATCGGTCTCCATAAAATGGTGTCTTGGTAGCACAGAGGAAGAACAAATCAACGTCAACAGGGAATGATTTCTTAGGAGGAAAGAACATTTCAGAGCGATATGCCATGGAGAGCTTTCTGTGTTTTAATTGCCAAAACCTTTTAATGCCTATTCCTTAGTCGATACTATTCTTCAATTTTACTGTTCAAATAATTGAAGCCAAAGTGTTATATTATTTCATTAAAATTGCTTGCTTAATATTTAATTTAGCATTAAACATCCTCTTTACATTGCGTGAAATACCACATACATTTAATAACAAATGTTTACATACTTAACAAAATTTGTATCTTATTATCAGTCTTTTTATAGCAATATAGAAAGTAAATATGTCTTATGTAGTAGTTTCAAATGTGATTTTTTAAACATTTTAAATATTATATATGCCTTTTAGTCATACTTTAATATACACCAAAATGTTAATCATTGATGTTTTTAAGCTAAATGTTTTAAAAAATACCATGTACAAAGTACTACTAGAAATAGCATTAATTTTGTTAGAAGAAATGGAATATTTACACATAATAAAGTATATTATTATCAATTTACTTTTCTGAAATATGCTTCACAAAATATCTTAATATTAATTATCAAGAGACAACATCTTAAGTATCAAAAGAGCATTGGAGTAGAAAATTTTGACAACTGATTTTGTGAGAGAATGAACATGATACTATAGAAAAAAATATTTTTTTCCTGAAATTTGAGACATTATATTAAAAAATATAATTCTGTGTTTATTTAATTTGTACAGAGTCAAAAATGGAGTCAAATGTTTATTAGAAGAATAATTAACTCTAGTTTTTTCCCCCCCTATTTTTGGCAAAATTCACAATGGCTGAGTAAAATTGGCCTTATCAAGAACATCAGGCAAAAAATAGTTGGAAGTATGTTTCTTTATGCTTGCTACACTATAGTATCCTTTCATAGTTTCATCTTTATATGTTATTTTTAAAAGGTTTTGTGCAACAAATAGGTTTGTCCAGAAATGGCCTTCAGTGTTACTGGGGATTGCTTGTAGAAGAGCCCAAATGGGACTTTGACTGACTTCCATATAGAAGTCAGTGTCCCATCACCAGTGGGAAAGATAGTTGCACCCATAAGAAACGTCCACCTTCTCTCCATAATCACCAAGGTTTCCAGTGCTGATGAGTTGGTTTTCGCAGACAGCTCATTCAACCAGTTGATACACCAAATCTATGTTTCTTCAATCTCCCACTTAAAATTTTCCTCTTTCAGTTGCTCTTTAACAAGGAAGAAAAAAAGAGGTGCAGAGGACAAAGGAGTTCACCTTCAGCACTTGGTTTGTAATGTCTCCTAGAAGCCCATCCATTTTCCATGTCACATAATCTGGGAAACATCCTTGTGCACATCATAAGAAAAGCATGACGATTCCCCTGCATGGCAACAACAGATGTGTCCTCTTCCGACATATAAGAATGACTTAACAAAGAGCATTTGTCCAATGTTCTAAGTATATTATGCCTATATAGGCAACAAAAGCCATTTTATTATAAATTTATACTTGGAGACTCTATAACAGTATCTGGGAATATTGACTATAATAAAAGCAAAAGAGACACACCTATGCCAGGTCCCATTTATGTGCTGGGTGCTTCCTATTCTTGGGTTTTGTTGGATTCACTTGTCTTCTAGGATTTCAAAGATCAAAACAGAGCTTTGGTTATCATGGCCTAATACCAGTGACCCCTTTACACTCCAGCAGAGTGAAGGGCAAGCTGTGAAGAAATCTATGAGAAAACTATGGAATGTCAGCCTGGCCCATATATACTGTCAGAACTCAGGTGCTGAGTTTCCTCCCACTTCTCCATATATTGATGAAGTGATATTATTCCCCACTCTTTCTCTCCCTTGAATTTTGCCTTTATGCTTGCTGTCTTGGATCTTGATAAGACAACTCTGCTTAGGTTGGTATGTTATAAAAGAGTAACTTCTGCTAAGAAGTAAAGATTAAAGGCATTTGGGAGTTAAATCCAAGTTATTTCACTTGATAATCCCATCTCGGATGTGGAATTCCATTCTTTTTTCCTTAAGGAACTTTTACCTGGGAAGAAATTTGAATGTTTGTCTTATAAGACAGCAAAAATAAATTGTGTAGCCATTGACAGAAAATGGGAGGAAAAAGAATGAATTTTGAGCACTCTATGTAAGTTGTAAATCAAAGAACATTCATTGAAAAGTCAATTGAGGGTGAAGAAAGAACTGTTAACCAGTTCAAAAAGCCTTTAGAGATAAGAACTTTTAGAACTTCTCTTATCTCAGGGCAATTGGTGTAAGCCTATTGTAAAGTTATTTGCAGGTAAAAAAAAAAGTAAAAGATTACTTCATATTTGCTAGTGAAAGAATGGATGGCCATGTTGATCCTGGAGTTGCACACTCCTGCACACTCCTGTCCAAATTTAGCATCATTATCTCCAGGTGCCTGGGTTCCATTCAATTGGAACCATGCGAGATCTTCCAAGTGTGTTCCATGACACCATGCCTTTCTTCCTGACATCTATTGTTTGTTTGTTTGTTTTTTTCTAAACAAAGTCTTCTTTTCCATTTTGGCAGATAAATCAATCTTAAATAAGTCCTCCTCAAACATCATCTTAGAAAATATATTTTAAGTGAAAATTTATAGATTTTCCAATCACAAAATATCCTGTGTCCTTTTATGTCCATACCATTATCTAAATTCATTTATGGTAATTGTCATTACCATAACACAGGGGCACACAAAATTTTTTAAATTTTACCTTGTCTCCTGACCTATAAACTCTTCACAAATATTAAGCCCTGAAAATGTATCTCCTGTGTCTTAATCACTCTAAATACCTCAGATGAGAAATAATTATATACCCATTGCTTCATAATTATTTTATGACTTTTCAAACTCAGTATACCTAGTATCTTCAGAGGCATTAGTATTCATTACCCCTTCATATTGTCCTGGGTATTTCTTTTTTTTTTTCATTTATCTCCCTAATGAGTATATGATACACAAGTGGTAATTTAGTGGATCATAATGACTTTCACTAATATAAAGACAACTGTTTGTGTCATTATAATTCGCTTAGTTTTCTAAAAATCTTTTAAGTTACATACTTCAGTGAAATTCTATATTATGCCAATTCATAAATAATTTATTAAGAAAATGTATAAAATGCTTCCCTTGAGTTCACAGTAATATGATATTTTATTTTGCAATATTTTCTATACTTAACAAACATTTAAGAAATCAAAAGAAAATGATTTGAGAATGGAAGACTGTGTAGGGAAGTTTGAAAACACTTTTTCCTTTAATAAATTCTTAAACTTGAAAGAAATGCTAGGTAATAGCATCAGATTAGCTTCTTAAAGCAAATAACCCCACAGCAAAAGAAAACAAGCAAATGAAATCCTATTAGACATAGATTTGTTGAACTCAAACTAAAGAAAACCAAATTTTTGTTCATGCATGATTCCAGAGGAAAATACAACAAAAAATTGTTCCTTGATTTTCTTATAAAAATAATTGGTCAAAAATATTAAAAGACAGGTAAAATAATGTGATCAAGATTTACATTATTTGAGAACAATTATGTGTAAGTCTAATGCAAGATTATTTACAGATAATGAGTAAATACAGATAATGAGTAAATTCCTAACACATGGAAAAGTTATTATTTGAGGCGATGGAAATGCTGATTACCCTGATTTGGTCATTAAACATGTTATACATGTGTCAAATCATGGTACTGTACCTCACAAATATACACAAATACGATGTGTCAATTAAAAATAAAAATAAATTTATAGAATAAGAGTTCATCATTTTTTTCTTCACTGGTTGTCTTAGAGTTATTTATCTAGCTGCATATGGTTGGGTGTATAGTCTGTACTGTTGCTGTCTTCAAGACATGATGGAGCACTGGTGCAAAGGACCTCAATTCTAGATTAACAAGAAACATTTTAATAAAATGTTTTGTAATTTGAGAAATTGTCTTGACTTTGATGATAAAAATTATTTTCATTTCAAATGTAATTATAACTTTGTAAATAATCATTCTTTAGATTTGATAATCTAAATTAATTACTGTTTAGATTGATAGGTTTTTTATCTTTTTAATTTAGGAAACAGAAAAATCTGTGATACTGTGTTAAGTGCTGGAACTATAAAACTGTTGATCTATTACTTACTCTTTCCCCAAGAGAAAAAATATTGAATAAATAAATATACTGATTATATGCATGAATGAGTATTTGTGTGTATATATGTGTGTCCACAGAAAATTCCAAATCTGGATTAGGGATATTAAAAGAATGTTAACTTAATAATCCTAAAACTATAAGAGTAGGTGGGGAGCTCATTTGATTGGATGGTGGAAACACATTCTGGACAAGGAAGAAATAGCATGTACAGAAGAATTGAACAGTGAAAACTCACTTGGTTCTTAGAGAAACTGAAAACAAAACAAAACAAAAAGAGTTGCACTGGGGCTGGGGATGTGGCTCAAGCAGTAGTAGCGCCCTCGCCTGGCATGCGTGCGGCCTGGGTTCGATCCTCAGCACCACATACAAGCAAAGATGTTGTGTCCGCCAAAAACTAAAAATAAATATTAAAATTTCTCTCTCTCTAAAAAAAAAAAAAAAAAAAAAAAAAAAAGAGTTGCACTGCGGAGAAAGAATCCAGTGACAAAAGATGAAGTTGATGAAGAAATAGTCTCCCAAGTCTTTCAATGGCATACTTAGGCAAATTACTATGTTTTAAATAATCTGAATGGGAGATTATTGGTAATAGGATTGTATTCTAGTGGAATGGGACAGCAAAAATGATAGGAAACATCAGATGTCTAGTATTTCAGCTGCCGATGCTGATGATGGGAAATGATAAAGAAGGCAAAGTCAGGGGAAAGGAATTGAAGGCTTGCAGTGGTGCTAGTTACTCTTTACAGGCTTGTCAATAGAGCCCTGAAGATGAATGGAATGAGATGAGGTGAGAGCAGTGTGTAGGCTGCAGATCTCACATGTGCATACAATCTATTTTGTAGATTTTGAATTTTAATTGTTTCTGATTACACAAGAGAAATTGGCAGGGTAGATCATGTAGAGTGTTTTACAAAAATTTTAATTTTATTTTAAATATATTTGAAACTATTGTAGAGAGGGAGGAAACAGTCTTCTTGTTGCTGTGTAGAGTAAATACTAATTGGGCAAAAATATAAGGAAAATATATTTTCCTCATAAGGGAAATCAAAGAGAAAATTGTTGAGTTGGCTCAGGGGAGAGGGAATGGCAGTCTGTCAGTGGGTGTGCTTGAAAAAGTTTACATTGATGAAATTAATACAATTTGATAATATGTTTAGGAGTTGAGAACAATAGGAGACAAAATGTTTGCTAAAACTGAGCATTTGGTATGTTTATTAAGACAGGTAAGACTAGGCATTAAAGGTGGTTTGGGAGTAAATAAATAATTGAATTTTTATGGCAATTTTATATTAGAGTCTTTTGGCTGGGAGCAGTGCTACACCTGTAATTCTAGAGGCTCCAGAGGCTGAGTCAAAAGGATTGAAAGTTCTAGGCCAGTCTCAGTAAATTAGCAAGGTCCTGAACAACATAGCAAGATTCTATCTCAAAATAAAAAGAGTTGGGCATGTGATTAGGTGGTTAAGCACTACTGGAAGCAATCTCTGGTACAAAAAAAAAAAAAAACAAGTAAGGGTAAGCAAGTATTTTGGGAGGGCAACAACACTGTTATACATAGTATTTAAAGCTCAGGGACCTACCTTCTCAAGGTTCTATGAACCATTACCTGTAGTATTTAAATTCAGAAAGCAAAATATCAATAAACCAGATGTTTTATTTCTGATTATTGTAATATACATAAAAAATTACACATATCATCAGCAAACAATGTGACAGATTTTACCAAATTATATCCACCCATGAAACCAGCAGTTAGTCAAAAAATAGAACAGTGTAAGCTCCCAAAATTTCCATTGTTCTCCGTTATATTGTTTATGACCTCCCAATCATAACTACTATTATGACTTCAATGAACAACTGGATATTTTTGCTCAACATGTTGCTTGTGAAATTCCTCTAAATTAAACTATTTTTTACAAGCATAGGATTTTGTTTTATTTTTGATAATAAAGTATGAAATTTTTGAATTAAGCTAACATTTGATGAACACATATGGTAAGTAGAAGTATCTATCTGATTTCATGTTTTTTGAGAAAATTAATTTTAGGAAGTTTATAAACCTGCATAAATGTATATTTTTACTGAGTTTTGTTTGAATGTATAAATATTCTTCACCACATAATAAATTAATATATGCACAAACATGCATTCATACCTGTCTATAAAATTTAATAGTTTAGCCAAGTGGAAGAACTCATTTAAATTTATAGAGATAAAGCAGGAAAATAAAATTACCATTTTTTCCCCACACTGCTGCTTGCTTTGTCTATAATGAATACCAATGATAAAATTTAAACTTTTTCTAAAATTCACTTGCTTGAGGCAGCTATAAATCCAATATTGCATTTAGAAGTTGGAAAGCATTGATTTTCACCAAAAGAGGACATATTTAGTACTACTAAGGATTCCATTTGCCTTAATATAGTCTCAAAGAAAATGTACAGGGAAATTAAGGCATTCTAGCATGGAGAAACTTGAAGTAAAAATCAAGGATACAAATAAATGTTTTATTGTGCATAAAGCTTATAATGAAAATTTTGTTAAACTTTGGTTTACTGAACACAGACTATATCAACACATCTCTCTTTATATCATTAAATAAGCTCAACAATTTTTGAAGGAAATGTTATTGTTATCATTTTATGTATCATTGAACAGTTAAAAGATGTAAGTTGTTCATACACAGGCAAGAAATTTTGTAAAAAAATGTAAGTCTGTTGGTCTTTCTGGAAATCAAAACACATGTATACAGTGAAAGAAAGGATAAAATATAATTGCATATCAATCACTATAATCTAATCAATAAATTTAGTTTTATTTAGTTTTAAAGTTTAATTTATTAATAACAAATAATTCTCCAGATACTTGTGTATATGCTTTTATGTTTAATTATTTTTGTTTACCTCCCTCTTCTCCTTTTGTCTCTTCCTTCAAGGATAGGCAAGTGTAGGTGGGTGGACAGATAGGATAACTCTATTACATGAGCAATTAAAGTGAGGAGATAAAAATTGCTTATGAAGTAGTAATTAATGATCAACCTCTGGCTATAACAAAACTATCTAGTGGCAAATTCATTATAGATGAGGAATAAGTTTATGATTAGTTGTCAGAAATAAAAACAAGAAGCTCAATTGTTGGTATTAGTCTATTTAAAATTTATAAAACCTTTTGTATGAAAAAATGAAGACACTTTACAAAGTATTAATATTGGAAGAGAAAGTAGAAGGAAAAGAGAATTTTTTGAAGAAAAATTGATTAGAGCTGCATATAATTGCTTTGGCTACAATGTAATTATTAATGGAAAATTAAGTAGAGGAATTAGAAAGATAGAAATAAATATTATAGTCACATTACTTCAATAATTTTATTACTTAATGATTTAGAAATTTTGAGTCAATCAAAGTAGGATATGGAAATCTAATTTAAAATTTCAAGTTTCAAACACCCAAATGCATTTTAATGGTTAATGAATTATCAAAAAGCTCCATTCTTAAAAAGAAAATAAATAAATAAAACTTATTAAAGGAACTGCACTTAAAATCACTTTCTTACCTGAACTAACTTGAACATAGTCATGTTATGGTTGCTTTAAGTTAGTGATGACTACTCATGGAATAATACTTATAAAACTAATAACATCAAATAATATATTTCACTTTACAGATCAATCTCAATGAGTTACAGTAGTTAAAGGAAAACAACATTTTCCCACCCAACGGAGTCTTTAGTCATTCTAATATCAGTAAAATGAAGACCAAATCATATAAAAATATCTAAAATATATTTTAAGAAATCATCCTTTCAAAATATGGATCATTGTGAAAATATTGCCTAACTTCATTGTTAGATATAATCAACTAAAATGAAGTTTTAAAATGTAAAACCTTTGTTTTAATATTATCCATTATGGTAGTTCAATGCTAATGGCTATTTAAGTAGGTTTTGTAAATAGAAAACTAAGCCAAACAAAATGATAAGGCTCTGGAGCATGACTTTTCTTATCATTTTATCTGAATTAAACCAGGCTATTCTTCAAGAGTAATTTTATATTTAAAACATTGAAGCTGTAAACATAAATAAATAAACATATCTGTAAAATTGAATTTTAGTCCTCACCTAAGTCTAAGATTGATTAAGAGAAAGCAGGCTACTAATGTTTTTTGCCCAGTTGCTTGTGAAATAAGGAATTATGTGTTAACAATAGAAAACATTCTGCTCCATTTCCATTCTTTTGTTGATATAATGTGTCCATTTGCCTCAGATCTAAGCATTAGATAAGAAGTGTGATATATTCAAATTGAAGTATTTTTCAGTGAGATGAAGATCATCTTTTTGATCTCTGTAAATCATTATTAACTCATTGTGTGAAATAATATAAGAAAAAGAAGATTAGAAAAGTACTACAGAAATTTCTCTTTAATAAAAAGTACTTGAGCCAGGCACAGTGCTGCACGCCTCTAATGCAGTGGCTCCAGAAGCTGATGCAGGAGAACCATGAGTTCAAAGCCAGCCTCAGCAAGGTGCTAAGCAACTCATTTGAAAACTTCTTAAAATAAAATACAAGATAGGGCTGGAGATGTGGCTCAGTGGTCCAGTGTCCCTAAATTCAATCTCTGGTACCAAAAACAACAACAACAAAAAAGTACTTTTCAAATATTAGCTTGGTTCTCCCCATTACCATATAACATTTAGTTATTCATATATGCATTATTAATTCCATTTTAATTTGTTCTAATTAGTTTTGCAAGACAGTAGAATGCATTTTTTTTAGAGAGGGGTGGTACTGGGGATTGAACTCAGGGACACTCAACCACTGAGCCACATACCCAGTCCTATTTTGTATTTTAGTTAGAGATAGGGTCTCACTGAGTTGCTTAGTGCCTGGCTTTTGCTGAGCTGGCTTTGAGCTCAGGATCCTCCTGCCTCAGCCCTGGAGCCTCTGAGATTATAAGCATGTGCCACCACACCCAGCAGTAGAATGCATTTTGATACATAATACATAAATGGAATATATTCTCATTCTTCTGGTTGTATATGATGTAGAATCACACCAGTTATGTAATTATATATGTACATAGGATAATAAAGTTTGATGCATTGTACCATTCTTCCTACCCCCATGGCCTTCTCTGGGTCCTTCACTCCCCTCTGCCTAATCCAAAGTATCTCTATTTTTCCTTAGCCCTACCTTCTTATTGGGAACTAGCATTCATGTATCAGAGAAGTCATTTGGCCTTTGGGTTTGGGGGATTGGTTTATATCACTTAGCATGGTATTCTCAAGATCCATGCATTTACCTGCAAATTATATAATTTCATTCTTTTTTAAGGTTGAGTAATATTCTATTGTGTATATATAATTATGTAATACACACAATAGAATAGTACATAATTTTAGAATATTACATAATATTACATATATATATATATATATATATATATATATGTAATCCACATTTTCTTTATCCATTCATCTGTTAAAGGGCATCTAATTTGTTTCCCCAGTTTACCTATTTTGAATTGAGCTGCTATAAACATTGATGTGGCTGTATCACTCTAGTATACTGATTTTAAGTCCTTTGGGTATAAATCAAGGAGTGCGAAAGCTGGGTCAAATGATGGCTCTGTAAAGTGCATGTTCAGTTCCTTAGCCCATTTATTGATTGGGTTCTTATTTTGTTTTGTTTTGTTTTTTGGTGTTGATCTTTTTTAATTCTTTATATATCCTGGAGATTGTTGCTCTATCTGAGGCGCAAGTGGTGAAAATTTTCTCTCATTCTGTAGGCTCTCTGTTCATGTTATTGATTATTTCCTTTGCTCAGGAGATACTTTTTAGTTTGAGTCCAACCCATTTATTGGTTCTTGATTTTACTTCTTGCACTTTAGGAGTCTTGTTAAGGAAGTCAGTTCCTAAACTAAAAGATCACTTCAATAAAGAGATAGAGGCCATTTTTGGTTTTTGAGGCCATTTTTTAATTTTAAAAAAATGAAAAACATCTCATTCTTGTAAGGGGTGTTTCTCAATACTTAACATTACAAACCTGAAACTTTGTGTGCTACAGTATGATCTTAGTAAATTAAAACTTTGAAATATATAATCACTGGTAACAGAAACTAAAAAAAAAAATTCAAAACAACATATTGCAGCATAATAAATTATAATTTTTTTCCATTTAGTTATTTGTTGTCATTCCTGTCTGTATATCTTGGTTGCAACAATACAGAACAACAAAGGAACATTGATACTATTTTTGCAATACATGGAACATGTCATTCAGAACACAATTTCATACCTTATTGCTTGGCATGGTCTTACAAGAATCTTTTGCAGACACTGGACTGCCTTCTAGTCTCATGGGATCCTTAGTAAAGAAAGGGATTATTTTAATCTTACAGTCAGAATATGTGGTTAAAATCTAGAACATAAATGTAAGTTCTCCAAAAGGAAAAAAAAAAGGAAATGATGAGTGACTTATTAGGATAAATAAATAAATGCCTAAGATCTTAAGAAGGAGGAAATAACAAAACAGCAAAGTCAGATTCATTCTAAGTGAACATTTTATATTTGTATTTTTCATTTATAGAGATCATTTAGGTAGTGACTTTTATCACACAATGGGGTAATAAATGGATTTGTCCACTAGTGATGGAATGATATGAAGAACTTTGATGAGAAGGAATAAAATTACAACCTTATGGAGGTCTATAAAGGAAATTGAATCCAGAGTCTTACACATGTAAGGCAATTACCTTAATATAAGCTGTATCCCCAGGCCTTTTTATTTTCAGACAGTGTACCATAAGTTGACAAGGCCTTGCCTCAAACATGTGAGACTTCCTGTCTCAGCCTCCAAAATAGCTGGAATCCCAGGCATGTACCAACAACCCTGATGCAAACTTCTTATAAACATAGAAAAATTTTAAGTCCAAAATTTTGATTTGAAAAAAAAAAGATCATTGCTATTGGTGAAAGAAAATATGTATTAATTATTGACATAATTATTTTATCAAGACTATGAAACAATCAAAATCATTTTTTTTCAATAAAATAATGCTTTATGGCTATATTGAATAGACTTGGTTTGGATATAAAGATATTAAAATGCTTTTTCTTAGTTATTTAAATCCTTATCTGAGATTTTTCATAGGTTTCAATTACAAAAATAATATCATACAGATTTATAGACAATCTACTTATTTAGAAATAGTGAATTATACAATTTTAAGATATCATTTTCAAACTATTCTCACTATATAGATAAGGTAAATTCACTTATATATACTTGCTTTCTCAAAAATGATATGGGAATTATATAATATGTATGTTTAGCATACTGTTTTCTAAGAAATGTGGAGAAAATATGGACACAATATAAGAATATGAAATGAAATAGTCAAAATCCAAGACTTGTTTAATTATTTTATCACTGCATTAACTTAGACACCACCAAACTAAAAAGAACATGCTTCTTTATGATTTAAATAAATTTATAATGTTGTTGTTCCTTTATCAAATTTTATAGAATTTAAAATGTGGATGATGTTCTTCTCAGTGTGAAACAAAACAGTACTTTTAATGAATGTTAGGTTTGACTTCTGTTCCAGTTTAAAATTTTTTTTTAAATTATAATACACATTATTTTTCCAAAGAGAAAACTAGTGAAGTTTAGTATCTGTCCAGTAAAAATTTTGTTCACTTGAACAGAAACTGATATAAAAATTTCGAGGACTTTTTAGGTCTTTTTTTTTTTTTTTTGGTACCAAGGATTGAACCTGGGGACACTTAACCACTGAGCCACATTTCCAGGCCTATGTCAATATTTTTTAAATGACTGATATTAACTATCTTGAAATGATTAGATGACAATGAAGATCTTCGGTCAAAAAAATGTCTGCATCTCTCTATTAAACTACCTTTAGATGATAGAACTATGCCTTCTTCTCAGATGCTCACTTACACTTACAGTGTATTGATAATAACTGAGAAAAAAGGGAATCTTATGTGTTCAGGCCTATAATCCCAGTAATTGTACAGTAGTTCCACTTTATCTGTGGGGTACATGTTCCAAGACCCCCAGTATATACCTGAAACTCTAGGTAGTTAATAACTCAATTTATACTGTTAGTCCTATGTATATATATCTAAGATAAAATGCAATTCATAACTGTGACACAGTAAGAAATGGATGATAACAACTAATAATAAAAAGAGAACAATTTACTGTCATAAAATGTATGTAAAAATACTTATTTTCTCCTATGCCCTTACAACTCTCTAGTCTATGGAAATATACACCACTAACAATTTAGTAAAAAAAAAAAAAAAAAAAAAACAGAAAAGAATGATTATGGATCTGATTTCAATACCATTATTTTCATGCTTATTCTATCTGAAATAATTCATAGCAAAGGACTTCACAGAATAGTAAATTTTAACTTTAAACTATAAGTAATACACAGACTTTAAACTTTTACATTACTTTGATTCAACACAAAAGATTATAGCAATTTCATTAAAATACTAGAAGAACACATTTTAAATGTGGATTTAAATGAATAAATATTACCTTGTTATCTATGTTTATTAACACAATTATAGTGGTACTTTACGAAAGTATTACAAAATGTTACTTATCACATTTAAATTATATAAAACTATTCTGCTGTTCCTAGCAGTGTCAATGAGTACATTTGGCTCTTCATACAAGAACAAATAATGCATTTTTTTCATACAAGGACAAGCAAAGACTCTAGGATTGTAATAGGAAAACAAGAGATAATTAGTCTGTTTCACCCAGCCATGTTAACAAAAGCCAGCTTCAAAGCTTTTACATGTTGATAGGGTAGAATTGAAACAAAATTGCCAATTCCACAGGAGAAATTACAGTTAAGAGAAAGGAAATAACACATTGGGTAAAAATAAAAAATTTAAATGATTGATATAGTATTTCTTAAAGTATATTAAAAAAACTTCTGGGCTTAAGAATGGAATATAATGAACATTTCTGCCTTCCCTTTTCAAAAATCTTCATTAAACAATAAAGACATAAAAAACAAAAATGTGAAATTCAAAAATGTCCATTAAAAAATAAAGAGACATAAAAAACAAAAATGTGAAATCCATTGTCCACAAGATACTTTTTAGTTTCAAGCTACAACATGAGATAAGGAGGAGCTGAATACAGGAAAACCTCAAGAGGCAGTACTGAGGATAGCCAAGGAGACCCCTGCAGCAGCTACCCTCAGAAAAATCTGGAGGAGTCCCATCTGCTGAAAACAGTGGCAATATCTATGCTTCTTTCTTTCAAATAATAGAAAATGGGAGTGCAGGCTGACTTAAGACACTTGTCTCTGTATTGTTTGCAAACACAAAGAAGTAATAAAAATTAACTAGTTAAAGAAATAACCAAGGTCCCTCAGGGTTTTCTTAAAAAATATTCTGTGGGGCAAGGTAGAGACAAAATGAGTGTAAATATCTCTGTATTGATCTCTACTAAGAGAAAGATATCAACAATTTACAGATCCCAGTGGAAATCAACAGACTCCATAAAACTTAGCATTTCTAATTTTAAAAAATCTTACAAAACTTTTTTTGTGACTATATAACACACAACAAAGAGCCTTATCAAAAATTTGTTTAAAATATTTTTTTAATTCCAAATAGATAATTGGTAAAAACGTGAATATTTTGCAGAAAAAAAAATCAAGCAAATTAATGTTGACCTGCAACATTAATAATTCATCAACACAAACTTGAATTATAAAAAAAATCAGTGAAACATAGAGCTGGTTCTTCAAACGTAACAAAAGAGATTAAAAGTAAAAGGAACAAGACTCAAATAAAATCAGAGATGATAAGGGAGACCTTACAACCAATGTCTAGGAACATAATCTCATTAAGTATTAGTCTTAACAATTTTAGATTAACCAATTTGACAACCTAGAATAAATGGACAAATTCCTGAGCACATACACTTTACCAAGATTAAATCATGAATAAATAAAAAACTTAAACAAGCTAATAACACATAGCAAGATTTAATTAATAATAAAAAGCATCTAATCAAACAAAAGCCCAGGTACAGATGGCTTTACTACTGAGCTCTACCAAACACTTAAAGAAGAACTTGAAGATGAAAAAAAATTCTTTTCAATTTATTATAAAAAATAAAAGACAAAGGAATCCCTCCAAATAAATTCTATTACGGCCGTGTTATCCATATAGATACATAATAACAACAAAAGAAAACTACGTGTTAATATCATTGGTGGACATGAATACAAAATTCTAAACAAAATTATAGGAAAATGAATAGAAAGTCAATCAGAAGATTATTCACTACACTCAACTTGTATCATACTAGGGATATAAGGACTGTTGCATATATGCAAATAAGCAAATGTGATATACTTCATCAACTGAAGTACAAAAATCATATGCCCATCTCAACACCTGCAGAAAAAGCATTTATTAAATTTCAAGATTCCCTTCATTATAAAAATGCTGGACAAAAGAGGAATAGAAGGAACATCCCTCAAACTAGGGAAGGCCATTTAGAGCAAACCAACAGCTAATACACTAAGTGGAGCAAATTTGACAGCTTTCTCTTAAATTCTGGAAAAAGACAAGGATGCCTACTCTTCACCATTTTTTCATTCAACACCGTGCTAGAAGTCTTTGCCAGAGCATTCAGGCAAAAACAAAAACAAAAAAAGAAAAAGAAAAAAGAAAAAGAAAAGAAAGAAAATGACAAATGAATTGAAAAATAAGAACCGAAAGTCAAACTGGCATTTTTTGATGATTACATGATTTACATTTACTTATATGTAAATAAAACCTGAAGTCTCTACCAAAATACTTTTATAACTAATAAATGAATAATTTGGTGTAGTTGCTGGTCATAAATTTTAGAACACAAAAACCAGTGGCATTATATAAAAAAAAAAAAACAGTGGCATTGATATATGCCAACAGTAAGTCATGTGAAATTGAGATAAGAAAATTGATCCCATTTACAATAGCTATTTAAAAACCTGGGGATAAATTTCACCAAAGATGTGAAAGATTCTTATAAAAAAAAGTTTTAAAATACTGTGGAAATTTAGAAGGAGAGCAGAAATTGAAAACAATTGTTCATGAATTGGAACTCTATAATTTCAAAAATACCTTTATGAAAAATAAGGAGGTAAATCAAATCAAAATTTTTTCAAATTTTAGTAGTTACCAGGAAAGAGGATGCAGTTTATTTATTTGTTTTTGTTTGGGAAGTTAAAGACAAAAGTACTGCTATAATAGTATTTAAGCAACAATTTGTATATTTGTAGATTACCAATTAAGACTTGCATGCATAAAGTGGACCACTGTTACAATACTGTTATTTTGAACAGAGCTCTCTGATGATCAGATATTTAATGTAAAACCTTCTTAGTCTCCTGATAATAATGAGGATTTTGCTCAATTTCTGAGTTAGGAAGTAATATATTTATGTACTGATCATAATACTTAGACACTCGAGAGAATAGTTATGAAATTAATGAATATCCTTTTCATGAAGATATTGGTGCCTCAAGAATACTGGTATATTCTAGAGCAAATTAATTAGTCATAAATATGGAAAAAAAGATATACATACGTATTTTTTGCAATAGGTTAGTGTAATCAAAAGTTGTCTCATGTTTGACAGAACTATCACATACCTACTTGGAAATTACTCTAAATTGTATGAAAGTTTTCTTCAATACTTTTAAAATAATGTTTTTGGGAAATTATGTTGGAGCAATAAAAAGTAACAAGGTCTATTTTCAGTTGTGCCTTTAAAAAGTATAACTCTAATTATATACAAAATAATTTGCACAAAAATAGTGGATTTAAAAAAAATAGATGCAGACTGTTCAGGTAGTGTATTATTTTATTTTCTTATTATTTATACCACTAATAAGTAGAGTTCTTAAGTTATAGAAGGTCCTCAAGTTTGACAAAGAAATAACCTAAACTTGGAAGAGGTGGCTATCTTATTGAGATTGATGGATGTTGGCCCATGTTGTTCTTCTTTTTGACAGCTGTGACCTTCTATTTCTCAGACCTTAAGTCAGAAACTAATGGGAAGTCCTTAGTGACTTGAAATAATGAAAGCTGATTTATTTAGCCTTGATCTGGGTAAGACACGGAATGTCCAGCAAAGTGACCCTAAGGGCAAGGAATAAACTGGTAATTAAAGTGTAAAAAGAATAAAAGCCAGAAAGTGTCTCTGAAGATTTATCTATCTTTCTGTAATCATTGGATCAGAAAAAAAATGCAATTTAGAAAATTGACTTTGTTCCTGTATTTTTTCATTCATGTACCTTTTATTGTTCTTAGTTTTTGTAAAGCTTGTTTTATGTCAGTATGACTCCATCATTTACTAAAATGCTTACAGAGCACATATGATAACTCTTGATAATAATTATAGAAATAGTTTAAAGTGAAATATAAGTGAAAACCTGACAAATGTGAACGTGTGAGATTTCAGGTGATGCTAAACATGAAATGAGACACAAATACTTTTTTTCTGTTTGTATATCACAGACATGAAAATGATCATAAAAATCACATGTTCCAATAATACTGTTGTGTGACTATTTAAATATTACAATTTACAATGTCCATCTTTGCTTTCAGTGCACAAAGGGTTATCCAACAAGTTAAAAGGGGACTTATATTGATTTCACAGATTACATTTATAGTCACATTTATGAATATCATTGTATCACTTCTTACATTTCATCTGCTTAATATCTTAAGGTTTATTTAATGAACAGAAAAATAAAAGAACAACTGAAAATTAGGCCCTCTCTCCCAGTTCTTGCCTTATAGTAGTGGTTCAGTTGATAACAGATCACTAGATAGTGTCAAACCCATGTTTGCTACTCTGACCTGAAGTAAAATGATGAGGAAATGAAGAACCTTAGGGAGTTTTCCAATCCTTCTGAGTCTGCAACTTCTCCTATGCTGCCTTATAACTGCACTCACATCCCCTGGCAAAACAGCCTTTAGTTGGTGCTCTATGAGACTTGTAGAAGATAAAATTTCTGCTGGTTACTGTTTCCCCACAATTTTACCTTGTTTAGGAAGCTCCTAATCTCCAGGCCATGCCCATGATTCACTAAAATCCCTCAGGAGTATGTGCGGGTGGGAGGGTAGTTAAGAATCATGTGTTCATTAAGAAAGAATCTCTCCTCTAGAATTTTAGTATGTAGGGTCTTTGTTGTTCTCCAAGTGTTCAAAATAAAAAAAAAAAAAAAAAAAAAACATGAATTTAAAATTCGTATGGGATTTTCTATTAACAGAAAGGAACTATTGAACTAATATGATATTGTCATCTTACATAATAATGCATAATAATGACCAGTTTCTAAAAAAAAAAGATATAAATAAAACAAAATTTGGTTAATTTTTAAAAAGTATGACATTGCATTTTAGCTAAAATGGATACATTTATTAAGTTTACATGGATTGTGAACAGTGATACATTGTAACTTTTATCAAATTCATCAATTAGTTATTATTTTTTTCTTTTTTTAATCTTAATTTTCATTTTGATTGATTTTTATTTGTTTTAGTTATGACTCTAAAGGTTTGGGATGAAATTCTTATATTTGTAAACTAAAAAAATTTTATCTTAAAAATTTATTAAAGTTTAAAAATTGAGATTAAATTTAACAAACTTCTTAAATAAAGCAGGTATTTAGGAATATTTTTTCTTTGCTGACACTTATGTCACTTCCTTGGGTATTTTGGTTTTGTACTTTTTCCAACCCCTCACATTATTCGTGTTTTGACTTATATTCTAAAATGGAAATTTGTCATTTATTTGATCAAACATTAGTCTTTCATTTCATAAAAATTGAGAAATGACTTTTGCTGTTCTCTATTATGTTCTATTCATAGGGGTTTTAATGAAAATGTAATGACAGTTTAATAGTAATACAATTCTAGATTGAAACTTTATCTGAATAATTTCAAGATATTCTGGTATCATCTTATGAATTCCATTCTTAAAAACATGCTATTTAAATGTTGACCCTCTGTAGATAATATGTCAGTTTCTAGGTGATATAAGACAATTTCTATCCCAGTTTGAGCTGCTACAATAAAAAAAAATAGATTGGGTAGCTCATAAGCAAGAACAATTTCATTCTTTTAGTTTGGGAGGCTCAAAATCTAAAATAAAGATGTCAGCACTTTTGAGTTCTGGAGAGGACAATATTCTACTACTAAGTAGTAGAAGTCCCTTTGTGTCCTTACATGTTAGAAAATTGCTACCTAGTTCCCTGACCTCGTCCTATAGGCAATGATTCCACTTATGAAGACTCCAGCCTCATTTTCTTATTACCTCCCCAAAGCCCTTCCTTCAAATGCCAACACACTGGAGTGAGGATTCAACATATAAATTTTGAGAAGAAACTGACACTCAATCCTTTGAACTTTCTCATCTGTGGTATTTTGAAATTTACATATGATTAGAAAATATTTTTAATGTTCTAGTATAAAAATAGAATTCCTGGTTTTTTAAATTTTTAATCGCTTTTTGAAAATTTGCAGTTATCATCTCCTCATATAATTTTTATCTTCTTATGATTCCAATTAATCTCATGTTAAAATTTCTGACTTTACTCAATTTACTACTTTAAAAAAATATATTTTGCAATTTTCTCTTTCTCCTAATCCTAAAAATTATTTGTTTGCTTACTCTGCCTTCATCTATGATTTTTGTGTTCCATAATCCATGAATTTATCAGTATGTTTAATAGCTTCAACTTTCTTCAATTTATTTACTTATTTATTTATTTACAATTATGTTCATTCTTCCTGAGTAATAGCTAATAATTTTTAGAACTGTCAAGGTAGTTTAGGGACTGTGATGATTTATTTTTCATATCAACCTGACTGGGCCACAGGAAGCCCACATACCTTACTAAAATTATTTCCAAGTGTATCTATGAAGGTGTTTCAAAAATCTGTGAAGAAGTCAGCATTTTGATCAATAGACTGAATAAAGCATATGTATGTGCATGTCCTCCCATTTACTGAAGACTTGAGGAGAACCAAAAGGTAGAAGAAGGATGTATCTGTTCTTCCTGTGCCCAACTGCTTGACATGATACATTAACCTTCTGTTCTCTTGTGTTCCTGACCTTTAGGCTCACACTGGAATCTGTATCATCATTTCTTCTGTCTCTCTTGTTGTAGACTATAGAATGTAAACTGAGATGTTGGAGTTGCCTATCCAGCCTCCATAGTCATAAGTGAATGCCTCATAATTCAACACACACACACACACACACACACACACACACACACACACACACACAGAGCCTCATGAGTTTAAAAAATGTTTCTATTTTCTGTGGAGACAAAATTTAATAAAAAATAACTTTATATATCATAATTATCTATTCAACTACTTGTGGTCAGTGTTCTACACCTTCCAGATATGCATAAAAAAATCTATAAAGACTTTTGTCACTTTCAGTCAGTCAATGAGAAAGCATTAATAAAAGTTATTCAAAATCTCTTCTCAGCTGTCTTACTGGATTCCAATGCATGTTTTATTATCAGTATTGGCAAACTAATCAATGCCCCTCTTTCACCAAACTGATTTCAGTCTATGTTTTCTGAAGTTTTAATTGAATCATTTTTAGAATATAAACAGGTAGAACATAAAATATTAATCTGTGGATATGGCTGAAAATATTGATGCTTCACTCTTATTTGTTATCAATGTTTCTAAGAATAAACTGCTCCAGAATTCAGTAGCTTAGAACAACTGTAATTGTACTGGACCTTAACTGCTGAGGGCCATTACCAAGTAGGAATGACGCATCGATTTCCTTGCCAGCGGACCCCATGTTAAATTTGCTGTGACCTTGCATGTGTGTTTGAGAAAGATGACCCTACTCAAGGACGAGGGTGGATCCAGGATTAGGGTGTATCCTGCAGTTTGAGGAAGTATAGTATCCCGGTCCTTGGGTTTAGGGCGTTCCCAGTTTAAGACCTTGGGTTTTAGGGAAGTTCGATGTTGAGGATTATTGCTGCTGGAATTAGGGCGTTCCTGCTACCTGAGCTCCCCTTGAGCTCTCGTGAGATTCAGAGAGCATTTTGGGAAAAAAGCCTCGTGTAGTATGTGAATTGGGGGCAGCAGAACTGGGATTGCCCCAGAACGTGTGTGGAGGCCGGTGTGAGTTCGGGAATAAAGAATTGCTGTTTGAATCTACAAAGCTGTGTGGTGGCTCCTGATTCTGTGCCCAGCCAAGACTGCGGCACTTAACATTCTTGAGTCCTGGCTGCCAGCTAAGCTTTTGTATACATGAATCTGTTGAGACACAGCATTCAAGATGACTTCCCTTCTCATGTGTTTAATATCTGTTATAATTTGGATGTGAGGTGTTCCCCAGAAGCTCACGTGTGAGTCAATGCAAGAAGGTTTAGAGGAGGGATGATCCTGTTATGAGAGCCTTAATCCAATAGTGAATTAATCCCCTGACAGGGGTTAACTGAGTGGTAAACTGAAGGCAGGCAGGGTGTGGCTGGAGGAGGTGGATCATTGGGGGTGTGTTTTTGGAGTATATATTTTGTATCTGGTGAGTGGAGCCTCTCTGTGCTTCCTGATCATCATGTGAGCCACTTCCCTCTGCCTCAACTCTTCCAACATGTTGTTCAGCTTCACCTTGACCCCAAGGAATGGAGTCAGCTCCCTGTGGGTGGAGACCTCTGAAACCATAAGCTCTGAAATAAATTTTCCCTCTACTAAAATTGTACTGGTCAGCCTTTTAGTCACAGCAGCTAAAAAGCTGACTAAACAATGTCTTGTATTGGCTAGACTGATGAGCAGATACATGAAGTAATTTTATTTAGGTCATATATTTGGGACTACGTTTATGATTAACTGTTGACATTTTTCCCTGGTGGTTTCTGCATGTGGTTATCCATGATTTTGACAGCATAGCAACTGGATTCCACAAAGTGAAGCTTACTACACCCTCAGAGGCCTCACCTCAAAAATCCCTCTTCTGATGTATTATATTGATTAGAACTAGCCATAGGAAGATGTATATTTAACAGGCAGAAACAAACTATATCTCTTGAAATGATATGAAGATGTACACCAAGGACAAGGATATGTTCTTGGGTCAAATTCTTGGGGGACTAATATGCAAAACCCCAAACACTTTCCAACAACTGTTCATCTGGTTTCACTTTGTGGAAATCTGAAAATTAATTTGTCAAATGTCACAAAAATACATTTAAGAGTATTTTATATATGTTGTACATCATATTAGCATTTGAGACTTTGATATAAAAGTCAAAGACTGGAAGTAAAAGTTTTAAAAAATAATGCATATATGTATGAATATAACCATAGCTGTTTCTGTTACTTTCAGAATTAAAAATTATTTTCAAATAAAATAATACAGCTTGAGTTATGAATATTAATATTTTAATTCAATAGATATCTTCAAAGTCTAAAGTGAACTTCTAAAAAATTATGAACATAGCAATTGTTTCAGTAGGTAAAAAAAAACCCAAATTTTTCTTTTTTTATATGTCTATTTAATATCAAATTTCATTTTAATGTTTTTACAAAGCTTTTAAAATATTTTCTTTATGATTTTATGAAAATGTAAAGATACATTTATAAGTTGTCTTGCCTTTCTTACATTTTTCATGATGAAATAATTTTAGTAGGCTCTGACTAAATTAATAGACCATAAACATTACGGTGACTGACCAACTGAAGAATCTTTACCACTTTACTTAGTAGATTTAGTTACTAGAATTATGTGCTTAAATCACTACATTTTGCTGGTTCATAAACCATAAGACATTGATTCTATTCAATATTTTTCTTGGCCATAAAATAAGTTTCCAAGGGATAAGTATACATTTGAATTATATCTGCTCTATGAATATTGTTTTATGTAAGCACAATCTTAGAAAATTGCCAATAAATTTTTATTTATAAATAAAGCACACAGATATGCCTATTTGGAACAATGGTAATGCTCTTAAATTTCTATACTTCTTGAAATAAAATGACAAAAGCATAATTGATTTGTATTTTGAAAATAAGGTCATATTTAGGTAAATGCCTTAATTCATGGTTTGTAAAGAAGTAATTGTTGTGAGTAAAATTATTCTCAACACTGATGAACTTTAATGCAAAATCTAAGCTCTTGCTTATTAGAAAGTTCACTCCACTACTGTGCTTCCTGACTTCCATTTTACGTTCAGTCCAGTATTCTGGGCCACAAGAATGTGACTTGCTTTGTATAGTCTCAGTACTAAGATCTGTTGAAGCATGACTGGACTATCATTGCTGACCACGAATAGATTTCAGAGGAACCGGGAACTTAGATGTAAAGAGAATTTTAACTCACCAATCCCTAATTGAAGTTTTATATTTACTAAATAAAAATAGGCAACACTTTATAAACTGCTAAGATTCACCTATTACCAAAATTAAATACATGTATTTTTACATAAATTTATATTTCTTACAGATTTTTCAAAGTCATAAATTAGACACTATGAAATTTTGATAGGTTTCAGGATCTGCTACTGCTCAGATATCCTTATTTAATATTAACTAAGAAATGCGGATCCTGATTTAATTTTAACTAGAATTAACATAAATTGTTATGTTTTTAAAATATTATGTAACTGATTCCCTATTAAAGTTACTTTATAAATCTGACCTACAAAAACATATACATCAGAAATTATTAAGAATTTCTATAATTCTTAGCATTGTATGGTTGTTAGATGATATTTATCAATTTCCTCTTTTACCATCCATTTCAGATTTCTCACTTGGGCTCCTTAAATACCATTTCTGGTGGCGTTACTCAGATTTTTATTTGCAGGTCATCTTGTCTTCCACAGGTCATATTTGCTGCAATTTCACTTTAAATACAATTTAATATGAGAGCATATCCAGTCCATAAACAAATGCCATGAGATATTTTTTCCAAATATATCCAGAGACTCAGCTCTTTTACTGTCCTGTGTTGTCTGGTATGTTGCATTTTCTTGTATAGTGGCCAAGCACTCTTAGATAAGTTATGTCATCCATTGTAAATTACAGTTTACTATTTACATAACTATTCAGTCAGGTACTTGGGAGGATTAAGTTCCTTGTAGCAGTGTCATGGCTGAATGCCTCCTTTTCTTCTTGGCTGTCAGAGGGAAGCCAGTATCATTTTCCAATGGTGACCTGCTTTTCTTGATTTGTGATCCCTTCATCATCAAATCAGCACCATGACCTCAAACTTACATGCTTGAAATGGCTTTCATTTCCTCACTTTGAAACAAACAGAGAAAATAAACTAGCAATTCTGTGTTTTGAGAGAGCCTATTTAGTTAATTTCCCTATTGAGAATTTGTTAACCATAGTCAACTATCTTAGCTGTAATTGCAACTACAAATCCCTTTGTCAATGTAACACTAAAATCATGGACTCATATATACAGAGTCCTATAAATTATGATTGGAACTATTTAGGTAGCCATTGTAGAATTTTCTCTACCAAAAGTAGAAAATACTTGAGAAGGAAGATGTATAAACATTCTATTGCTGCCTAACAATATTGCTACATGCTTAACACACATTTATTCTACAAATTGAGGGTGAACAGTTCAGAACTTTGTCAAAATCTTTGTCAGGATCTTTGTCAAAAATAAAATCAACAAGCCCATTAGATCTGGATTCTAACTTGGAAATTTGACTAAAGAAGGTTATATATCATGTCTATGTTATGTTGATATAATTGAATTCATTATGGTTGTGGGGAGAAAGAATTAATTTTCTTAGCTTTAAGGTTAAGATTGTTATTTGTAGAAGGCTTAGTTTCCAGAGCTTACTTTCTTTCATTCTTTTTTTTTTTTTTTTTTGGTCTCTTGAGTACTTTCAAAATAACTATTTGCCTCACAGGCCAATGAGGAAAATCACTTCCTACAATGAGCATTGCAATCTTAGGTAATGCAATATTGCACATGTCATATTTATCTTCTATCATTTTTGTCTTATTCTATTAGCTAAACTCAAGTCACTGACCAGTCCCATTAAATACAGGAAATTACGCAAAGGAGTGAATGCTAGGAGGGAGAGATCATGGAGGAGTCATCTAAATGTTTTCATGGCAGAAAAATTTTGATAACAAAATAAAAATTGGGAGGAACATGTGGATGTGGAAGTAGAGAGAGGCAGGGTAGTGAAAGAGAGGGAGTGCCTGATGATATGAGGGGATAACTTGACACTTATTCATTTGAACTGATGATAGATATGGGAACTCCTTGAGCTGCTTTATCTAACATTCAATCGACTCCATGTTGGGTTTGTGTGTTTGTAGTGTAGTTTGAGTTTGGTTTCTGTCACCAGCAACCTCCACTGATAGGGGATCATGATCTTATACCAATAAATATGAATTTTCAAACATATATGAACAGTTAATGTTAGCTATTAAATTATAATTCTTAAACAGAAATAAAAATAAACACAAATACTAGATTGAATTGCCATATGAAAATAATAGAAGATTATTTCAGCTGAAAATTATCTTTATTATCTCTCCATTCAAAAAGTCATTTCAGAAATTTTTTTTCCATAATAAAGTATATATAAATTGTAATTGGGTCAATAAAATTGTTAAATGAATTTTTATGAAAATAATATTATTTCTGAAACTGAAGGTAAATCATGAATATAATCATGATTTAAGAAATAAAACAAGAATGAAACTTCAAATTATTACATTATAAGTGATACCTCAGATGGAAAAAGAAAGAGAATGCTCAGTTTTCTTAAGGCATCAAATACCTAGGTTGGATGTGAAAATTTAAAAAAAAAAAAAAAAAAAAAAAACATAATGAATCAGGAGCAAAAGATCTCAATGGGAATGTTCCAAATTATCAAGATTTTTGCTTACTACATTAAGGATGTAATTTCTGAAGTAGTTAGAAAATATACAGAATTGCTTTTTAAGAGTTTACAAATCATATTTTGAATTATATGTATCCTACCTGTCAACAATGTAAAATGATTAACCTTGATTGATAGCTAGAACAGGCGTAAGTCAATTATGAGTTTCTTGAATTAGATTAAATGAATAATGAAAATATGAAAAAAGCAAGGAGCTCCAGCTTTGATATTTTCTGGCTGATATTTGGAAATTATCGATATGTAGATTACAGCTAAATCCAAATAAATTAATATCATTTTGAAGTGAGAGATGGCATTTATTGGATCCCAGTGAAAATTACAAAGTAATTATCAATAAGTGAAAAGAACATGAAGATAGTTGAGTGTAGGTGGCCAAAAGAGTTTTGGGAAGGAAGCTGTCATCAGTATGTCAAATTGATCGTAAGAAAAAAAAAAAAACACTTTAAATAATAAAAAGTTATCAAATCCTACATTGCACAGTAAATAAATTACTTTTACAAAGACATCTTTGGAAAATAAATTTGAAGATAGAAAGCATGGTGTAGTCGTTGAAAAATAAATATGAAGAATTTACCTTCAGTTTGACATTATCAGTCTTGATATCAAGTATCATGAGGTCATTAGGTGGAGAGAGAAGTAGACAGAATATTGTCTTGGAGGCAGGGCAAGAGGAGAGTGATCATAGGAAATAACAAGCCTTAAGTAAAAAGGACTGAGAAACATCTTTTCTTTTAGTCTTTTGCTTAAATAATTACTAAGCCCTTGTATTGGATGTGTTGTCTGCAGAAGAGAAGCACTAGTGTCACTTAGGAATCCCAGGGCTTTCCCCAGATCTTCTGAATCAGAATTTATGGTTTAACAGCAGCACCCTGTGAAACTTTACTCTAGACTGTCCTGGTGCACAGACATATGGCTCAACACTTAAAAAGAGAAACTTTCTACCAAAGCTTGTGACAAGTTAGTGCTCAATTTACAGTCTGGAGCACATCAATGTCATACATCTTTTACACTAATGCCACTCATTTTCAAGAAAACCATCTTCTTGTAAAGAGTAAGTACTTCACTGTAGACAACTGATAGGAGATATACCTGATTATTGTCCTTACGTAAACAATTTCTGACTATCTTAATTCTGAAATGTGTTCATAGCTAATTAGTTTTCAGTAGAGGAAAACAAAACTGAAGAGGGGAAATGTGGCTAAAATCTGCCATTAGAGTGTTCATTAAGAGTATCATGAAAAGCAGCAGCTAAGAGGCTCTGATTTCCTCGTGGGTAGAACTAATAGACATCCAAATATTTCCTAAAGAATAGGTCTCCAATCTCCCAAACCATACCCAATGTTAATATATATGATTGAAAACAATTTACTAATCATGAAGCCCATGCCCCCCCCCCAAATTCTATAGCAATACTATCAACTTTAAGTTATATAGGTTGAAATGAAGGTTCTGATTTGCTGAATCTGTAGCACCAACAACACTAAGAGTTTTCTAGTTCTCAGGTTACATTAATGCTGCTAGAGCAGCCTTTATTTGATTGACTTGTTTGCATTTGTGCATCTGCTGTGTCACTTGTAACTAAGTTTTCTTCATGGAGTTGCTTGTCCCAAACATAAATGTTTTTGCAAGACTCCTTTGCAAGACTCCTTTAAACAACAGTTGAATAGTGATATAGAGTGACTATTTATGTGTGGCTAAGGAACTCATTTGTTCAGGTAGCTTACAAATTAGGATTCATATTCTTTGCAACTTTCCTGAAAGCAAATCTGCTCTGGAACTACCTGGATTGAGTACTGTGGGAGCAGGCGCGCACAATTTCTACACTGAAATAAAAACCAATGCTTCAGATCAAGATGACTAAGTCCAAATTGCCCAGAGACTTTTACATTTTACTGAAACATCAGACACAAAGAGAAAAAAATAAATATCAAATAACCTTCTATTTCATTTATGTTGCAAATAACTTACATTTATAAGAATCACTTGTCTGTAAAAAAGATAGAGTGCTGCTTAAACCTTCACAAGCAAAGCACAGTGAAATAGAGACTGTTATTGTGTTGATGAAATGTCCCTTATCAGAACATATTCACATTCCACAGTTCTGTAAATAAGTCTCCATTGTTAAAGATAAAGGAAAAACTATTACTTCAGACAGCCCTCTAACCGGCTGTTTGACAGAAATAAATAATACCAAAAATAAAATAAATAAATAAATAAAAGCACAGTATGCTAAATATAGACTCTTAAGTACTCCAAAGTTACACTAAAAATTAGAATTGGCACTCATGAGTATTGGGCAAGATGAAAAGATCCTGATTAAATCTGAATGACTCTGCTTTCTAATCATATCAAGTAAGACACATAATTTCTGAGTCTGTTTGCTCCTTTAAAAAATTAGAATAAAGATTATGTTTCTCTTCCCTATGAAATGATGAAGATTTAATTAAAAATAAAAAGGATATTTGCTACAAATTACAGATCATTACATAAATGAAAAGAATTTATGATATAATATTTGAAACTGAGGAAATAAAGTAATTCCTATTATCAATGCAAATTAATTAAAAATTCTACATAAAAATAAATTCTAAATGATAATGAGTCAACATACAGATTTTTTTTAAAAAAATGCATTTGTTGGCTTATGGATTGATATATTTTATAATAAAATCTAAAATTAAGTCTATAATAAAATCTAAACATCAAGCCAAATTCAGATTTTTCTCTTCAAATTCATTAAAAATATTGCCATGTTTTGTCATTTTCTATTAATGTTTTAGCAATCAGTTAACACTGTATATTCCTGTATACATTATTACAGTGTGATCTAACTTTTTATTAAAATGTACTACTTTAAAATATCTTAAGAAAAAAAATATGGTTTAAAATTATTTTAATTGGAGAAACAATTTTGATGGATAGTAATCATATATCTTCAACCTTATGACTACATAATGGAATCACATGGATTAGAATAGAGAAAAAAAGAAATCTTTATTAATAAATTTTGCATTTAATTTTATGGATCTTTACATAATGTAAAACAACAAAATTTTCGTATGTGCATTAAACAGACAGGGCAAAATGAAACAAACATTTTTTTTTTTTTTTTTTTTTTTAGATTTGAAATAAACCAAGGAAAGCCTAGGAAACAATAGAAAGAGAACAAAATAAATGTTGGTACGCATAGACTACAATGGAGATCCTGTTGAAGAACTTTTCCAGTTCAGTCTTATCAGAAGACCAGCATAAGAAAGACAAGGCCCAGGTAAGAAGCTGGTGTGGTAACCCTTTACAATTCATGAATATAAAGATTCACACTTCATGAAAATTGAACTCCAATTCTCTCCCTTTTTTTTCCCTCCCCCTTGCCCCTCATAGCCTCTTATAATTTTATGTATCCTTGAAGGTCTCCTACCATTTCCATATGCTTTCCCTTCTCTCTCCGTTTCTCTCCCCCCATATGTAATGCTTTAAATAATCAATAAAAAATTATTAAAAAAAAAAAAAAGAAAAAAAAAAAGAAAATTGAACTTCATAAATCCCACCCTGAACTTAAAAGATAAAATAAGATTGTTACCTTTATATTTAGAATTTGAATTTTTACTAACAAAATATATGACTTTAATGTGTTTTCAGGTCAGTAGCCCCTAGGCATTTGGCTTCAGCAAATCCAAATCTTCTGTAAAAAAGAATCCCTATCCACCCCAATACTAGGACTTACTACTGAATTACTATTGCTCAAAATCACCCAAATTACATGCTTGTAATCCCAGTAATGTTGGAGGCTAAGGCAAGAGTATTGTGAGTTCAAGGAGAGCCTAGGCAACTTAGTATCAAAATAAAAATTAAAAAATAAACTGAGGCTATAACTCAGAATCAGATGGTCCCAAGGTTCAATTCCAAGTACTACAAAAATTTTTTTATTAAATAATAAAAATAATCAAATAAATAAAACCTGTATTGCCAAATTGTTACAGATATAGCATATATGTTACAGAAGAATATCACAAAAAATGAAATTATCTTTCATTTTTGAAAGAAAATTACTTTTTCTTTGTATTGTCCTTAGAGGAGTTTTAAAAATTAGGTAAGAAAGTACAAAATAAATATTTAGATCATCGTTTAAGACCATATTTTATTCAGGAACATTGTTGACTTCTAGTACGTAAGTGTAAATATGGCTTCTAATACCTGAGTGAAAGTATGTGGGGGAAATGAAAACTTCAAAAGGCACAACAGTTTTCTGATCCCTCTGTTAAAGCATAATCTCAAAGTTGCTCTATACTGTAAAGATGCCAAGTTTAGGGACCAAAATGCTATCACTCTTCAGAATTTGAATTCTAGTCAAAAAGTCACACTTATTCCCAGCCTACCCCTCCACCATGGGCTCCGCAGCAGGACAGGCTCCATGTCTCACGGAAGAAGTGAAGGTCATTCTTCCTCACCTCTTCCCTCTCCAGAGCCCCTGAATTACAACACTCTGGATTCCACCATGAGGAAAGAGCTGAAAGTCAAGGTGTCTGTCCTCCGTGAATTGAGAGTAGATGACTCTTTCACATTCTCCAGCCTGGTTCTTCTATATATGAATCATCTCCAGGGACAGAATTTGCCTGGAGATGTTTATGTCTGAACCCTCTCAATTTCTGATTTTAATTCATTTTAACCCATGTAAAACTCCCATGTTTTGTTCAGTTTTCTTCTAGCAGATTCACATGGGGGTAGAGTTCATTGTAGGTTGCCTGGACTAACACCGCTTCCTTAGGTCCCTGCTGGTCCTTGGGTTCTGAGAGTCTTTTCCTCATGGAGGAGTCAGCAGCATTGTGCATGGCTACACCAGTTCTTGCTCTCACCCTTTCCTCTACTTTCTCGGTAGGATATTTGCTCCATCTGACAAATAACCACATTCTCATCTATGTTGTCTCAGCTATTAAAAGCATTTCCCAATTTAACACCCTGTCACACTCTCAATTTTTCTGCTTCCCACCGTAGGAGAAAATGAACACAGGGGAGTTTCATGTCACCTTTGTGTGTTTAAACCAAAATAGGACATGTTTTGCCCATACTCATTACTGGTACATTTAAAAAACAAACAAACAAAAAATAGATGAACAAAATATAGAGTTACTTGCCATTATACAAACTCAAGGTTGAATAACACATTTTTCTTATGTTATCTATAATATTCACAATGATCATGCACTTATTATGTATATAAATTAGAAATAAAATCAACCACAATGTTTATTTTTTTTTTAAAGACAAGCAAGTTTAAAGTGAAAGAGAAAATTCCCTCATTATGCGTCTCAGGGCTTCTGTTAAGGTTTTCTCATTTTTTTTTTTTTTTTTTTTTGCAGAATTACCACCTCATTCTCAAAAATACTGCTCATTTAAGATCAAGAAGAGAATGTGGGTTTTAGAAGACATTGCTTCAATACTCAGTCAATTTGAAGATTTTTCATTCAAGTTTGAAGTCAGGGAAGCATGTACTTGTGTTATACTCTGTACTCCTTTGTATTATCAACAAAGTTAAAATGCCTTGTAGACTTCAGTGGAAAGTCTTTCAACTAATATTTTCATTTTCTGAACAGGGTAAATATGCTTAGCTAACTACATTTGTTAAGGTTGGTATTTTAAAATGCTATCAAGCCTTCAGAGTGCAAAGGATCTTACACAGGGTACAGAAATGGACAAAGAAATGCATTTGTTTCTGACCAATTACTACGGTTAGTTATCTCACAAAATGCAGGATTCCTTCAAGGCAGTGTTTGCCTCTGAAAACTCATCTGTGCTGAGAGTGAAATGCCAGAATTCTGAGTTTCTTACACATATTTAATATATGACAAACCATATCCTAGATCTGTTCAATTAGCAAAATAAAACCGTGACATGCATTGATCCTAGTAAGTATGTATTAAGATTGAGAAGCTACTTGTAATTTTAGTTGCTTACGAAACTTGGAAAATTTTAATTATTTATAAAACAAATACAAACTTTTTTTTAGAGAATGAAAATTCAATATAATCTAATGTAGGTGCTCTTCTGAATGATTAATATAGAAATTGCTTATGAGAAAATCCCTTCCAAAAATTCTAGAGATAAAAACATAACATTTTTGTAAATTATTTCCCGTATTTTCAATAAAATATTTTCATTAATAGACTATCAGAATTTCTACATTTAGCTGTACAACCCTTCCTATAAGAGTTAAAATATTTTTGCTGTCACTGTCTTCACTAGTTATCAGCTTTTCTGTATAATTCTGTGCACATATATGAATGTGTACATATAAGTATATATGTCTACATTTTTATTTACATATACTTGTAATTTCTTGTCTTAGGTTACATGCACCTAGAAACAGAGTTCATATTAATCCATGCCCTTATTTTACAGATGTTGCCATGGTGCTGTATTATCAACAATTATTTCCACAGTGGTGAATAATTCTACTGTGTATTCTCTAGGAAGAATATGACATATAAACAAAATAATGTATTCCATATAATGTTTTCTTTTCAGGTAAGAAATTATCATTGTTGAACTGAAATAAAAAATGCTTTCTATGTGTGCTTTATATCTGGATTACCATTGAGCTTTCTTACTCTTACCTATCATGGTGTCAACAATGCCCAAGAAAGAGTTTGCAGCATGCAGATTAAAGATATAATTAATAATTAATATTTTAAATGAAGAAATGAAGGATTCAAAAACTCTATTGAACAAATAGTATATAATTAATGATGCTTTGTTAAATACCATAATAACACTGCCAGATGCTTTGCAGTTTTAGCTTTATGCAATCCCAGTTCTTTGTCATTGTCTGAAAATTAAACAATAAAGTATTTACTTTTGTAATGATATAAATTAAAACTCACTGGATAAACTACTCTGTTTAAGACAGCATTTAGTGTTTCTGCTTATAGTATTCAAAATATGAATGAGTTAGGTGAAAATTTCAATAATTATTCATTCAATGAAATGCTCATTAAAAGCTCATGAAATATCAGGAACATATCTAACATGCTCAGTCTATGAAGAAAGGTTTTTGAGGGCTTGACTCGGTCTCCTGTCCAGGGTAATTGCCTACCACAAGGAAGACGGAATTGGGAACTGTGAAGGTGTGGTGGCTGGTTTTTGTTCGATGGGTATGTGGAGGTGTGTCTCCCTGCCTGTCCTCAGGGACAAGGTGTAGTAAAAGTTGCTCACTAAAACTGTAATAGGGCAAAAGCTCCAATGCTGAAAATGTGTTAAGTAAGCTACAAGAAGCTAATGTGGTTGGAGAGGAGAGAATGAGGCCTAACACACAGGTTCCTATGAGGTAGAGGAAGTACATAGCCAGACAATGAAAGACTTTCCAGTAGGCAGTAAAATTTGCTAAATTTAAAATAAGAATCATTATATATTGCAATACTTTGCTCAAGGGCTGTATTCTATGTAGTCTTTGTGATATAAATCCCTCTGTCTCAACAGAATGTTAGAAAATTCTCATTTTTCTTTTTAAAAGTTAATTAGAGGGTGCACTGTGTCATAGCTCTGTTTAAAAGTCTCTAATTACAATGTGTTAAGTAACTGTGGTGTGATACCATGCTGAGTGTGAGACTTCACATTTTTCATGCAGATTTTCTTTAAAAATGACAAAATTCTTTTAATGTAAAAGGGGAGGTGTGATAAAGAGTCACAGTAGGAAAAAAAAGTCAAAGATACAAAACTCCTATGTGAATAATTGAAAACATTCATGCATTGTATACTTAACATGAATTTAATGATGTCAACCATCATTGACAAATTTTCTGACAAGTGGAGAATATTGTGATATTTAGTTCATTTTGGCAATTTCATATACCAAACTCTAGATAATATTTTTACATTAACATTTTTTTGGGGGGGTATTAAACCCAGGGACACTCGACCACTGAGCCATACTTTATATTTTATATTTAGAGACAGGGTCTCGCTGAGTTGCATACTGCTTCACTTTTGCTGAGGCTGACTTTTAACAGGCCGTCCTCCTGCCTCAGCCTCCTGAGCCACTGGGATTAGAGGCAGTCACCACGGCACCTGGCTTACATTAGCTTTCTAGACATCATCTCTTTCTCCTTAAATTTGTCTCAAAACACAGAGAAGAGTATATTAGGTAGAACTCTCTGTTGGCCCTTGTGGCGAAAGGATTCAAACTTGGATTCCCTGCTTCAGAAGACCTGTTTAGCAGCTGTTTGGCAGGGATGTTGGAAACTTCTTTTGACTCACAAAACCTCTAGGTTTAGATTTAGACTGGATCCCCATCTTCGTTCTGAAGTGTGATTTTCTCTGCTGCAAATTCTGAGTCACCTAAAGAATTATGTAAGTATATGTATTCCTATCTAACACTCTCAAAGCATTCTCCATTTAGCAGATAGAATCATCTAAAACTGAAAATGAACCCCTCAATTTTGTGTGTGTGTGTGTGTGTGTGTGTGTGTGTGTATGTGTGTGGTGCTGGGATTGAACCCAGGGCCTTGTACATGTAAGGCAAACACTCTACCAACTGAGCTATATCCCCAGGCCCCTCAATTGCCTTCTTAATGTACCAAAGCCAGCATGTTTCAACTGTATTTATAAAGCAAGCTGTAAATATTATTGAAGAAATAAGATCTTAATTTGCTGCCCTCAGTAATGTGTACAGTCACATACTGATTAGTTCTCACCCTTCAGCCATGTGCCTCCATTGCATGCTAAACATACTCAACATTACCTCTCTCATTCTGCCAAGTCTCTGCAATTACAAGCAAATTCTGGGGACCTTTTCTATTCCAATGTCATATTCATAGATCCAGGGAGGCTACTTTAGCAAATAACTTAGTCAACTTTCTTCTGTAAAAGACCAAATAGCTTTTTAAGATTTAAAGCCTGCATTAGCCTTCTTATGCCACCATTAAAAAAAAAAAAAAAAAAAAAAAACATGGATTGGGAGGATTAAACACCATACAATTTTACTTTGCATACACAAGTTTTATACAAGTTTATTTTGAGGTTGAGTACCTGTAGGGCTCTCTTCCTGGATTGTAGAAGGCTGTCTTCTCATTGTGTCATCAAATATCTGAGACAGTGATCTCACTAGTGCCTTTTAAGGACATTGATCCTATAGATTCAAGACCCCACTCCTAATTTTGCTTAGCCATAATTACTTCTTATTGGCCTTATGTCTAAACACCATCATATTGGGAGTTAGGATTCAATTTTTGATGCTCAGGGGGAAACTCATTTTCTACACTGTGTGCCCACTATTTCAATGTACCCTTGTTCTGTAAAGCAACATTAGACAATCAGTACTCAATACATCTAACCTTATTACAAATAACTTGTATCTCCAAATGTAGATTACAAAATGGACTTTACCTACAAGTTTTGTTTGCACACTGAGATGGTTTAACTTTCTAAAATGTGGTTTTAGAGGGTCCTTTTTAGTCTCCTCTCTCTCTAAAAACTCATTGTAATCATATTTCATGCATATAGTCAATCACCGTTTCTAAATTGTCTTGTTTTTTAGCCTATATTTCTAAAAAATATTCCTGTTTTAGCAGAATGAAGCCCCTGTTGGGAGTTACTTGGAAACACTGGAATTTGTATTTCTGGATACATATCACCACCCTTTCATGGTTATCCTTTAGCTGAAGTGCTCCAATGTCTCCATGGGATGTTTGAAGAGTTAATTGACCCCACATGAGTCTTGGACAAATAAGTCAGTTATAAGAGCAATAACTATAACCAAGCAAATTGAATCTTCTAACAGGTATGCCAGCAAAGACAACAGATTTTCTAAGGGGCAGCTATGACTGAACTTTGGAAAGCATTGCTGAGCTAGGTGTGTTTTTACTGCAAATGGTGTCAGGATTGAGTTTCACAAGAACTGTATTTTGAGTTACTACCTCTGAGACAAGAGAAGACACGTTTAAAAATACATTTCAAAAATTTGTTCCATGTCACCAGAAATCTTACCTAACATGGAAATTCAACCTCATTAAAAGTCATTTTAAAGGATATATATATATATATATATATATATATATATATATATATATATATATATAGCAGAGAAAATACAATTGATTCTGGAGTAAAAGTATGCTTTTTTTTTTTTTTTTTACAAAGGAAGGTAATTAATGAAATCATTTATTTTTCTCTAAACTATAACTGTATTGAAATAACAACAATGTCTATTTTTCCTTTGTGTTATAGGACTATTTATATATTTGTGAATGTAGATATTTACTAATTAGAATATTGGTGCAATCTTTGAATGTTATGGTCCTAGAAAGAAAAAAATTTGAAGGTTTTCAGATTAAATATTAAAGGGAAATACATTAATATTGCTGGATACAAAATCACTATACAAGTGTAAATATAATTTCTATTCCTCTGCAAAACAAACAAACAAAAGTTTTTAAGACACAAGAGCAAATACCTGGTGGAAAACTTCTTGATATATTTGACCATTTTAAAATACAGAACTGCTCAAGAAAATCTAACATATGAGCAAGATGTGGCTGTACTAGATATACAGGACAATTGATACTGATGTACATGTTTCTTATATGAATGTGGAGTTATTATTTTTACTTCAAATTGTTTAATAAACAATTTGTGTATTTTCCTATAGTGTAAATACAACCTCATCTATAGTCCATATAGTAAATCCTTATACACAAGCAAGAAAATTGTGGTTACTTTAAATGCAATATTGTTATTATAATACTGTAGTAATTTTTTGTTTGGTAAAAGGCTATTTTTCTCTTATTTCAGTGTGTAGATGCACTCCATACTTTTGAAAAAGATTATGTAATCTTTACTGTTTAAAATGATTTCCAGATTATTTTTGCATATCCTAAAAGAAAATCTGGATAATTGAAAAATGAGTTATAAAATTCATCTCAATATTTTTTCTAATTTCTTAGTATTCATATTAGATATATCACACTTGTTTAACACTTGATACTAGTAACCACTTTAAGTCTAACAGAGTAATAAAGGAAATGTGGAAAAATCTACATCCACAAATGGGCTAGGATATTAAATTGATAATCAGAGACTAGAAGTGAGAATACTTAATATCAATGGAAAGTACTGTAAATGTTAACATGCTTTAATAATCTGTGTTAGTCAGCATTTCATTATTGAAACCAAAATACCTGACAAGAACAACTTAGAGGTGAAGCAGTTTGTATTGGATAACAGTTTCAGACGTTCAGTCCATCCATGGATGATTGACTCCATCTCTTTGGGGCCCAGGATGAAGCAAAACATGGTAGAAAGATAGTGGGGTTTGAAGGATGTTCACCTCATGGCAGCTAGAAAACACGGACAGAAAGTGAGGTGCCTGGAAAATAGAAACCCCATAGGCACATCCCCACTGAGCTACTTTTCCCAGTTATGCCTCATCTGCCTCTAAAGTTACCATACAGTTTTTCTATTCAAATTATCAATCCATGAAATGGATTGATCTACTGATTTGTTTAAAGCTTTTAGAACCTTATTATTTCAACTCTGAACATTCATGCAATAAAACTCAGGAAGTTTCTAAAATTGAGCTTGAGGTGCTTCTTTCTATTGTGATTTTATATGTAATCTTACCAAGGTAATTGGATGACATTGATATTTGTTTGTTGCTGCTAGAGAAGAGATCCATAATAAGACTATATTCCTTTTTTTCATCCCCAAGAAATGGCTAAATATTCATGTTTGTGTACTGTAAGATCTACTTAAGGGTTATATAAATGGCTTTTGAGTTGCAACACTGAGAAACCACCAAAGTCTAATGAACTGGGAAAGATTTCATCTCACTAATGTAATCTGAGGTTCTGAGGTTTTGGAATATGTCTTTGAATTAAAACTCAATAAAGAGGACTCATGTAAAATGCAACACTTAAATTCCCCAAAGATTTCAGCATCCTTTTAAATAGACTAAACTATTATACAACAGAAAAAGAAAGGCCAATAAAGCTGATCACCATGCACAAATGATTAAGAAATCCTTCTTTCCCATGGTAAGATAACTCTTAAATTCCTACTTCCAACAAAGGATTAAGCAATTATGAATGAGGTTGAATTTCTCATTACATCAGCATGGGAATTGGAGCACGCATATTATTATAGTAGAAAAATGAAGATTTTTATTGTTTTCTGAAAATAATCTATATAAAGGATTTTATGTTGATTTTTATCCCTGGACCTTTGCCCTGCCCACTATAGAAGCATATAACCAAAAAATTCCTTCAAATTATAGGTTTTATGTTAATCTAATATCTGAAATAGCTATAATTCAGCAGATTACAGTGTATTAAATCTCAACCATCCACTAAAACTGCTCATTTATTTAAGATGTTGAGAGCATAACTTTACTCTATGTGCTGTTTCAACATTGAAGTTTCAACAATATCCATAACAGAAAAGGTTGCTGCTCTCATGGATTTGATATTGTAGTGGAAAAAAGATAATAGTCAAATGAGAAGTTGAATAAGCTAGAACATATTAATTATAAATATAATCAGATACAAAATAAAATTAGTAGTATAGCAACTACTCTACACATGTAGGCTAGTCTATGTTTTTTAAAAGATTAAAAAAGTTGGGAATAATTTTTATATAATGATAGACCAGGAATGTAAAACAAAACAACTTTCACCAATGAAAACCTACTTTCTATGGGGACTAATGACCTAGGAAGAGAAGAGAAGGGGATGATGTCAGAGATGGAGGCCAGAGTAAGGAATGTGGATTTTATTATAAATGCATTCAAAAGTCACAGCATGGTCTTACTTTGATTATTTATAGTATATTTATGATGCTTATTTATGACAGCTATGTGAAAAGTCATATTAAAAGAGGTGTCAAAAAGTAGGATCCAGAAATGACAATTTTCAGGGTATTTACCATTATTCTGATGAAAATATTTTTTTTATTAAGCTGTCACAATGTAACCTAAAATCATGACTAATCACTTATTGATGAAGCATTTTCTAAGATTTTTTCACCTGAGTTATAGAATCAAAAATGGGCATCTCAGGCTGAAGAGTCATTACATCTCCTAATAGGAGTTCACTGTCAAGCCAATATCTGATTTTTTTGGGTGAGTATATCTAGCAATTTATGAAAAAGCAAGTTAAAAACTTCACAAGGGGGTATATGCTTCCTCCCCCCCTTTTTTTTTTTGTTTTGGGGACACAAAGATAACAATTTGCCTTGACAGCTAGAGTTCAGAGATTAGAATACTGTATTAACTCCAAACTCACCTGCTGCTCATAAATGCTAGAGGGGTTTATTTCACTCTGTAACTGCAACTTTCCCCCCTTGAAATATTGGAACTATCTCCTCTGGATCTCATGAGGTAAGAAATAACAAGCAAAGAACATAATACCTTATCTCTAACATGCCTTCAAAGGTGGAACCAGTAAAACAATACCACAAAGCATTTGTTTGTGTGGTATTTCTTCACTCCAGGGTTTGGTCAAAGCTCAAGCTTATGTTACCCTTTCAGGGATGAAGTCACAGCTGCCCGGCCATCCTGACATATCTTCTGGCTAGATGATTGATAATGGGAAGGTGAAACTGAAATGGGTAGGTGAGAGCTGGGCAAAAGCTCACAAAAACAGCCAGTGTCAAGTGTGTGTGCTGTCTCACATGCACACCATCTCTCCATGGCTGTCTCCCTCTCTGCCTTGCCCCACGGTCCTCATCCCTCATAAATATGAATCAACCAGGTCGCTACTGATTATTTACTCTACCCCTCCACAGGATAACATGTTCCATACTACACTGTTAGCACCTTTGTCACCTCTGTACCCAGTGTCCAAAGAGAATTGGTATTTGAGTTCCTGTGCCCAATAGAGTAATAACAATTCAAATCCTTATTTCCTTGAAGTTTCTGAGCAAGATCTAATGGAGTGGGTGAGAACTTGGAGTCTAGTGAGACCTTGGCTCTATTTAACTTTAAAGCAGCTGAATTTTTCGTGGACAAATATAAAGGAATCAGAGGAATATTAAGAAAGTATCTCTGAACCAGTGGTGGAGACACAATGGGTTTTATGTTCAAGACCAGCAACTAGCCTCAGGAATCAAATGGCACTTCCTTTCCTTGAGGAGGAAAGAGAGAGAACTGCAAGCCACAATCAGGATGCTTGGGTCAACTATATTCCAGCCAGTAAGCATCCTCCCAATTCCTCCTTAAAGGGACAGACACTGAGGAGAGAATGATTTTCTAAATACTTGGCTCAATCTGTTTGCTGCTAATAATAACTGGATTATCAAACTCCTGCCTCCATCTTTCTTCTCCAGCCAATTATGTTTATGATAGGTGATGGTATTTCACTTCTTCATCTAAATTTATACATATATATATATATAAATTTATATATATATATATAAGTATATATATATATATATATATATATATATATATATATATACTTAAACACTGAGCCACATCCCCAACCCCCACACTTTTATTTTGATAAAGGGTCTTCCTAAGTTGTTTAGGGCCTCTGTAAGTTTGTGAAGCTGACCTTGAACTCATGATCCTCCTACCTCAGTCTCCTGAGTTGCAGGGATTACAGGCTGGCATTTTATGTTTATATTCATTTATTGTAGTGTAACTATGAAAAAGTGCTTTATGGATCAGAGACATACAAAATAGTTACTTATAGAATATCTTTCATTTTTGTGTGCGTGTGTGTGTGTGTATGTATGTGTGTGTATGTTTTTCCTTGTAGTACTAGGAACCCATGGGACATTGAGCCACCTCCCCAGCCCTTTTAGTTTATTTATTTATTTTTTATTTTGAGACAGGGTCTTGCTAAGTTGCTGAGATTGATTTCAACTTGTGATCCTCCAGCCTCAACCTCCCTCATTGCTGGGAATACAGGTGTGCACCAGCGTGCCCTACACTTACAGAATATGTTAACACAGGTTGCACATAAAACTGTTCTACCTTGTGGACAACATGGTGAAGACCAAATTATCTTGTACATACAGCATATATATGTGGTTTAAGATAGGCACTCCAAATGTATGAATCTCAAAACTTTCACAGGACATAGGACAGTTTGTATATATTTCTTCTTCTCTTTTCATCTAGACAGAGAAAGGGAAAACTTTGTATTGTTAAAAAATTCTCTTGAGGAAGTGAAGGGAAAAGTTCTTAAGTTTTCAGCTCTCTGGAATATAAATGAATGGGTCAGGGATTTATTTGCCTTTTGTTATGTAAATGATCACCTATAGGGATAATTGATTTAAAATCTCCCCTTGGTATTTACCTATAATTTCAGAGACTTGCTTCCACTTCCTCATTTTTCTAAGACAGGTTGGGGGTTGCTGGTACTTTTTGCCTAGAAATTGGTGACTATGCAAGAAGTGTGAAAATATTCATATTCTTTCCTGACACAGATTGATTTCTATACTGATGACATTATGCGGATAGCAAGCAATGATCTTCTCAGCAGATAGTTATTAAATGTGTACTATGTGCCAATACGGGCGATAAAACATCACACAAGGAGAATAACATCTTTGCCTTCACTTGAGGAATTTCAGTGGAATAGGGGACAAACAGAACTGGAAAAACATGGTAAAGCAAATAGCACTTTAATGTCAAAATCAGCAATAAAATATAATTAGAGAAAAATCTAGGAATTGTGGTGACTTGGGAATTTTAAAGAAAAGGTGGCCAGAGTTTACCTTAATGAGAAAATGGCCTCTGAATAAAGATATTTGAAAGCAAGAGCATGAACCTTAAGGATGTCTGAAAATAAGCTCAGGTAGAGGCACAGGAAGAGCAAAAAGCTACTGGTAGGGTCATGTTTGTCTACTGGATGAGTGACAAGGATAATAGAATGAACAAGTCAGAGCAACTGGAAGAGAGGGAACATGAAGTAAACTTATGACTAGTCATGTTGCTAAGTTCATTTCATATGCAGTTAAATGTAACATATTTCATACACTAAACAGTCAAATTAGGGGTGCTAATTTTACTAGCTTCTAAACATGAAAGGATTGGAAACCAGATGATTTCTATACAGATAAATAGGTTTTACATACTTTGTTGCAAAGAAGCAACCTAGGAAAGTCCTTGTTGTTAAGATCCCTAAGCTATTACCAAAATTCACACTCCTTCTCTTCAGCAGAAATTGTTATAGCTGGGCATATGACTGCCAGATTATACTTCTTTCCATGCTCTTTTAGAATTAGGTGTGGACATGACAATTAAATTATCACATAAGGCATGCACGTGGAATTAAACAAGACTTGACCAATAGGAACTTTGCTGTTCCTCCATATCTCCATGATCCTGAATCTAAAACAAACTTAAAAAGGCTTTTTTCTTCCTCTGTTCTCCTTTCTCCTTATATCCTTTTCTCCTCCAGTTTCTTCGTTAATTCCTTCCTAGCATCCTTCCCCTTTCTATTTTTCTTCCAATAAGTGATTCATCCACTTCTATGTGTTACATAGTTTACTAGGTGTCTAAAACTCAATTATAAGCTAAACCAGAATCTAACCTACCAAGTGGAACTTACCACCACATATATGGAAGGATCATGATAAAATAATTATAGGTATAAATATCACACTGGACCTGGGATAACTGTTAACAAAAGAGAACTATCTTAGATAAAAATAATTTTAAGGGAAATATTGCAATAAATCATACTGTTTAAAGGGATTTACATGATTTTCTGAAGCTTCATAGCCATATTGCTTAACATAAGTTACTTATTCATTGAAAATTTCATATTTCTATTGGAAAAGAACTGTGAAAAGAAGACTTCACATAATACATGAGATGACAGTTTTAGCCATTGTGAGGTGGAAAATTATAACACATGGAAAGTTCATATACATTGCTCTGCTACAACATTCTCTGGTTGTAGTGAATGCTTAACAATTTATGTGATAGGTATATTAAGTCACTATTTGATATTTTCTGAGTCATCTGGAAGAGATCATGAGAGTGTGGTAGTGGTGTGTGAACTCAGAGAAGTTAAATGAGTCAAAAGTCCTTTTCCCAGAGAGAAACTAGCATGTGTACGAAGAGGTTAGCTTCCAAATCTTAATTTAAAGAGAAATCTATGAGGCAGAAGTGAAGTTATTATTGGTAATCATTCACTCATTTCAAAAACAGTGATTGTTAATGACTCTTTGAGGAGATACCATTAATTTGTCATGTTAAAGAGTCTACAGGTCTTATATTATTAACATTACAGCGATTCTGAGGAAGGTGACTGTAACATTATTATGTCAAAATCATGTAAATGTGAATTGGAATTCTTAAGTGTGATATGTTAATATCATATTTCATGTTAATATCAAGATTTGCTAAAGAAAATGGGAGATGATGTGACCTTCAAGATCTTTAAATGAGATAATGCAATTTTCATAAAGATGGCCAATTAAATATGAAACCAGAAGGGAAACATTATACTCTCATTTCAACTTAGATCAGAAGGATATATTTAAAGAACCATTAAATTCTCCTAATAGCAGTTCAATTAAAGTTGACATAACATACAGAAATGTTTTCCATTTAAAATTTTTCTTTAAAAGTTCACTGAATGGTCTGAAAGTGTGTTAGAATAAAACCTGGAAACACTACCAATAAAAGTAGCCAACTGGAATATTTAACAAGTCAGCAAAAGCTATGTTTCTGAGTACCTAGAGAAAAATATTATTTTTAGAAATGCACGTTTTATAAGCACCTGATTCATGTGCAGGAGTAAAACTACGGTCAACAGAAGTATCGGAAAAAAAAAAAGTGAAAAAACTAGGACCTTAGAATAAATGAAATATTTTGGGTAAGAGTAAATAGCTGTTTAATAGAAGTAAATTCAGTTTCCAAATTAAAAGACATCTCAGTCCAATAATACCCCAAGAAAGATGCCCAAAGGAAGATATATGAACAGGAAGTGACTATAATTTTAGAGTAAAGAAAACACTCATCACTGGAGCACAGTAGTCTTTCCCATTTGGGGGGCCTGAGGACAGGAAGAATGTGAGATGTGTTACAAAAGTTGAAAAGTCTGACATTGTGGATAACAGATTTCAAAGGCTTTGCAAATAAAGATATGTGAAACGTCTTTACTGTTATTATTGTCGATTGATTAAGCTTTGAGGCGAACCTTTCCATTACTTCAAAGTGGAGCTAAAATAAACAAAATATCATTGTAAACATTGACCATATCCAGCGCTAGAAAAATATTGAGGGTATCAATTTGTGGTTTAGGATATCTCATAAAATTTAGGGGAGAGACATACTGTTCTAATGGAAATATTGTTCTAACAACTGGTAAATAATAGAAGCTTTACGTAAATTTATATTTCTTATTCTGGAAGTTTAATTCTACCTGGATGTATAATGGTAAACTTTTATTACGTTTATTGAAAAAGTTATTTAAATAAAAGTTTTCATTGATTTTATCCTCACTGAAACCTATTTTGCAAAATGGACCATTGAAGTGATAAAAATGACTTCTTCAGCTTATTTTACTATGAGTTTAACCTGAGGATCTTGTCTGTGTGATTTTCCAGATTACAGCCATTTTCCTCTGACACATATATACATAAAATATATCTCATATATCTTATGTGACCCAATGATCACAATGAATAGGGCCTGAATTTTAAATTGATATATTAACATTGTTTCTTAAATTCTATTTAATGTGTGCACAACCATTACACAAATAAATTTGTGATTTTGCAGTTATTTCCACCTTGTTGAATAAATCATTTCCCTGTACATGTGATACTCAAGGAATCATATGATTGTGGAAAATGTTCAAAATGTCATTTCCTCATGTAGCTTTGTACACAAAGTATGTGGTGATTACAGCAGTCGGGAGGCATAGCAAAATTGTCAGATCTAACGTGCAATATCATTATAATTGTTAATATATGATGACTACATATAACATATCTGGAAATGGAAATAAATGGTCTATACCACATTAATTACAAATATTACCACAGGGTACAATTTTTAGTTTCATATATCATTAACAACAACTAGGCTTCCAATGCCTACTCAACTAATAGACTTCATTACCAATTGATCTAACCCTGTGGCATAGGTTTATGGCTTCTACTGGGACCTGTTAATAATTTACAGAGATAATAAGCATGTGCTCTCCTTGCACCTTTCTTGTATTTCACCTCCCCACTCTCTTCAGGGATGTCAGTGTGATGACACTGAGAGGGGAGCAGGGTTGGCTTAATAGAGCTTTAATCTTGCTTTACAAAATCTGCAGTTTATTCAAGTTCCCCAAACATTGTTTATTCAGGCTTAAGTTATGATGTCATGTTAATGTTATAAAATTTATTGCTGTAATCTCAAAGTGTACACTTGAAACTCTATGATAAAATCATATTTAAGAATAGCACAGTTTTGATATGAAAAGAAGGAAAGCAAGGAAACAGATTCCCTTGACTGACACGATCATAGACTATTATAAAGACAGAACTTTTTAAAGCAGTTATGGTTTTTGTAAAATGAAAATGAGATTTTAATTCAATCATTGGTAATAGTCATTTCTAAATATAATTGAGCACACTATAATTAGAAGATTAATTTGTTCATGAAAATCAAATTTGTTGACAAGTATTTTGACGGCTTCTGTATAAATAATATATACAGGTGATGTTCTAAACTGAAAGAAAACATACTTTATGCAAGACTCAGACTAGTACTTTATAAGTATTATGTTATGTGATCCTAGAATAATCTTATGACATAGTTGTGTAACCTCATTGTTTTATTCCGTAATTTAAATAATATTTGTTAAGGGTATACCTTTGATTTTTTAGTTGTGGATGTCATAATAAATAAAATAAATACTTACTTTGAATATATATAGTTCATGTGGGATTAAGAGTAAGCAAAGAAATAAATGATAGGCAAATTTAAGAAAATGTTAGTGCAACATTGTGTAAGTGGTTCACACACAGATTATAAGGAGATGTTTTTCTAAGACCCTTATATTTGAACTGATTCCTGAATGACTGAGTCAGAGCCACCTATACAAAAACTAGTGGAGGAGCCTGGGGCTGTAGCTCAGGGGTAGAGCGCTTGCCTGGCATGTACAAGGCACTGGATTTGATCCTCAGCACTACATAAAAATAAATAAATAAACAAAATAAAGTCCTTGTGTCCATCTACAACTAAAAATATTAAAAGATACGCAAAACTAAGTGGAGTAGGGGCATATTGAAGAAAATGTGCAAATATCTTATTGTGGTAATTAGTGGGTATTAGTGAAGAACTAAAGACATTTTAAAGGATGGTATAAGAAGTCTAATATCTAAGTAACTGAATTACCAGAAGAAACACTGATATATAGAATGGTAATAGTTAAGTAGATTTAAAGGTTAAGAATTTTTCTAAACTAATGTAAGAATTTTTAAAAAATTCAATAAAGCATTGGAAACCTAAGCAGCATTAAAAATCAGTGTTCAGCCAGGCATGGTGGTACACTCCTATAATCCTAGTGGCTCAGGAGGCTGAGGCATGAGGATTGCAAGTTCAAGATGAGCCTCAGCAATTTAGTGAGGCCCTAAGAAACTTAGAAGACCCTGTCTCAAAATAAAAAAAATAAAAAGGGCTGGAGATGTGCCTCAATGGTTAAACACTACTGGGTTTAATATCTTGTACCAAAAGAAACAACAACAACAACAACAAAAACATCAGAGTTAATGGATTGGCAGGGAGTGGAAGGTGGGGGGAAATGTAGCAGCTGATGACAAATAATTAATGTGAATTCTAGAAACAGAGTGAAGAAGACAAGACTCAGGCCAGGCTTTGCTTCATGTATGACCTGGGCTTACTCTGTCCCCTAATTCATGATTTACACATGCTGAGGATCTATATTTCATAATTATTTCTCCTGTCAGACAAAGGCTTAAAATAGATCTTTCATAAAGCAAATAAAAAGCTCCATGATGTAACCTAAACTAACTTGAAATTATATACAGCATGCATATGTTTGAATATCTTCAAAATTATTAATTGCATTACTATGCTCAACTATTCTGGGCAATTGTTCTCACTTGAACAAGAAAGTGCATTATGTTTTTAGTTTTAATGTCATAGGTAAAACTCCAGATAACCTCTGTTTGAGCTGCAGACTTGGAGATGTTTTCTCCATATGCTGGGACTTTACAGCACATTAAGCTGTTGGTTCATTTAAGAAGTAAAAAAAAAAAAAAAAAGAAAAAGAAAAAAGAAAGAAAAAAAAGTGTGAGCTCTTGTACAAGAGGATACAAGATAGCACCTTTCATTTATCTTCACTTCACTAAAATTTAGATTGTGAGCATGAAGTCACCTTTGAAGCACTCAGGTTAAAGTGTATCTTAAAAATGCACTAAGGAGGGAATATTCTCTTAAACACTTGCTATTTAAAATAACAGTTACACAAGCCACTAAATCTCCAATATGTGAATTGTTGATTTATGAAAAATCTCCATACCTTATGTCTAACATTCCAAGTTTCCACATTTGCTTTCTTAAATATTTCCCACATCTTTCACCTCCTCTCCAACACTGCTGCCCAATGGGTCAGTTTCTCTCTTCAGTCTTGGCCCATTCATATTCATCACTGTTGATAATTCATAGTCACCATGCCATTCTCTGATTTAAAGTGGCCCTAACGACCTTCTGATATTTTTGTGGGATGGGTAATGGGGATTGAATTTAGGGGCACTTAGCCACTGAACCACATCTCTAAACTTTTTTGTATTTTATTTAGAGATGGGATCTCATTGAGTTGCTTAGTGCCTCACTTCTGCTGAGCCTGTCGTGAAATCTTATCTTCCTGCCACAGCCTCCTGAAGATTACAGGCGTAATCCTCCTGGGATTATAGGTGTGCAAGTGTGCCTGGCCAACCTTCTGATTTTAGCAAATTCCAGTGCTTAGCATTACCTCCAAGCCTTGATCTCTTCTTAACCATGATTTTTCACAAGTGTGTTTCAACCATATGATTGTTAACATTGCTGAAGTTTCAGTAATTACTCTCTTATGTTGTATATTACAAACATAAGGAAGATGAAAATATATTACACCTGCAGTATTATCCTTAATGTTATACCTGATGAGAATATAGGGTTCTGGAAAAAACTCATATTCATAATTCAACCCAATATCAAAAGGATCCATAACACCAGATTCTGGTCAGCTTCTCATGTCTACTCACACCAACCAAAAGGTGTCAAAATGAATGCAAGTCACAAGTTTCTTTGCAAGTTCTTTACATGATGGGATGTATTCACTGAGCACTTCAGGACTAGAATAGAATCTGCCAGATTCTCTGAAGCTATAATAATTGCAACTGCAGGCCATACGGTTCAAATGACTTTGTCCATATCCACTCTACACAAACAATGCAAATGAAAACATTGCAGTGGTTTAAGCACAACAAATTTTATTTCTTATTCCTGGTGTACTTTAATACTAATAGTATGTTTCACATGATAGCATTCCTCCATGTAATGTTACATTCTGTCTGATTCCATTGTTTCTATCCCATTACCTCTGTAGTCACTGCAAAAATAGAAGAAAAAATGTCAAGTACCCTTGAGACCCAGTGCACATTTCACCATGAATCTGTATATTCTATTATGAAGGTTTAGTATTCATGAAGTAGGATTAATAAAATATGTGAATCAATAATATATGATATAACATAAAGAAATTTTAAGTTTATAAGTTTTCTATTCCTCCTGTAAAAAACTGATCACAAACTTGGTGGCTTAAGACAATATAGATTTATTATCACATTCCATTTATTATCAGTGTCAAGCTGACTCAGTTGCTTTCGCTGTTCTTGGTTCTACAGGGACAAAATGAAGATGTCAGTTAGCTGGGCTCTTCATCTATGGCTCTGGGAAAAATCAGTCTTGAAGCTCATTCCAGTTGTTGGTCAAAATGAATTCCTGGTGGTTGTTGGACTGAAGCCTTGTTTCCTTAGCAGCTGTAGAGCAGCAGTCAACCTCAGCTTCCTGAGCTACATGTAACAACAGTCTTCCCTTCATTCCTGCCCAGTGTCTTTTGCTTTCATCTTCTGAACTCTTTCCCTGGCTCTAACCAAAGAAAAAATATTTATTTATTTTTTAAAGTTTGCCCAATGATATTGAATACATATGGATAATTTCACATGATATTCCAAATTTAAGGGACACTAATTAATAACATTTTTTTGGTCCTCATTTACACTTTTCTTTTTTTTTTCTTTAATTGATTTTATTTTTTAATACACAACAGCAAAATACATTACAATGTATTATTACACAAATAGAGCACAATTTTTCATATCTTTGTATATAAATTATGTTCCTGCCAATTCATGTTTTATACATGTATTTTGTTTTTTTTTAATTACAATTCTTATTACATATATATACCACAACTAATTAATAACTTAGTTGATTATTCTGCAAAGTTCCTTGATCAGTGTTGATAAATCACTTTGGAATGGAAATCTTCAAAATCCTGACTATGACAATCAGAAAACATTTGTTCAATAGCTGCATATTACATTTATTTATATTCACACTAATATTTCATTACAAAAACAGAGATGTTTTGGTTTAAAACAAACAAAAAGCTAAAAGTCATAAGTCATCAGTCATTTTCAAGGAGTAAGTTTAAATTGTAAAAGCGATTGACATTTAAGATATAAGTATAATTAGGAAACAGATAAGTCAGTAAATAACCTTAAAATGGGAAAAAAATATTAGAAAAAAATAGTCTTATTACATAACAGTATTTAGGATATAATGGAAAGTCTTTTTTTAAACATGTTTTAAATCATTAGAATCTGAAAGACAGATAGATAGAGAAAAAATGAAAGGATAAGGCAGGTACGTATAAAAATACCTAAGAATAGAAAATTCATAATCCAAGGAAAATCAAGTTACAGTAGAAACCACACTTGAAAAATTTCAGATAATTTGCTGTACAATTATTGCCCCTTCAGTTTTTTTTGTGATCACTGTTAACTTGATTATTTACATCCACTGTGATAATATTTTTGAGTTTAATATTAATGATGTACAAAGCATAATTATAAGACCCAGTTTTTTAATTGGTTAGATGTCTTCATGCATAGTGTTAAAAAAAAATAGATGACCCAAATAATTGGAGTAAAGCGAATTATATGCATCCATTGGGAACAAAACAAAACAAAACCCTTTGAGCTTTCCATCAAATTTACTGGTCAATTCAGAGTCTCACCTCGGGAAGAGATGGCTAGACCCAGTTTTAACATTGGCTGGGGCTTCCTGGGAGGAGTGTGGCCTCAGTTTGAAAGATATTCCCAGAAGTTAGTAAAACTGGAGACTTGTATGACTACACGCCACACATGTTCCTCTGTGAAAATCTACCTGTATTCTGCAAATTCATTCCTTTCACAGACCATGATTTGTACACATGAAGTTTTTTTCCACATGTGCTTGATTTCTGAGATTCCTGTAAGAAAATTTAGAAGATGGACAGATGGACATAACTTGAACAAACTATAGCCTTCCATCACTGGAGATGGTTTGAAGGATGCTATTTTTAACCATCTAGGGGTGATGGGTTTATTGTCTCCATTCAGCAAAGAATTGAAGAACAGGACACAGAGGTAGCAAGCAATCAGAAGATTTAGTTCACAAGCAACAGAGCCAGACTTCTCCAAAGAGAAGGAATCCCAGAGCTGGGAATCTGGTGGAGAAGTTTGGGACTATTCTTATGGTCTCTGAAGTTACTTCCTTTCCTTATCTCCTCCCCTCACACTCTTCTCACTATTATTGATTTGTTGCCTCTATGTCCACATATCTATTTTAGTTTTCCTATTGGATCCCTAGCTTAGGTGCATGAGTACAGAAGTATCTGTCTGATTCGTTTCCCTGATTGCTTCCACAAGTGCTTTTGTTAACCAGGAAGTTGAGCTCTTTAAAAGACCTTCTCTGTGCCCCTTTGTTTGGGCCCTGCTCCCAACCTCCTCACTCATCATCTTGATCCTGGCTGCCTAGGTCCTTCTATATCTCCCTCAAATTGAGTATTTTCCTACCAAAACTATATCTGCTTGTCATGGTGCCTGACTTGTAGTGTGGTCCATACCCTCATTCCAGAGACATCTTGAGCCGTAGCCAACTTTACTGTGCTCATCTTCTCACACTCAGGATTATGAGAGACGGAAGAAAACACAAGAAACATAAGGGGACCATCTAAGTCCAAACCTATTCGTTCCTGGCCCATAACTCCCCTTCTCTTACTGCCTATTGTGGTTGATCCTAGTGCCAAATGACGACTCTTTCATTTAGGTCTGCTGAACCCTGGGTTATGGGCAGTCCAAACAAGCTGTTCAGTTCATATTTACTTCGTGATTTTCATCATTCCTTTTCATTGGTCTGTATTTCTATTTGGTATCATTTTGCTTCTCCCTGAACCACTTCCCTTGAGATTGTTTTGTAGTATCAGTTTTATGATGGTGAATTCTTCCAGCTTTGGCTGTATGAAAATGTCTTCGTTCACCTTTATTTTTTGAAAAATAGTTTTGCTTAGTACAGACTTGTAGAATGGCAGTGTCTTTAGTATGTTGAAGATGTTGCTTCCCTGCCTTTTGACTTATTATTTTAATGAGAGGAAAGCAGCTGCTTAATGCCATTCATCTCTTATTTTCTTTGTATACAATGCATCTTTTTTTCCCCTGAAAGCTTAAATATTTTATTAAATCACAAATTTTACACAGTTTTATTGTGAGTTTTGTTATGGGGCTAGAATTCATGTTCTGAATTTTTTTCCCCTAATACATGGCAAGCCTTCAGATGTTCTTAAAACCACAAGGATAGTATGTAAAAGGGAAGAAATTGGTGTGTGTGTGTGTGTGTGTGTGTGTGTGTGTGAGAGAGAGAGAGAGAGAGAGAGAGAGAGAGAGAGAGAGAGAGAGAGAGAAGAGATTTTACCAAATTTTAGCTTAAAGGAAGAAAGGAGAGGAAAGTGACAGAACTTACTTTTACCATTGAAGTAACTAAAAATTGACAGATCAGGTGACAGAATAAGTGCTGATTTTATCCCAATTACATATAAGAAGACATGAAAGATGTGACTCAACTTTGTGTATAACCAGAGATATGGAAAATTGTGCTGTATATGTGTAATATGAATTATAATGTATTCTGTTGTCATAATAACAAATCAAAATTTAAAAAATAAACAATGCTGATTTTAATTTTTTCTAATTTTGAAGATTGCAAACCTCACCCTAATATGGCATAGGCATATATTTACATCAGAACAGAATACTCAGATGACCCCATGATGAATTTCCTCTAATTTTGTACTTTAAATGCTTCATTTACCTTTGTTTTGGCCCATGTTCATTAATCAACTTAAAATGTTACTCTCACATCAGATGCCAAATGTGAGATATGACATTTGCTGGGAAACAGATGGGACAATAGTGTATCTGCAATGATAACACAGGATTTAATAAACTCTTCAATTTAAAAGTCAACCCTAGAAAAAGAAGAAGGAAAATCCACCAGAAGAGTTGGGTGAGTTTAACCTATGACGCTACAGATTACATTTCCTTTTCCCAGGCAGAATGAAAGCTTGAAATAAATATTAACTGAAATTGCAGAAAAATGTATGTCTTAACTAAGCATACGTGAGTTTTGATATTGGAGATTTGATTTTGAAAAATAGTAACATATCCACTATTTTATTAAAATATTTTAAAAATAAGTGATAGGTTAGTAAAAAATAAGTATTTTAAGTTATCTACTTAAGTTTTAGACGTATTTGTGAAGAAGTATTGTTTAATAGTTCTCCATTGAATAACCTATTTCTCTTGTTACATGAGAAGCTTTCAATATTTAACATTTAATTTATAATAATCTGGAAAATTCACAAGAAACACTTTAACAGAAGATTTATCTTTTAAAAATATGTACAATAAGCAGAATTTAATTTTTAACTTTATTCAATATATTTCATTTTTCCCGCATTTCAAAATGTTGTGCAATGTCAAAGCAAATTTTCCATTTGATTGTTTTTTTCTGTCTACTATTACATTGTTATGAAAATGAACCAAATGTTAAATTTTGAAACATGTCTAGTAAAAATTTGATCAAATGCCTATTTTTAATATTTTGCTTATTTTAAATATATATTTCCCAGAAAGAGAGCTTATTTATTAAGAGATATCTTGCTTATTTAGGAATAAATGTTCCCAAATCTCCAAATCTGATCATACATTTAGGTGTTTCTTCCCCAACATGTAGATTAATTTTTTTTGTACCAACAATTGAACCCTGTTGTGTTTCCCACTGAACCACATCACCAGTCTTCTTTATTTTTATTTTGAGACATGGTCTCAGTAAGCTGCTTAGGGCTTCACTAGTTACTGAAGATGGCCTTGAGCTTTGATCCTCCTGTCTCAGCCTCCTAAACCATTTGAATTAAAGGCATACACTAACACATCTGGCTGCAGATTAATTTTTTTTTTTTGCAATTAAAAAAAGATCTTTTAAATTTGTTCTAATTAATTATACATTACAGTAGAATAACACTATGCATAAATGGAGTATAACTTCTCATTCTTCTGATTATACATGATGTAGAATCACATCAGTCATGTAATCATATATGTACATAGGTTTATAATGTCAAATTCATTCAACTATCCTTCCTACCGCTATTACCCCGTCCCCTTCTCTCACTCCCCTCTACCTAATCCAAAGTACATCTTTTTCCTTAGCCCTTCCCAACCCCATTACACATTAGCATCCATGAATCAGAGATTCAGATTACATTTGGCTTTGCTTTTGGGGGATAGGCTTATTAATGTTAGCATAATATTCTCCAGCTGCATCCACTTACCTGCAAATGCCATTATTTCATTTTTCTGTAAAGATGAGTAATATTCCATTTTGTATATATACCACATTTTCTTTATCCATTTTTCTGTTGAAGGGCATCTAAGTTGATTCCAATTTAGATACTGTGAATTAAGCTGCTATGAACATTGATGTTGCTGCATCATGTAGTGTGCTGATTTTAAGTCCTTTGGGTATAAAAGGAGAAGTGGGATAGCTGTTTATTACATATTAGTAGGTTAATTTGATAACTAAAACTGTGACTAATTTCTTTAGAAAATACAATAGGCTTCCAGTTTCTAGTTAATAACTGCTTTCTAATCATTTACACATCATAATTCTCTTCTGTTGTCAGATAATGATAACATATGATGCTTAGGATGTGATAACATTATTTCAACATTATAAGAGATGAGTAAAAATCATGGACAAAAATGATAACTCCTAATTTTCTTATTCTAAATGAAGAAATCATGCTGGATCATTTATGAATTTCATAGAGTATTTTTCTGCAAAAAATGATATTTTAAAAATATATGTAAAAGACTTATCTTTTTTTACAAAGAGTTTTAATGTCTTTGACATTAAGGAACGAAGCATTTAACCTATGTTCCTGATGCCCATTTTAATGAAAAAATTTTCAAATGGGTATTATTTATTTGTAGGACATTAGCTCAGGACATATTGTGATCATGTCAACATTTCCATTGGCAATGATCAGAGACCAGATGAAAATTAGCACACAACGATGTGATTCTGCAATCTGTATTTGGGGTAAAATGGGAGTTCATAACCCACTTGAATCTAATGTATGAAATATGATATGTCAAGAGCTTTGTAATGTTTTGAACAACCAATAAAAAGAATTAGCACACAAGTTAGGTGCATTGACTCATGCCTTTAATCCCAGTAACTTGGGAGTCTGAGGCAGGAGGATCATGAGTTCAAAATTAGTCTCAGCAAATTAGCAAGGTCCTAAGCTACTCAGTTCGACCGTGTCTCTAAATAAAATATAAAAACAGGCTGGAGATGTGGCTCAGTGTTTAAGCGCCTCTGGGTTAATTTAAAAAAAAAAAATAGCAGACAATATCCATGTGGAGTCTAACTTTCTCACTTATCATCCTATCTTTCTCATTCCCTGAGATTGGCCCAACCTCTGGAGCCTCATCAAGAGGCAATAATGAAGTCAGGGAAGACTTCAGAGAAAATTTATTTTAAATTTTTATTTATATGTTTAACCCCATGAACAAGTGCAATGAGTCAAAATGTTAAATTAGATCACAAGGTAAATTAAAGAAGCAGAGGAGAACTTCCATGATGGACTACTAGGACATTTGTTTAAAAAAATATGCATATGTATATATGTATGTGTGTGTGTGTGTGTGTATGTATACACACACACACACACACACACACACACACACATATATATATATATATATACATACACACACACATATTAAAGTTGAATCTCCAATTTAAATCACAGATAACTATGTATTTGTGTTATATCAGAGAAGGACACACACACACACACATACATACACACAAAAAATTAATTAATTAAATAAAATAAAACAATACTATAAGACAGGCTTACAAAAATATAGGCCCATGACTCCAGGGAAACTAGTGTTAGTATTTAGCTCTTGGACAGTTAAAATCAGAGAAGATAACAGGCAGCTGGGACAATGGAGAAATACATGATTCTCACTGGCAATCGGCAGCAATTCCTCAGAAATGTCCAAATTACCTCTGTTGATATGTGTGTTGGTTTACTCTGGAACCTGGATACAGTTACAGTGCAAGCACGTAAGAGGGCTTTTCCAGGTAGAATCGATTTTTGAGTAAGATGTGATATTTGACCTAAGAAATGAAGACAGAGATAGCCTTGTCCAGGGAAAATCACAGGCATTGGTATCCTGCCAAGGGATGACTTGGCATCTTCAGTGAACTGAATGGATAAAATTGGAGCCCCACCTATAAACAAGAGGGTTTTGAGGACTAAGTCTGCAAGGAGAAGTGGCCAGGTAATAAATTATCTTGCTTGGACATGTTTTAAGCATTAGAGCAGTGAATAAGTTGATTAGATTTATGTTTGGGAGACAGCAAATCAATAAGAAGATACTGTAGTAATTGAAAAAAAAAAAAAGACATGATGCTTGTCTGAGCTGGGGAAGTGGGAAAGCAGATGGAAAAAGAAGAGTCCAAGATTTAAGAGCTAGCTGACAGGAGGACTTCCTGGATAATAGCAGAGGCTCTGAACTAGTTGCAGAAACCAGCTGCCTCTTTTAATTATTTTTGTACATTGGCCAAGACGTTTAATCTCTATAATTCTCAATTTACATTGGTAAATTGAACATAATAGTGGTACTTGCTTCTCAAATTCTTGCAAGAATTTGTTGTGATACTATATGCAAAGCACTTGGCACAGGGCCTGGTATAAATCCTCAAAGCACAATGACTGTCATTACTGTAATTCACCGAAAGTGGCTATTTGTCAGGTGTTGCTGTTTAAAGAAAACACTCCTATATATAATGAAAATGATATAATACTTTGCTATCAGTTGTTCAAGCTAAATGTTTTCTCAGACGATGTTGTTTGTATTTTAATCACAGTGTTTGAAATGCTATATAAAATAGAAAGGGATGAACAATATTTTCCTAAAGTAGAATTACATACTCATTTAGTTCCTAATTGCTCAGAAATATTTTATTTCCTACAACTCCTAGTGCCAATTTTCTCTTGAAGTTGAAATGCCTACATTTGTAATGAATTCATGGGTTGTACTTATAATTATTGCAAGACCTATTTCTTAATTTTGAAATAAAAATGTCACATAGTTCTAAGGAAAGCAGTCATTGAATATGAGAGATCATAGAAAGTACAATGATTTTTTATAAAGATAGAATTAACATTACTATATGTATTTACAATGCTCCTTTAGATTTTTTTTCAGAGAATATGACAGAAATAAGTATCATTTTTGCTTTAGGTGATAAAATGTCCACTTCTGTTTTATAATCTTGCAACTTTTAATCTCTTGGGTCAAAAGTTAAAGTAGTATAATACTTAAGGTGTGTTTTCAACATTCTCCAATTTTATATGGGTTGAATATCTACAAGTAATTACAGAAGCAAGGGACTTGTTGCATATTGTTTGTGTGCAAAGTGTTCCCCTTTCTATTTTTCTGATCCACTGTTCAATCATGAGAATAGTATTTACACTATTATTACATTAATCTTTCAAAGGAAGGATTTCCAAAATGGAAGATGAGTATTCCTAAGTGAATTTAGCTGTAGATGTGCTTCTTGGTATACCATTCTGAATGTTTTTTTTTTTTTTTTTTTTTGTATGTGTGTGTGAACTAACAAAAGCATTCATGAATATTATCATAGACTAGAATACAACCTAAATTGTATACTTTATTTTTTTACTTCCATTTCAAATGGGGTTTGATATCCAATGGAAACTCTTATTTAGTACAATTTGTATCAATATTCACGGTTGATTTATAATGTCAATGAATCATCATCTTTTTAAGAATCGCTAACATTTGTCAAAAGTAACTTATATGTTGAGAAGTATTCTTATCACATCCTATAGATTATATCCCACAAAATTTAATAAAACCTTATGTGGAATATTATTTCTCTCACTATAGTACAAGTGAGACAACTGAAGCTATGAATAGTCAAGATAATTTCCCTTTGAGTTTCAAATATCAGATTGAAAGAAAGACCATAAGATCTTAAAGCAGATCATATCTTTTCAATATGAGTTCACAGAAGAAAACAGGCAAGAAGAATCAGTACCATTTCTCCAATACAGGGATTTGTGAGAGGACAACACTTCACGGGGAGTCTGTATACAGAATCTTGTGAGTTACAATACAACCAGACTTAATAGTATATGTAAAGGTCTTCAAAGCAATTATGCTTTAAATTTTTGGAGAACAGAAACACGTTCAGGCATAACAGTTTGATTTATTCTCAGCCACAAAATAAACTAAAACAATTATTAAATAATAATTTGTAATAATTTTTAAGATAAGTATATATAATATATAAGAAAGAAAAAAAGATAGATAGATTGATTTAAGAGCTGTGTAAACAGTTGAGTTCCAGATACTTAAATATGGTTTTCAGGAATTGGTTTGAGGATAATCAAGGGCTAAAAATCGTAGCTGCTGGTGTCATCTATGGTCAGCAATGGCTTCCAAAATACCAGTACTAAACAGCAAACACTTCCCATAAGAACATTGAAATGTTAAGTGATACCATTAGAACAGATGAAAGTTTGTCTTCACAGCACGATTTTAATATTGAATATCAATTTTTTTAGTAACCATTATTTTATTTTTGAGAATTTGTACTACATACTGAATATCTTTAGAAGTATAGTTCTGTTTTGTTTTCTCAGGAGTTTTTCAAACACATGAATAATAATTTCATATTTATGTCATTTAGTAAACTTTATTTTCAGAGTGGTAGTATTAAATGTTACACTTCAAATGTGCCAACAACATTTAGAACTGTTGCTTTTCACCATAGTTTCAATTCCACCATTGATTTCATGGATCAGAATAGGCAAAGTTTGCTGAAATCATAAACAATTGTGAAAGTTCTGGGGTTTACATAAAAGAAGTAACACGTGCATCATGAGTCAGCTTTGGCTCTAGGGCTCAATGTCTTTTTTTTTTTTTTTAAGAGAGAGAGAGAGAGAGAGTGAGAGAGAATTTTTAATATTTATTTATTTTTTAGTTTTCGATGGACACAACATCTTTATTTTATTTTTATGTGACGCTGAGGATCAAACCCAGTGCCCGCACATGCCAGACAAGCGCGATACTGCTTGAGCCACATCCCGAGCCCAGAGCTCAATGTCTTTAATTCAGGATCCAAACTAAAGAAGTATCCAGCAGGAAGACAATAGGATTGGGAAAATTCAGTGACTCTAAAAATTATTCATTCATTAAGTAGAGCTGAGGGCACTAGTGCATGCCTGTAATTCCAGTGGCTCAAGAGGCTAAGACAGGAGGATTGAGAATTCAAAGCAAGCCTCAGCAATTTAGCGAGGGCCTAAGCAACTTAGTGAAACTGTCTCAAAATTTTTTTAAAAAGTTGGGGATGTGGCTCAGTGGTTAAATGTCTTTGGGTTCAATACCTGGTCCATTAAAATAAAATAAAATAAGAAATAAATTCTGTTATTTGTGACAAAATGAATGAAACCAGAGCACACTATGTTAAGCACAAAAAGCCAGATATGAACAAGTACCACATGTTTTATCTCATATATGGAAAACATCAGTCTATTTGACAGTAGAATAGTGATTACTAGATTGGGAAGTGTGCCAGGGACTACAGGGGAAGGTTAGGGTGGAAGAAGTGTGGTTTAATATGATCAATGAGTGCTGTATGCATGGGTGGAAATGTCACACTTAAGCCTATTAATATGAAAAATTAGTATATGTTAATAAAATATTTTTGCATAAATCTACCACACATTATTTCTTTCCATTTCACCAGACTCGAAGTATATAGTTGAGTCTAATAAGGTAAAGAGATAACATTTCCATGTATAGATAAGCAAAAATGCAGGCTAACAGGAGTAGTAACAGTGATATTTCTATGAAATAAATATGTGAGAATGTACATGATTAAGTTTAGTTTTTGATATGTGCTTTGTATTATTATTTTTTTTACATTCTTTGCAAGTTGTATTTTTTCCATTGGAAATGTCTATGTTTATTATCTCCTACAAGAATATTCTTATTCTCTGAGAAGAGCACAGTAATTCTTCAAGGTGCTGTTCTGTTCAGGCACTCAGCAGGAATGTTTGGATATGTTTAGGGAGAGTTATGGGGGCAGCAATGACTAGCAGGCAAATTCCAGTGGGCTACTGGACTGCAGAGAAATCCATAATAGAAGCCTCTTTTTAACAGGTTATAGGATTCAGGTCACAAGAAACAGAACTCGCACATGTACTTCCTGACAACCTCCAACTGATTATCTGAGCTTTGCCTTCCTTTTTACTTTTTACACCAATCCATCAAGAAAACCTAATACAGAACAAAAATTCATCTTGAATATGGCAGTCATCATACTGAATATTATAAATTCAAATCCACATTTTACTGACAAGAAAACTGAGATGGGCAACTGTATTGCATCTCATAAAAAAATGTTCTAAGCAGAATCCTTCTGTATTTTAGTTTTAAACACATCAATAAAAAATTTAAATATTGAAATTTAAATATGTCTGCATTTCTATGTGTTGTGTTATTTCATGCCAGTATATGGATATTCGTTGCTATAAATTGCCAGAGAATGGATAATGGATACATGACAAAAGACTATGCTTTTTAAAAATGTTTAACTTTAGTTAATTGTATTTTAAAATAACTGAACTTATTTACATTATTACTGTATGATAAATGATAATTTTTTTTAGAATTGGGATGTAATATCAAGGTGTCACTTATTAATAATGATTATCACAGGATCGTGGTATATATGATCCTCTGCTAAATCAGTACATTATTTTTTGGGGGGTGGGTACAGGGAGTTGAATTCAGGGGTACTCAACTGAGCCACATCTCCAACCCTATTTTGTATTTTATTTAGAGAGATGGTCTCACTGAGTTGCTTAAGGCTTCATTAAGGTGCTGAGGTTGGCTTTGAACTTGTGATCCTCCTGCCTCAGCCTCCTTAGCACCACCATACCTGGTGATTTTTTAAGAAAATAATTTTTAAAATGTAATATCATCTCAGCTTTTCTGAAAAAATTGTTTTGAATGAACAAGATGTTTTTCATATAACATTGGTTTTATTCAACAAATAATTACTGCCGCCTTCTTGGTAACAGGCCTTGAGTATAGTAAAACGAACACATCTGAAAATGTCATGATTTTCTTCAGTTCATCACCCAGTATATGAAGGATAATGACCCATAGATGAACATGCACAAATCATAGAGTAATAACTTTTAAAAACAAAATAAAGCAAGATAAAAGATTTATTTGTGGCACACTATTCTTATAGTTAGTAAAGATCTCTCTGAGAGTTGTTATATTTCAGCAGAAAGTAAACAACAATCTTCTTCATCTATTGAGTTGTACTGAGGAATTGAGTTCATATTGGTGATAATGGTGAAAGTAGATGCTGCCACTCTTCTTTGATTAATGAAGCGCATGCAGTTTTCCTGGAGTGTTTATCTGTGCTGTTTCAGAGAAGAGCCCAGAATCCTTAGATGCATCTCTTTCTTCCCAGTCTTTCTTCAGAAACGGGAACATTCTAATTTGCACATTTCAAGAATTTCTGGCACTTGGTGCCAAGAGGCAACAGTACTCATTTTTATTTGTTTTTTTCTCCCAGTTGAAATGTCTTACTTTTGCAGAAATAGAATACAAAGCCAAACAAAAGGCTCCCAAGATGATAAGAGAGACAATGATTTGAATTTCTGAACCATGACTTGCTTACAGCACCAGAACAGTGTCCCTAGCAAAGGGCAAGATCTGCACATGAATCTTTTGAAGAATTTATAGTGGAAGGAAAGACTATTGACAAGCCTATAAGGATTTCCAGTGACCTCAGTAGAGGGAAAACTGAAGCCTAAATGAAGAATGACGATACAAGTGAAGGAGGAGGAGGAGGAGGAGGAGGAGGAGGAGGAGGAGGAGGAGGAGGAGGAGGAGGAGGAGGAAGATTATTAAAAGGAGGAGGAGGAGAATGAGAAGAAGATGATGATTATTTCTGTATTGAAACAAGAGATATTTGAGATCATCTTTAAAGGATCTTAATAATTACTTTTTTCTGATATTAAAATTGTCTGAGCTGTTTTTCTCATAACTTCTTTCAGAAGACTTTACTATCTGTTTATGTACTCAATTAATATTTTTACACCAAAAAAGTAAAACATTTCCCACTATTCCCAAGAAGCAATTTTTACATACTGGGAAATAATACATGCCTAATTAAGGATGAATGCTACAAATTAAAAATTATATTCTTATGGTTGTATTTTGTGCATTTTCTACAATACATGTATCAAGATAATAGCCATTCTCAAAAAAAAAAGAGAAACAAACAAACCAACAAACAAAATGCATCAAGCCACATGTTAGCTTTGTTAAGGATTATCAAAATATGCTGTAAGGTTTCAGTTTAAACTATTGAGTTAAGAAAGTGTCTTCATTTACATAGCTTCTTGCTAGAACTTAATAATGGATGGAATTGAACATGAACTGAAGATTTATTATGAAGTAATGAAATGTTTTAGATTCAAGACTCCTTCAAGCATAAATTCACCTCCAATCTTACTAAAAACTCATTGTGTTAAAATAACCACAGGTAATCTCTTCTCTTAGTCTTCCTATTAACTCAATTAACTACCTGGATAATTTCATTCAAGTCATTTAACCTTAGGGTGTCTATAAAGATTTTCATCTAAATTTGAATTCCTTTGGAAATTAAAAGAAGTTATTCTTCCTGTTGCTGTTAGTATCAGCTTATTGTGGGACTGAGCACATAGATCTTTTTGTGTACTTTAGGCATAAAACTAAATCTTACATATTATGCCATTTGTGTCATATCCTCGCCACTTTGTTAATTTTAATTTGTATCATGTCCATATTTTATTTCACCCAAAAGAAAATTCACTGGACAAAAGACACCAGAGTTGTATCAACCTAGCAAGTGTAATTTTCCTCTTAAGTGAATAAAATTAGTGCTGTTTTTTTTTTTAATTTCATACTGCCCGTGGTTGCTAAATATTCATTTAAATGTATGTGACACACTTTCTATGTGTTAAGTCAAATGAATGGGAATCTAAATTTGAATTTATCAAATCAACTCTCCAGTTTGAAGATTAATGGCAGCCTCCTGTGGAAATATTCAATGATGGGTGCAAATAAATTTCAATGACTACACCTGCAATAAAAGTATTGTTAAGGATCAAAGTGTGTAAAATATCATTGTTAATATTGAAGTAACTTGTATGGAATAGGATGAAGTATTCCTGTTCAGATATCCAAAACCTGCCTTGGAATTCTGTCTAAATATTACATGTTAAGTTCAATAATTCCTTTATTAATGATAAAAACCTGAGTATCCAAAAGTCTAACTCATTATTATAAATCAATGTAATCATTGTAGTCATTACAATAAATGAATTATTTCTTCAAGATTCACATTTCCCAAGATCCTGTGAAAACTGTAAAACAATGGAAAAAAACTGATCTATCATTTGGAAACATAGCACAAATAGGTGCTATGAACAATTCTTGCTTTGAATAATGATGAAAAAAAAAGAAATTAAAGAACAATATTTTATAAATCTCCAAAATTGTTACAAAAGTCATTACATCGTACTCACTGAATTTTATTGTGTTTATCAGCTTTTTGTTGCTATGACTGAAATACCTTACAAGAACAACTTAAAGGGAACATGTTTATTTTGAACTTGAGGCAATGTAAGATATCCAACTGTGAGAGTATTATAGAGAAAAGCATCTCAGTAGCAGAGAAAGAGAGATAGAGAGAAAAAAGGGAGGAGAGGATGTGTGTATGGGGAGACAGGTACAGTCTCAGTCAATACTCCAATGACATACTTTCTCCAGCCATGCCACACCTTCCCTCAGTGATCACCAGTACTCCATTCAAATTATTAATTTGACAATGGTTTAATCCACTTAGAGCTCTCATAATCCAATCTTTTCACCTCTGAAAAGTACCACATTTCCTAACACTTGAGCTTTTGGTGTGACATTCCTAGATCCAAACATAACATTACACCCTTGGCATGGAAATCTTGTACCCATCTTACAATGCAAAATGAGCTCAGTCAGTCTCCAAGAGTCCCTGCAATCTTAACAGTTTCATCATTGCTCAAAAGTACACGTATGATGTCTCCTCAGAGACCAGATGCAAACTCTCAGCAATGAGTCCCTGTAAAAATAAAAAGCAAGTTACATGCTTGCGATATTCAATGACACAGAGAGAACATTCCCATTCTAAAAGGAAGGAATGGAGCATAGAGAGAAGTGGTTGAAGCAAAGCAAGACTGAAATCCAATTGGGCAAATATGTCCTGTAACTCCACATCTAGCATCCAGGGCATACAGTGGCTTAGGATTTAGGAAGTCTTGGCCCTTTAGCCTTACTGACTATATCCCACGTGAGCCCTCATTCAGCCGGACTCTGCTCTCTGCCTCTTGCTTTTCTTGGCAGATGACTTCCACCAACCTGGTATCTCCTGATTCCTATGGCCTTCAATCCAGCTCAGCTACTTGTAGCTACTTTCCTTCAGAATCCAGCAGACTCATTTATTATTTTGTCTGCATATTAATGTCATTTCATTGGCGGATCTTATATTGTCAAGAGTTTTAGAAATATTAACTTTTAAAAATTCAGAGCATTTAAAAATTTCATAGTAACATTTTAGGATTAGGAAACATATCTTTTGTTTGTTTGTTTGTTTTGGTTTTACAACCATGACAACTAATTTATAGTAAGCCACATATTAAACCTTGAGCAGAACAGACTGTAAAAATATAAAAGAAAACAAAAAAGCTTAATTTTTATATGATATGTTCATTAAATAGAGTAGTAAATAATAGGAATCATCACCCTCATTCTGCTTTAACAATAACAATGACACCAATGTTCATATAAAAGTCTTCAATGATTTTCCTCAGAAAACTTCTGAGACCTTTTGAACACTGAGAAACAATTTAAATAGATTCAATTCCCATTTAAGAGTACAGTGTGGATCCTTTGAGTGAATTCCCCAGGGGCATTTTTCAGAATATAGTCAATTTGTTTTATTCTGTAATGATGTGTAAAAAGTAACAAAGTATGATCATACTTGCTATGATTTCAGCATTTCAACAACCTGTGGAATTTAAGTAAAACTTGCTATTTGGCTGATTCTCATTAAGTGCTATACTACGGGCCACCTAGTGTATCAATCAAATATATTGATGAGTCATGTAAAACTAATAAAAATAATGCCAGGATGGTAAAAAATTACCAGATCTCCCATCACTAGTTAATTTTAGCTTACTTGCTATACTGAGAATAATTTTAATACTATTTTTTACTATTTCTCATCAATTTTATTGAAGATTAATTTGTGTATGAAAATCTTTATTTAAACCGTGCAACTTAATAGACATTGATAACTTTATAGTCCTCCACAGCAAATACCTTACAGTCCTCTGTTTCAAATACCTTACATTTCTAATACCCTCCCTCCAATAGTTCCTCATAGCTTTATTACAACATCCCTCCCTCTACCTTAGACCATGACAATGAATGACCGGCTTCTTATCATTATAAATTAGCTAACTTTTAAATGTATTACTTTATTTTGGCTTCTTTAATTCAGTGTGATGCTGAGATTCATCAGACACTTCCCATGTAACATGTAGTGTTTTATTTGTTGGGAATTAATCTATTGAATGACATAATATGTTGTATTCAACTATTTATTCATTAACAGATATTTAAAAATTTTCCAGTTATTGACAATCTTGAATTTGGGGGCTGCATATACTCTTGTACACATCTTTTTGTAGACCTGTTTTATTTACTCTAGATGAGTATCTAGGAGTGGAATGACCAAGGCATAAAGTAGAAACACCTTTAACTTATTTATAAAATATCAAGACATTTAATGAGGTGGTTATACAATTTTGCATCTCTGGTGACATATGAGCATTACATTTAATCTAAGTCCTCACCAAATATTTGATCATGCTAGAAGTTACCCAGAACAATCTCATTTTAGTTTTAATTTACATGTTCCTTATTTTGATTTTTGCTGGGCAGCTTTTCATGTACTTCATGGTTTGCAATACATTCATTTTATATAATGCCTTTGGTGATAATTGCCCATTTTATTCAGTTATTTCCAACCTAAAGTTGAGATGTTTACGGCCCTTATATATTTTGTCTATAAGTCTTTTCTCAATTATATGTGCTGAAAATATATCTTCCATTAGGTAGCTTTCATTTTTATTAAATTTTTATCTGGAGGTAAATTTTGGCTTTTTTATGAGGATTATGTTACATTTTGTGTTAGTATTGATTATGGTGTGAAATGAAGGTCAATGTCTTTTACATCTCACATAGATATATCTTACATGGCTACTGAGCTGTTCAAACATTATTTAGAAAGATTTTCTTTTATCTTTAAGTGAGTTGATACTTTGGTTGAAAATCAATTGACTATTATATGTGACTTTATCTTTGAATCATTTATTGTTTTCTACATATTCATCATGCCTTAATTACTGAAACCATGGTTATAGTTTAAAATTTAAAATATTATTCTTTACTTTAAAAATTGTTCTAGGTAGCTTGATTGTCATTTTATATGCAAATGGTGCTATTTTTATTGACTTTGCTTTAGACCTACAATCTACTCTTGCTTTTTTAGAGTCAGCCATTTTAGTAATAAGTAATAATAAGTTTTCTGATCTTTGAACATAGTTTTTCCCATCATTCATTAGGTCACTCAACATTTTATTAGCAATATTGTACAATTTTCAGTTTCAAGATCTTTCAAGCCCTTAGTAAAATATAAATCTAAATAAATCTGTGTTGGCGCTAATGTTAATACGACTTTAAAAAGTGACTCCATGTCAATATCTTAAAATGTATGCCCACTTACCTTTACAATTCTTTGAGATTTACAATATGTGCGGTATAGAAAAGAATGCAGACTTATTAATTTGATGGTTAAATTCAATTATGAGGAGCCTAAGGTGTATGTGTATTGTCTTCAATTCAAAAATGATGATGATAGAAATAATTTGTTCATTTAATTGTGATGATGAACTTAGATTCCACAGTATAGAAAAAATATTACTGTGTTTAATATCCTTATATGCAAATGAAACAAGGAGCCTTTTCTATATCACTTCCATAGAAGTTGGAAATGTACTTTTTTATTTCATGAAATGAATCCTATCACTGCCAGCATAGCACTCTATCTCCTTCACATTCTGTATATACTATCTTTATAGCTGTTTGAAAAAAAAATTAGATAACTATTCAACTGCAGATATGCTCCCTTTGGCCTTTGATTCATAATACATTTTTCCAGCTTTGATCATTTCTGCTGAATATATTCATCTAAGCAAGTATTTTAAAATAATCTTACAAAATTGATTTTAATGCCAGTAGTTTATGAAACCAAGAAGTATAAAAGACAAATCATAGTACACATAATAGAAACTAAACCTTAGCCCTTTGAACCAATCGTTGATGGGGAAAATAACAAAGCATTTTCACTGCTTTTATAGATTGCTTCTTTTGAAGCAACAATGAATTGAACCATTAAAAAGTAAAATAGTCCATTGAACTAAAAAGTAAACAATGAATGGGAAAACCAATACCTAAGAAAAAAACATGTTTTCCTATCTCTGCTTTTATGCCTGCTTTTGCATGTAATAAATGATGAAAAACTGAACTCTAAACATAAGTGCCACGAGGGTTACAACACTGATGCATTACACTGATGTGCATATCAGTAGAAGTCACAAAATGTTGTTTTAAAAATAAAATACATGAGATAATAATTAAACAGCAAGTGGGAGGACAATGAGAGAGAAAAATCAACTCTATCATTATTATGTTATGCTAACCTGATTATGTAATTTCTTTTCTAATGAGACAATTTGTTTCTCTGCTATTCAATTTACTTGGCAAGGAAATGCTAAAATATGAGGAGACCACTTATTTTTACAGTTTATCATTAATTTGAGTCTTTACTGGATCCTTCTTAGACTTCTTCAAACCCTGGTTTGTGCCCCTGTGTATGTGTGTGTGTGTGTGTGTGTGTGTGTGTGAGAGAGAGAGAGAGAGAGAGAGAGAGAGAGAGAGAGAGAGAGCAAGTGCTAGATAATAAAGGTCCATGGCTTCTTCTGGGTCCCTACCACATTCAGGTCAGAAGCAAAGCGAGTTCACAGGATCTGAAACCTCACACTCTGGGTTCCAGCTTCTGCTTCCTCTTGCTATCCATATGTTTTTTTTTTTTTTTATCCTAATGCTTTTCTTGTAGTATCAAAGCTTTAGAATCAACCTGTCAGAAGACATGATCCTTACAGAGACTGCTTACTTGGTTCCCACAGTTGCCTTACTTCAGTTCTTAGAAATTTCTCATTGAACCCTAACAGAGATACTATACTTAACTAATCTTACCCCACAAATAAACCAGGATGAATAAATGTATAGCATTTTTATGCAATTACTGAGTACAGTTTAAAACCTTTGGAATAATTACTTTATTATATATATGACTAATTAGTTGAAGAAAATGGAAGCATGTTTCCTTTTATTTTTCTTCTACACAGATATTTTACAATATCTAATAGTTTATATAAATTTTTACAGTATCTAACTCTATATGGTATGGCATAGATATGAATTTTAACCAATAAAATTAATTATTCCAAAGGTTAATAGTTGAATTAATTATTCAAAAGGTTAATAGTTTTATTTAATGGATTGATTGGAGCTTATTGACTAAAACTTGTAAGAATTAAACTTTGAAGGGTTACAGAAAATATAGCTTTTCCTTCTCTTTTTAAAGAATATGTTATCAATTTTGGTCATTCTGTTTCCCTAAAGGACATAGCATTGTTTTGCTTTCATATTGAATTTGAAAGAGGCCCATTGAAAAACAAGATTAATTTGGACATGATTTACTCTCAAGAAGTATTCAGACTTTAGTACCATTAAATCTTATCAAAGCAGTTCCCTGTAGAAGGACAAACTCTGAAATTGAGCCAGAATTTTAAAAGTCTTTAGATTGGAGGAAGGAAACAAAACAAAAGGAATCATCTAAGTGTCCCTTGACTGAATCATATCTTCTCTTCTCTGTCCTAGTTTTACTAAGCTCTAAAAATAAGAGCCTGATAAGATGCGTTGCTACAACTAGCACCTTCTCTCCAGTACAACTAACTACCAAAGGTGGTTAGCGTCCACCCCAATTATTTAGCCTTAAATACCAGGTAGGTGTGGACTGGGACCTCTGGATTTCCAGGGCAGGCAGTGGTGCCCGCTTCTGCAGTGCTGAGGGTTATGGCAGCACTGATGGAGCCTTGCTCCTGGCACAGCATGAGGCCATTGAGCAGGGGGCTAGCTTCATTAAGGCCCGAGATGAGGTGCTGCAGAAGCTTCAGGAAGACTTCAAGATGCAGAATAAATTTGTCTTTATTCTGGGTGCCAGCAGGGAAACCAGCAGAGTGCTCTTAAAAGAAATCCTGGAACAGAACCTGTTTTCCAGGGTCACTCTGGCCTGAGGAAGCTCACCTACGAGAAGGAAGCTTATAAAAGTTACATGCATATACTGCTGGTGGGACTGCAAATTGGTGCAGCCAATATGGAAAGTAGTATGGAGATTTCTTGGAAAATTGGGAATGGAACCACCATTTGACCTAGCTATCCCACTCCTCAGCCTATAATCAAAGGACTTAAAAACAGCATACTACAGATACACAGCCATATCAATGTTTATAGCAGCACAATTCACAATAACTAAACTGTGGGACCAAACTTGATGCCCTTCAGTGGATGAATGGATTAAAAAAATCTGGCACCTATACACAATGGAATTTTACTCAGAAATAAAATAGAATAAAATCATGGCATTTGCAGGTAAATGGATGAAGTAAGAGAAGATAATGCTAAGTGAACTTAGCTAATCCCAAGAAACCAAATGCCAAATGTTTTCATTGATATAAGAAGGCTGATTCATAGTGGGATAGGGAGAGGGAGCATGGGAGGAATAGAGGAACTCTAGGTAAGGCAGAGGGGTTGGAGGGGAAGGAAGGCGGCATGGTGTTATTAATGATGGTGGAATGTGATGATCATTATTATCCAAAGTTGAAGACATAAATCTGTGTGAATACACTATGTGTACAACCAGAGATATGAAAAATTGTGCTCTCTTTAGATAATAAGAATTGTAATCATTCTGCTGTCATATATAAATTAAAAAAATAATTTTAAAAACAGGAAAATCAGGGGAATGAATCAAACATTTAATGCCTTTCCTGTAAGAACTCTGTCTCTGGGCAATCAATAGTTGACAGGAAGTGTCTGTTTTCAGAGGGGTTCTAATTAATAAATGAAAAAGACATTAAAAAATATGCATCAAGAAGTGGTGGACTTTGAAAAATTGGAAGACTAAGGTGTCTTACAAAGTCATGATGTTGGAATCTGTTGCCTGAATACCACCAGAAACAAAGCTGGGATGGAGGGATTTGTTTGTGTTGACTGAAATCTCATGCTGAAGTCTGCAGAGCTGGAAAAAGCTAAATGGTGCAAATATTTCAACTTGCTGTCCTCTAAAGGAGCTGATAAGTCAAGCAATTTTTTATATTTACAAGTTAATTGAGAAGTAGAAGCCAGGGTTGAGGAATTAAAATTTGATCTCCACTCAGTATTTAGGCCTGGAGTTTTGTCATGTGGTAGGTAAGAGTCTCACCCAGGTGAATGGTTAGAAATTCTTAGGCTCCTCACTAGAGTCTGGGGCCAGTGGACACTCCGTGTCTGTGGTGACTGTGGCTACACCAAGTGACTAGAAGATGGAACTTCTGGACAACAAGGCCATCCCTGACCCGGCCTGAGAAAAACTCATGGTGTTCTCAGGCCATGACCACACTGGAGAAACTTTTGACCGCACGCCTCACTAAATCTGTAATTTCAGGGCCTCAAAAGAATTTGTGTGCTTTACCTTTGTCATTTGACTGTTCTTAGCCATGTAGATCCAATCGGGACATGACTTTGCTCTGCATTGGTAGCTCAGGGCCTGGATGTACATGTAGATCACTCAGGGAACTTGTGAGAAGTAGAGATTTATAGGCCCTGTTTCAAACCCTCTGAATCAGAACATGGGGGGAGTGGGCATAGGAATCTCCAGTTGGTTTAGCTTAAAATTCCTCTGCTGGTTATTATGCCATGGATTGGGAGGCAGCTTTGAAACACTCCTCTGCAGTCACAACAGCAGTGTAAACCTTATATGCCGTTCAGATGAGTGCTGTGCTAAAATTGTTACCATCCTTGTTCTAATTAAGAGCATATAACTGTGCAAGTTGACGTTGTGCCTTTTTACTACTTTAGAACATGTAATAAAAAATTAACAGTTTTTATAGTTCACAAGAGAACTAAGTAGGGCAATGAAAATAAATGCACAAATCCTGGGTACCTCTTCAATGGTTCAAAAATATTAGCTGTACTAGGGGTGATATGCAGCTTTTTGGCCAATGCAGTGATATAACAACAGCTACTATTTATCAAATGCTGGCTACATTCCAGTCCTTATATGCATCACCATGCTTTAACCCTCCAAACAATCCTTATAAAGGATACTGTCATTGGAAAAAAAAAAAAAAAGAAAGAAATAAAAGAAAGGAAAAAATAAAGAAACTCAGCTCAGCTTAGAAATTGTGGGGAAAGTGATGAAAACCATAGAGAGGCTTACTCTCCACTCTTCTCCTTTCCTGCTCCAACTTTGACTTTTATCCCAGGCTGTTCTCAAATATAGGATCTGTTCCGTCTCCAGAATACAATAAGAGGAATGTTGAGGCAGACTTAGAAGTGGAGGGCTGGGGATGTGGCTCAAGCGGTAGCGCGCTTGCCTGGCATGTGTTCGGCCCGGGTTTGATCCTCAACACCACATACAAACAAAGATGTTGTGTCCACCGAAAACTAAAATAAATAAATAAATAAATATTAAAATTCTCTCTCTCTTTAAAAAAACAAAAAAAAACTTAGAAGTGGAATTTTACATTTTAGAAAAGTATTTCTCACAGAGGGAATCAATCTAACATGAAGAAGGAAAGACATTAAATGCAGATAGGTAATTTAATCAATTAAAAGTTGACATTTTAATTAAGTAACACATTAAAAGTAATAACAAGCATATGCGTGCACTGCGCGAGCATACACACACACGCGCGCACACACACATATATACACATATATCCCAACAACAGCAAAGGCAAGTTAATTCTGTAAGTGGATCTTATTCCTTTAACTGCAAGAATAAAAGTATTCTTATTTCTTTAACTGCAAGAATAAAGGTATTTAGCTCAGTATTCAGACCATAATTAAGAGTCTCAAAGTTTTACCATTCAGACTCCCACCTGTCCCTGAAACCAGGACACTCAACATAAGCTATGAACACTACAGAAACAAATGCTTTCCAGTTAGATAGGCACTACTTGGGACCAAAGTTTAAGTGATCTGCTTACAGAGAATATCAGAATATTCTGTCATATTTTATCACTCAAATAAATTGAAGGTATGCTATGTTTAAAAGGAATGATCAGTAATTGTGAAATATCAGGTATACAGAAATAAATCTTTAAATCTTTAAATATATTAAATATTTAAAAATACATTTAAGGGGCTGGGATTGTGGTTCAGTGGCAGAGCACGTATCTCGTGTGTGTGAGGCACTGGTTTCGATCCTCAGCACCACATCAAAATAAATAAATAAATAAAAGGCATTGTGTTCATCTACAACTAAAGAAATATTTTAAAAAATACATTTAAAAATGAGCTAACATGGCAACTCTTAGGAGAAAGTAAAAATATTTTCAGGTTGGATTGGCTCAAGAAAGATTTCTAAAAATCAATGGATTTAAATCAATATTTCAAAAATGAATACATTGCTAATGGCAATTCACTAAAGGATGATGTCATATTCATTAAATCTATAAAGATATAGTCAAGAATGGCTATTGCTAAAATTAGATTTACAGATGAAAAAAAATAAAGTAAAATTTATCATAAAAATAAATTGAAATAAGGCAATTAAAAACAAGAAAATTAGAAAAATATTTTTTAAATGTGGCCAAGGGGAAAAATTACTACAGATTTTTAAAAGTATAATCAGAAAACGATTTTACAGTTTTGTCATAATGTAAAATACAGCTTGTAACAATTTACCTCAGTGATAAATGCCAATTTGTAAAAAATATTTCCAACTTTTAAATAACGATTGTTTTAATATTCAGAATACAAAGTGAATTTTGAATTAAAAAGTAACAAGCCCTCAGATGGTAGTAAATTAAATAATAATACTGATAGAATTAACAATAAAGCTGCCTATTTTACATATTATCTTATTATATCTATCATTATCATACCTTAATCATATCAACTTATTTAATTCTCATATCAAAAATATATTGTAATTATTGTCATTATCACCATTTGGGAGTTCACCACTAGTACTGCATACATTTTTTTTTTTTTTAATCTCTGCATTTTCCTCTGGGAGTCCATCATGGTGACCAGTCTGTGTCAAAAGCTTCCACATGGCTCATGCTGTTGTGAGTGTCACACCTGAAGCCATGATTTGTCCTTCTTCCTTCTCACAAGCTCTCTGACACCTCAGAATGGAATGGCTGCAGGAACATGTGAGACACACATGGATAACCTCTAAATGAGGAGCTTTTCCCATGTGTAGACTGCGGTGATCAAACACTGGATAAACACCTCATTCCAGAAACCACAGAAGAGCGAGTGTCAGAGACACACAGAAAGGTGAGTGTATGAAATAAAGTGAAATGACAGATGAAGATCAGGACATGTAGAGAATTTGCAGATTCTGAAAATAGAGATTAGACATTCCTTGCAGACATCATCGGGTCTGTGTTTTATCAAAGACAATATTGTTGAGTTTGTGATTTATATATGGGTGAAGAAGATTCTAAGAGAAAGAAAAATGCAAGACTGAATTAGGGAGAATAGATAACAAACTATAATGTATAATATTTGGAAGGGATATAAATGATAAAAACACAGGGAATTAGAAAGATTCAGATGATGAGACTATTCAAAGAAACAAAAGAATAAATATATACAGATGGATATAACTATGAATTAATACTTTAAAAAAACATTTATTTTATTTTCTACAAATAATTTGAATAATAATAATAATAAATTATATAATGTCTATTTAAATAGCAAATTTTTGTATGATATGACTGAAATATTTTCTCTGTTTTTTTGTCTTTATTCCTTTCTTCTCTTTTTTTCTTGCTTTCTCACTTCCTTGCTTGCTTGTGGTCTGACCTAATGAACATCTGAACTTTATGATAACAAATATATGAAATTCAGTGTCAACTCAGTGTTACTTGGAAAATACAAAAGCCAACTCTAATCTTGAAATTCAATTATTGTTTTTGATATATTTATCAACTTCATCCATGTGAAATTAGATTTAAATTGTACAATGTTCCTACTTTGAGCTACTATAATTCCTCAAGTGATGTAATCATCATTATGTGGTATTTGAATGCTCTTTTATTTTAAAGAAATAGAAAAATAAGAATATTTTCAGCTAACAGAAATTGTAAGCAAATACCTAAATGGTTAAGCATGCATTTTTACATATTCATGAACACAAGCACCTGCCCAGGTACCTTTTCAATTGTTTTATCCCTGGATTATTGTAGATGATTCACTACTGTTTCTAGACACAAAGCTCTAGCTCATGTTTACTGAAAATCAAATGATTTGCATAGATTTTGTTCTTTTTAGTATTAAATTTATTTGGTAGTTTCAGAATAGGTAAAGAATGTATTCTTTATGGAAATAATTTGTTATTTAATATTAAAAAATACTTAATTATTTGATATTAATTATTTTTAATTAATCAATCTTAGTTTGATTCTTTAGAGAAAGCATTAATTTTATTATGCTAAGATTAAATAATTATAATACAGTATCTTTTCAAAAACAGAAAAATAGTTTTATTAAGGTGTGCAAACAGAACATTTATGGATAGTTTAAGTAAGGTGTCCCCACGTGTATATTTGAAATTTAGCAGTGCATAAAGATGACATCACTAACAACTGTGGATGGGTTAGGTTGTTTTCAAAATCATGTTGGGACCCAATTCAGGAGAGAACATACAAAAGATATCCCATGTAATATCAAAAATAAATATGGTCTCTATATGGTTACCCACTGCAATGTCAAAGTTAGAACATATTCAGCAGAGGAGAATGGAGAATCCCTGTGAAATAATAAAAATAACTTTTCAAAAAAACATGTTTAAAATATAAGCCACAGAGCAAAAACAATGTTTATATGAAAGGTCCTGTTCAATTAAGAATGCTATGAATAAAAGTTTGGGACAGCAGATGGTAGAAAAGAAAAAAAATTCTATATTTAGAATTTATAAATGGATGATCTTGGGATATAAGGAAACTTACTTAACTTAGAAAAATGAAACAGAAAATAAAATATACATTTTGCAAACATTTAAAAAGAATTTAAAAGTAAATTTTATTTGTTCTGTTTCTGCTGTAAAAAAAAGCTACAAACTCAGTAATTTAAAACAATAAAAATGTATTATCTTAAAGTTTTGAAGTTTGGAAATTTATAAGTAGTCTTACTACGCTAAAGTCATGACATTTGCAGAACTACTTCTATGCAGAGACTCTGATGGGAAAATCTGTTTCCACACTTTTTCGAGCTGCTAGGTTACACCTCATAGTTCTTTTTCATGTCATTCTGATCTTTTACCTCTCTCATTGCAACTGTTACTTCTGCTTGTTTTTCTCCTGCCTCCTTCTTATAATGCTTTGTGATCACATTGGGCCCAACAGATAATCCAGGGCAATCTTCCCTCTCAAGATCCTGAACTTAATCATGTCTGCAAAACCCCTTTAACAAGGTAAGGTATCATTCACAGACTCCAAAGATTAGGATATAGTCACATTTTGGGGGGAAGGAGATTTATTCTGCCTGTCACATAAGGAAAGCCCAAAGAACCAGCATTGTTGTGATTGTACAGAAATCACTGGTAATAGAAAAATTGTAGCTAAAAAAATGAAATACCATTTTATATGTGTACTAGATTGTAAAATATGGTATTTTAATACAGTCATATCCTGGTGGAAATTTGGAGAAATCAGAAGGCTCAGGCACTGCTTCTATAGTCATTCTGCAGACCCACGCTGAAGAACAATTCAATATTTGTCAGACTGAATATAGAAACATAAAATTGACTCATCTATGTCACTTCTAGTTTTATAATACTGGGGAATTTCTGTGTAAGTCCATAAATGAATATGAACTAAAGTGCTCATGGTATCATAGTTTTTTATATTAGCATTTAGAAGAAATTTGAGCAGCCATCACTAAAAAAGAGTAAGGTATCATGGAGAAAAATTATTAGAAATGAAGCAGCAGCTAAAAGCAACAGATTTGACATTCAGGAAACAACTTGATGTATCATAGTATTAAGGTAAACTAAGAACCATGATATATAGAAATATATTTCAATTTGAATATGATGGCATATACCAATGTACTTATGTAATTATATATTTATATATTAAAATATGTACACACAGTATTGCATATTTAGAGGATATATACCTATACATTTATGTAATTATATTAAAATATTTGTATACAATTTTGTGTATTTTATAGATCACATTTAAGTAAAAATGATACACCAAAAATAACATTAATACTAGTATGTATCTATTATGTTTATAGAAATGTTTATATGCATGGAGATGAAAAAGAGTAAAGGAACAAATAAATGACTGCATTTTTTTCAGTTTAATGAAAATAATATACCAACCATATGATAACATGATAAACACATGTTATTGTGGAGAAAAATTATTAGAAATGAAGCAGCAGTTAAAAGCAACAGATTTGACATTCATGGAACAACTTGATGCATCATAGTATTAAAGTAAATAAATACCATTGATGAACTGATGAGAACAGAAATGCAATGGAAATGAACATACTGTTTTACATTAACTTAATCTGAGCACTGCAGGTAGATTAGATTATAACCATTGGCACAAGATTGTTATCTGAGGTAAATATCCCAGCAGTTCTTCAAATTGTATAAAATTTTTAAATATTATGTGAGAACCTTCCCGGGAAATAGACATCATATATTTAATATTATTTTAACTACAAAAAAGGTGATATTTATGGTTGGGTGGAAAATAGTCAAAGAATGACATATGATCTGGACTTAAAATACTAAAACTATTTCCTATTGATCTGCATGAGAGTGATTTGACTTAGCAATATTTTCTGTGCTCTATACTTGAGTAAAATAATATTAGAAGAGTCCAAGATCCAACTGTACTTCATTGCTTATAACTTTACCATGCATCGTCTTACAGAAGAAAATGTAAAATTATCGTAGTTGACTTTCATGTGATTCATATGACTCTGAATTTAAAACTGATAAATAAAAAGTGACCATTCAAAATGTACAATTAAAATATTGTCCTTCACTTGAGCAATGAAAAAAAAAAAAAGAAACTTTGTTTATCCCACATAACAGCACATAAAAGCTCCCATGTCTGGGAAATGTTTCTGCAGGTACTTCGGTGGAAGGAATTTGGGGTTGGTACATAAACACACTATGGACAAATTGAGAAGAAAATGAAAAATGATGAAAGGACTTGTTGAAAAAATATGAAACATATGTAATTTCTAAAATAGAGCCAAAGATCATAAAGTAAAAGACAAAAGTACTGGGCTGGGGATGTGGCTCAAGAGGTAGCGTGCTCGCCTGGCATGTGCGGGGCGCTGGGTTCGATCCTCAGCACCACATAAAAATAAAAAATTGAGATGTTGTGTCCACTGAAAACTAAAAAATTAAATATTAAAAAATTTTCTCTCTCTCTCTTAAAAAAAAAAAAAAAAGACGAAAGAACTGTCCAGGAGGTAGAGGCTATTGTCTGTGGATAAAAGAGGAACACAATAATTGGTGATTCTCTTTTGAGTTCTGGCTAGGAACTGGAACATTTAAAGCACATATTTTCGAAAGAAATTTAGTTACATGGGTCAGAATAAATCTTTTTAAACACTGTGCTGTGTCTTGGATTGCAACTTATTGGGATATACTTACTTACCTCATATTGATATCTGGGTTAAAATATTTAATTAGTGGCTTTGGGGGTGAAAGAATGATGATTTGAACTTTCTACCAATTTTAATGTACATATCTCTACCCATGAACAATATCAAGCTGTCAACATGATGTCTCAAATATAACCATTAGCCTTTGTGTGTAGGTAGCAGCCAACTCTATTACATCACTGCAAATTCCTGAAATCAGCAATAGGTTACTAAACTGTGTAAAACACTTAGCACTGAAATTAGTATATAAGAACAATGTAGGTGCTCTCGATTTCTCTTTCAGTGTCATATAGGACACTTTCTTTTCTAATTCATATTACATATATGGGTGAATATATAAAATATTAATAACATTCCTAGTAATACATATATAGTGAAACTGAAGAAGAAACAATTTTGAAGGCCAAGAACATTCTCACATTCCTATGATTGTGCATCACTAGCTTATTCAATGCAATGAGGAAATTTATCATTCCACATGTCTGGGCTGTCTAACCTCTACATATCCTCAAGAAACCTTTGCTCCTTGACAACTTCTAGGAGATAATCTCTAAGCCCTTAGCATATAATTGCCTAAAAAATGTGTTTGTTTTCCTGGGATCTGGGCCTAGGCTGGATCATATATGGTTGCATTGTGGTTAATGGTGGAGACCTTCGTCCACACAGTAATACTTAACCTGAAGAAAAACTGAAAGGTCTATCTTAATGCAGAGAGAGAAGTGTGGGAAGCAGAAGACTGAGGAATCAATGTTACCCACGAGAATGCTGTTGGTCTACATGGCCAACCCCTAATAAAAATGCTGGACACGCAGTGTCCAGGGAATTTTCCTGGTTGACAAATCTTTCTGCAGGCTGGCTCTTACCACTGCTGGCAGAATAAGGTGATATCTCTTAAGACTCCACTAGGAAAGCACAATTGGAAGCTTCCCTTTTTCCTCCTGGACTTTGTCTCATACACATTTACCTTTGCTGATTTTAATATGTACACTTATATATGTATTAGATAGATACATGTATTAGATACATACATTAGATAAAATGAAATTGTAGCCCTGAGTATAAAAGGGTCTCAAAATAGTGAGGTAGTTGATGTTTAGATTTGGTAGACTTTTATTTCATTTTACTCAACTTTTTCTCACAATTTTAGCCTTCAGGCTATCTGTATTCTACAACATACTTTATTCCTTATGTGTTTCCTTATTGTTTTGTTTAAACTTGTTCTAACCTGTTATCCTTATTATGTAGTCAGCTAGTAGCAATGCAAGGATGTGCCCTTTTCAGCCTCAAGTTCATTTTAACAGATTTGTTAATGTTAAAAATTCTTTTGGGCTCTGGTTGCAACTCAGTGTTAGGGCCCTTGCCTGGCTGTACATAGCCCAGGCTTCGATTCCCAGCACTGTAAAGCCAAAAAAGAATAATTAATAAAAAAATAGATTTTTATCTACTGAGATGGACAATGAATAAAATGTTGCAAATGAACTTCTGTTTCCAGAGAAAGTTTTAGTTTTTAAACTTTGGTGGGAACTCCACTAGCAGGAAGGAGGTAGAGTCCAGGGATTTCACTAAGTGGCCTACAGTATATGGAATAGGTCCTCACCACAGGAAGTCATTTACCACAGTGTCAAAGACCTTAAACTTAAAAGATACCTGCAATACAGTCGCCTTTTTGATTCATCCTTAAAGCAGAAAAGGCATTCACAATGATTCAGGGAACAGAATGGGACAAAATAAGTCTCTTCCAAGAAAAAAATAACTCAACCTGGGAAACGTGTCATTTCTAATAAATAAGCATAAACCTTACAACACAGGTTTCTGACACTGAAAATGTCTGAAGTTTAATCCCAGTTATAATCAGCTAATAGAGCTTAACATATTAGTTTTAAATACATCATGGTAAATAAATACACATTCTGTTTAAGATTGTAATTTTAATGAAAGAAAAGTTTTCATTTACTAAGTTGCAACTTCCGATTGTTCATTGGCAATGTTTGCTTTTACTGCATATAGATTTATGGCATTTATAAGCCAATGTTTGATATAAAAGGGATCTCAGTTAAGACAAACTTCATATCTTTTCAATATTTATATCTGTTCAATATTTATGAAGATTCAGTTAATTTAGCTATGTCTTTCAAATATCCAATAACATTTTTCTTCTAAATTTTTAAATTTGAAAATAAACTAGTATTGTTACCATATGAAGATAGCCAGTCAGCCATTGAGACTCAATGTCCTTGCAGAGTATAAAGTCACAGTGAAATTTTGGACAAACTTTTAGTCCTCAAACGTATTGTCGGGGGCTGGGGATGTGGCTCACGTGGTAGCCCGCTCGCCTGGCATGCGTGCGGCCCGGGTTCGATCTGGCATGCGTGCAGCCCGGGTTCGATCCTCAGCACCACATACCAACAAAGATGTTGTGTCCCCCGAGAACTAAAAAAAAATAAATATTAAAAAAAAATTCTGTCTCTCTCTCTCTCTCTCCCCCCCCTCTCACTCTCTCTTAAAAAAAAAAAAAACATATTGTCAATCATATAAATGGTTATCCTTTGCCCTTAGCTTATGCACATAAAATTCTGATTGATGCCAAAGGCAGCCCTGTGTGTCTTTTGAGAGTACTGAAGTTTGAAACTTTATGGTGTATTCAGAATATCTTTGAAGCCCAGTTTTTTGAGGAGAAATGCAACATTTAAAAAGTACTTCTTCGGGGCTTATTCTTACCCACTGAGAACAAGTTTAGATTGCCCATTTTAAATCTGATGTTAGGCTTGGATTGAAAAAATACAATTTAGGTTAGTGGATAGTTGATTTCTAATGGATTGTTTCAGTTGATTTCAATTTCTAGATTTATAACCTTGGGGACCCAGAGTGTCAAACTCTCAACTTCTTTTTTTGAATCTTAATATTTAAGCTTCTTTCACCCAACTTTATAGTTACATTTTTTATTTTATTCATGGTATTGCTATAATTAAGTCATTTTTTGTTAGCATTGTCTACAAAATTTATCAAGAGAAGAAATCAAGCCATCAACAAAGTCATTAGTCAATTTCAGTGTTTAAGATATTGGTATGTATACTTTCATTAGAGTTCTTCATATTTTTGGTGCTTAAATACATTTAAATAATCAACAATCAAAATTCCTAGAATGTATTCCTACACCTTAAGATGGGACCTTAACAGAATAAACACAAACAACTCCCAAAATACGAGTAATGGTGTCTATCAGGAGGTCAGAAGTATATAAATCTCCAAGGTATATGCCCTAATTTTTCTGTCATAGCTAACTATGATTTTTGTTTTGCAGCATAATTGCTATGCTTGGATCAGTGAAGTTTCTCAGATACATCTGTCATTCAGCTACTTTTTAGTATCATTGGCTTGATAAGGGCTCAACAATATTGACAGTTCATCTAAAATGAGCCTGTTAATCCATCTGAACTGGTTCTGGTTCAGCAATAAAGGCTCCTAGGCTGGGGGTATATAACTCAGTAGGCAAACTCTTGTGTAGGACATGTGAGGTCCTGGGTCCCATGCCAGCCATTGAGGAGGGGACTAGGAAGAGAAGGAGAAGGATGAGCAGAAAGGATGAGAGGAAGATGAGGAAGAAGAAAAAAATTATTTTAAAAGAAGAAATATTTCTGAATGAAGAAAAGTAAATACTTGTCTTTCAACTAGAAGCGAGCCTTTACTCTAAGGAAAATTTAAGGGTGGATATAAACAGAAGTCATGATAAAAACAAAGGAACACAGAGATGAATGTAATAATAGAACCAGAAGAGGGAAGGAAGAAGGCAACAGAAACGCAATTTGATTACTTGTTAACCCTGTATGCCACGGGAAATGGTGTCTGCTGCTGCTTTAATTAACCCATGATAGTTGGATTATAAATGGGTAGAACTGTTAAAATCATTTTCCTTGGCTTTGGCTTATTTTTTGAGATTCTATTAGATGAATCTCATTGGCTCCACCAGATTTACTCCAGTGTGCAGTATTCTTTCTGCAACAGAAGAAGATCAAAGAAAGGAAGGTGAGTGAGGTGGCTACCTCTTTTGTGGTTCACACTAGCTGGTTCTTGCAAGGTCATCTTCTTCATAGGAAAGTACATAACTAACCTTCCTCTTGTCCCATAAAGTCTAACAGTTGTAAACTCTATCTGGTCCCCAACTTCCCATCTATACTCACACTTACTCAAAGTTTTTCTGCACTCTTAACTTCATTGTCAAAAGTATATTTATTAAACATTTGGCAAATTATTTAACTTGAAAGAAACACTTTATTTCTGTTAGGACATAACAAGTAAAAGGTTGAGGCATTTGTTGTTCTGCTCTCTCAAATATTTTTCTTAACAGAACCTATTTATCTTTCACTGAGAAAAGAAGGTAACAGGAAAAATATTAGGAATTGACTGAAATTACTTAATGGACAGAAACAGCAACAAAGTTAAAAAAAACATTTTTGTACTAAGTTATTCAAATGATTATAAAAGTTTAAAATTCCACTATCGTTAAATAGGAAATGAATTGTAAAAGAGTATTTACTTTGTGCCACTGCAATAAAATACAATTTATCAGGTTTCACGTGTAAATCCTATTTCTCTACATATAAAATAGGAAGTTTTCTGGAAAATATTTCTTTTTCACTAAATAAACAAATAAATAAAAACATCACTTCAATGCACAAGTACAATAAAAACTGAAAACACTGCTTTTGAGCCTGGAAATGAATAGAATGGCTTTCTTTCGCTCAAGTACAAAAATGTACCCTTTTCATAAAAATATTATAATTTTTAGCACTTATCATAACCAATTATATAGGACCATAGGTTAAAAGCCTCTGCTCTTATAAAACAGAGGTTATGTAGACTCTGTTATCACATTTTAGTGTATTCAAATGTTTTGACCATCATAAAAAAAGCATCCCTACTTCTCAATGACCATTGAATTTTAAAAGTTTATAAGCTCCCCTATCCAATTCTTCTTTTTATTTGTTCTTCCAGAGAAATAAATATGAATTTGTTAACTTCCCAATTCTTTTTGTTTCCTTTCTTCTTTCTCTGAGGCCCCTGCACTGTTACTCAACCCACAGTTGTTGTTTTCCATGTACATTTAATATGAGAGACAATTTATATGTATTAGTAAATAAATTCTTACCAACTCTAAATTTTTAACTTATGTTTCCTGAGTTTCATTCACACACACACAAAAAAAAATTCTTACAAACCTCAAAAATGTTAATATCTTCCAAATATTTACAAGCAAACAAATAAATAGGTTTAGTTTTTATCTAACCTCAAGGATACACAACTAGAAAGAGAAACGAGTGTCCATCTCTCCCCAAAATTCAAAATTTTGTCTTGCCTCCAGGGCACAAGAAACTTTCCTTTTACTACCATAACTATCAACAATAATTTTTGTGCAGCTCACCTGACAATATACTAGCTAAATGGTCTTCAAAGTTGCAAGAAATATGTTTACCAGAAAAATCATTACTCAGACCAATTTTGTGGTGATTTTAACTGTGTTCTCCTAGTAGTTTTATAGTTCCAGATCACAAATCTAAATATGTACCTATTTTGAAATTATTTTTGTTTATGCTGAAATATAAAGATATGACTTTATTCTTCTGCATGTGGTCATCCTATTTTCTCAATAGCATCTGTACAAGAGAAGGTATTGTTGGAAACTTCACTGAAAATCAATGGGGCATAAATACATGGGTTTACATCTGCATTATCTATCTTGTTTCAACTGATATGTATCTATTGTTATACTGTCTTTTTTGTTTTCTGTTTTGATTACTATAGCTGCTTTTTGGATATTTTGAAATCAGGTTGTGTGATGCTTCATGCTTTATTTTTGTTTTCTTTTTGTTCTTAATAGCTTTGAGAATTGATAGTCTTTTGTGGTTGCATTAAATCTATAGATTTCTTTGGGTAGTATGGACATTTCAATAATATTAATTCTTCCAATTGATATATAGGGGAGGTATTTTAATTTATAAATGCCTTATTCAATAAATTTGGTTGATGTTTTATCATTTTTAGTGTACAGATCTTATATCTCTTTGATTAAATTTGTTCCTGAAAGTATTTAATTTACAGATGCTATTGAAAATAGTATTGTATTCTTAGTTTCTTGTTGGGTAATTGTATTCTAAATTTCTTGTTGTCAGTGTATAGAAACAATAGTAATTTTATGTTGATTCTACATTCTACAAATTGCTAAATTCATATATCAGTTCTACAGATTTTTTTGGTGGAATACTTAGGGTTTTCTATATATAATATTGTGTCCTTAGCAAACAGATAAAATCTTACTTCTCCTTTTGATAGTTGAATGTATTTTTAAAATTATTTTTCTTGCCTAACTTCTTTGGCTAGAACTTCTAATATGATATAGAAAAAAAATTGTGATCATAAACATGCATTTTTTTGTTCTTGATCTTAAATAAAAATATATTAACTTTGCTGATTCTGGTGTGAGATGTAAACTTATCATATATTAGCTTTAATGAATAGGCCACAAAAATAAAACAGAACAATGGGATTTCATCAAACTAAAAAGCTTCTGCACTGAAAATTAAGCAATAGTGTGAAGAAAACCCAGACTTAGGGAGAAAATATTTGAAAATCATACATCTGACAAAGAGTTAATATCCAAAATACATGTAGAACTCAAACAACTCAATAGCAAGGAAACAAGTGACCTATTTAAAAAAAAAGAATTAATCAAAGGAGTTCAGTAGACATTTCTAAAAGGAAAAGACAGGTAAATGGCTAACAGGTTTATGAAAAATGATCAACATTGCTAAACATCTATGAAAAGTAAAACAAAATCATAAAATGTGATACCACCTTATGCTCATTCAAATAGCTACAATCAAAAAGGAAAAGACAGTAACTGTTGAGGAGGGCCTAAAGAAAAGGGAAATTTTACACATTGTTAGTCAGTATGTAAACTTGTACAGCCATTATAAAAAATGGCATGGAAGTTCCTCAAAGAATTGCAAATAAAATACTAATATGATCCAGCACTTCCACTACTGTGTATGTATACAAAGGAATTTAAATCATTATGCCAAAAAATTACTTTAACATCCAGTATTGCATCCCTATTCACACTAACCAGTATATAGAATCAACCTATATTCATTGGAAAGTGAATGGATAAATAAAATGTAAAATATATAACACAAAATGTACCATTAAACCTTTAAAAGAGAGGGAAATGCTGCCTTTTGCAGCAACATGGATAAACCTAGATGGAATTATGTGAAATGTTGTAAGCTAGGCACACAATAAAACAGAGACTATGGTTTCATTGATATTTGGAATTATAAAAATTCATACTTACAGAAATAACATGTAGAGTGGTAGTTACCAGATACTGAAAATGGAGATGGGAAATGGGTAAATGTTGACCAGTGAAAGATCAGTAGACAGGAGAAATACGTTTTAAAGATCTACTTCACAGCATGGTGATCATAGTTAATGCTACAGTTTGAATAAGTCCTCTGATGTTCATGTGTAAGAAGTTGATCCCCAATGGACCAGAGATATAATGGGGCCCTTAAGAAATGATGGGGTCAGGAAGGCTCTGCCATTGTACATGTATTACTGCTGTTATTCAATGCATGGGTTAGTTATTACAGGAGTAGGTAGTAGGATCATGGTAAAATAATGAGTTTTGCTTCTGTTCTTTGTATTATTGTCTCTGTGCCATAGAAATAGACTATGTACACACATATATACACATGCATGTACATATATCTAGTGTGCTTTCTTGCCCAACAGAAAGCAATAAACACAATTGGACTATTCCTCCCCTAAATCTCTCTGAGAAGTCTATCAAAAATAGTCTGTTATGTTAAGATGTTCCAAAATATTGTACCTCCCATGGAAACCATCTGCCAGTACTTTCAGATTTCTGCCACACTCCAACTCCCAAAATATTCCACTCATCATATCTTGGTGTGGAATGACAACTAACGGTGTGGCTTTAAAGAACATTTTAGAATCATTTCTAAATAGTCCCTCTAAAAACAAAAAAAGACCAGATGCAGTGGGTAAAGATAAGGGTAACAAAAAGCATATTAAATAGTCCTTGTGCAACTTTGGAAGTAAAATCAATTTCTGTCCCAAACTGGTTGGAGATCATTTTTGTTTGGTCCCACCAATTATTAACTATTTCCTAAGGGACAGAGTTCTTCTGTGTAATCAGTCATTAACTGATCTTCCAAAAGCACTATGACTTGCTTCTTAGTAGTAAGCAACCTGTACTATTCAAAACTCCCAGTACATCATGAAACCCTAAAGTGAATATGAAGTTCTTTACCAAAATGAAGTCTCCCTTAGTTATACAAAGGTTCCTAAGAGATAAAGAATTCTAATTTATGTCCAAACTATAAGCAGTTTTCAATACTATGAAAACTATTGAAAAGCAAGTACAGAATTACTGACTAAAATTGAAATGATCAATAATATTATTTTATCCAAAAAAAAAATTCAGCCTCAATTAATCAGCCAGAGTCATTGCAGAAGACAAAACTTTTCTAGATACCTTTTTTCTGGTCCAAGACAGAGTCTATGCAATAGCTGTACATATTTCTGGATTAGTGACTCAGAAAATGTGGGAATGGTCAATACAGAATCTTTAAGAGAAAGTCTCATGAGACTCTCTAAGATATTTCCTCTCCTGATGAATTTTCGACTCTAGAGCATTTTTAAGGTCAGTATTTCAATTTACCACATTCTGCTGTTTTGAGCCCTAGGGAGGGTTGCCTTCAATAACTAAATGCTGTGTTATAAAATGGATTTGGAAATATGCTCTATTTGGTCATATTAACCTAAGTGACCAATGGAGGGACACATTTGGGACTGGATATAATGTAGAATACACAGGAGAGTAGACATTCTTCAAAGATTTCTCATGTTTTAGCAACTTGGTTCCAAAAATATCATTCCAAGGATACTTTTGTACAGAATACCCTTGCATGGTAGCCAGAAATAGTGTCTCCCTCAAAAGCAAAGGGCAGCATTTATTTTTTAATTATCCAGTTTAATAGTGACTACCTCAATGTCCAGCTCATGCAGGTTTTTGGAAGTCCATTTTTAAAAGATCAGGATTCCCTAAGCTCAAATTCTTTTTCTGTAATGCAATCTAGTATGTGTTCAGTCAGGTGTCACATAACCTCCTTTCATCATTTTGTGGAAACAGGAGCTCAGAAAAATGTTATAAGAAAATGCTGATTCTATAGCTATAGATACTCCTTTGAAAAATAAACCACCATTTGTCACTGGTTCAGCAGTCTCATGTTTTCTGCCAGCATTCTTGGAACTATAGCCGACTAACCTGTTTTCTTGCAAAATCTCAGATGCTTTATAATTCATGACACTAATTGGTATCAGAAAACATTTTTTTCCTCAACCACAAAATCACCTTAAATAAGAACATACTGTAGTTTTCCTTTTGACATTGGACTTTTTATGATTCCTGAAGGTTGCTGACCATTCCGGAGCCACAAGATTCTGGAATCCATGCAGAGTATAAGTAGACCCCCTCATGATCATAGAAAAATGGAATACTGCCATATAGTATCCCAGGTCACTTTCAATGGCCCCATCTTGACGGCGTGTTGTGTCTTACCTATTCCTTTAGCATGTAATCTCTCCCCTCCAGTTCTGTTAAACTGGTGACATCTCTGCATACCAAAAAATGAGTTAACAGATTAAAAGTAAAGATGAAATAAAAAATGTAGGTTTTATAAATGTAATATAGCCTTTAGTAATTAAAGAGAAAAAATTGGTTTCACGAAAATTTCCAAAATGTCCCCAAGCACTTAGCTTGATTCTTTGCTTGATTCTTAGTTTTTGTCTTGTTCTTTCCAATGGAATCAGTTCTTTTTTAAACATCTTTTGGGGAAGGGTGGGGTTATTACCTTCCTCTTGACAGTCAATCTAAGCTAATCCTCTCTATGTTCCACCATTTACTCAGCTAGTGAAGACTAAAGCTTTCACCTCAGAGTCTCTCTGCATTATTCAATTCACATATTTAGATTCAAAACCTACTTAAGTTTAAACATTGTCACTATCGTTATTTTGATCAGGTGAAAATATTAAATAATAAAAAAGTATTCTGGTCCTTTTTTCACTTTGACTTGTATGTCTATAATACGATGCAATTGAATTGAATAGTAACTAGACACAAATAAATATTTGTGTTAAGCTCTGTTATCATGTATACCACTTATGCATTTATTTGCTGTCTTCAAAGAAATATCAAGTACCTTGAACAGGGAGATTGATCCTCTTTTCTTGGTATGAAAATCTGTATTCAGATAACTCATAGTTTTTACACTATAAGACAATCTGATATTAGATTAAATAAATTGATTTATCCATACTCACTTTAATCTTATGCTTTCATATAATCATATGCTTTTAAGCAAACATTTATATCAAATGAGCCATATGAATTTAAACATCCTGGAACAAAAAGAAAAGAAGAAGTGTGTTAACATTAGAGATGATCTTATGCAGTGGTTTAATTGTAAGATATTACCATGCTTGTTATCTAACAGTCACAGAGGGGAGATTCATGACCTTTCAAGTTTTTCAGTATCATCTAAGAAATAGCAATTTCAAAAGCATTTTTATCTGTGACACTGCACAGTGCAACAAAATGTAAAATTTGAAAATTACATTCTATGATAAATCTCCAAAGAAGTTCCTTATCACATTCATTGACATTTCCACAGTGCACAGAGACATTTATTAGAGCACTTTGCCCAATAAAACTGAATTAGATTAATGGAAGGGAAAAGGAATTCTAATTCTTTGTAGGCATATTTTTTGAATCCACTCCTATTTCAGTTCTTTTTGATACATAGGTTACTTTCTTTAAATGTCATGCTAAAAGCTGAAATAATTGGACTTTTTATATCTAGATCTGCCCACAATTGTTTTTTCATAAATTATCAATGAAATTTAATATTTAATTACATTATAATTAATCATGTTAATAAGATAAATAATTTAAAATTTATTTTAGGAAAAATGGTTACATTTTTGTGTTATATAAAAATGAAGTACTTTTCCTAACAACATGATAACTTTTAATAGGGTGTAAAATGTTAATCTATGCAGATGTGTTTCTCCTACATGAAGTAAATTTTTCATATCTAAGGAACTATCAAAATTCCTTGATTTTGAGAAACAGGAATAAAGTTTCCTTATGTAGCTTATTTGGTAATTTGCAAATAATTGTGGCAAGACCAGTAATGGGTTGGTGATTGGGTGAAATAAGTTTTCAAACTGATTTTTGTATGTACTTATGAAGAAATAATTTGTTCTCATCATTATTATATATTAACAAAATGGGAGAAAAATGTTTCCTGGTCTCACAAGTGTGTCTCTTATTAGTTTTTATTTTTTGAAGTTGTTCTTGGCTTTATTTTGAAAATTTGGAATACATCTGTGTGTACATGTAAATGTAGTTTAAAACAACTAGACAATAAAACTATTTAAATATGTAGAAGAATTCAACAATTCATTTGAAGATACATATAGAGATGCTACTAAACTTATGATAGTGTTAAGTCCTAATAAACCTATCATAAATTTAAAATATTATAAAGAAATATTGCATTTAGTATAACTAGGCTACTAAACAATAGCTTAGAAACACAGTGTAGTTTATTGCATAGTTTCACAGGACATACTGTTGCCAAAAGCTCAGTCCTTGTTCCTGATGCCAACCCAATAATGAGGACATGGTTTTGAGAAAAAGGAAAAGAAAGGTTTATTACTTTGCTAGCAAAGGAGAAACACAGAGGACTCCTATCCCAAAAGCTGTGATTCTTCCCATCAATAGGAAGAGGGTGCTTTTGAAGATGTGACTCAAAGGCTCCATTCCACATGCTCCCTGTCTGGAGTTGTAATTCAATTGTTAATTTGGGAGATACTTATTTCTGAGATCTTCTAGTACCATTCCCAAAGTTTGGAATACTTTGTTCCTATAGTGAGTATGTACACAGGGACAGATAACTCTGCCTAGGATGGGGAAGAAAGGTAATCATTTTATCCCTGAGATTAGGGAGAGGGAGAGATTAGGAAGGAAGAGGAAGAGAAAAAGAGAACCACATCCATTTAAAAAATAAATTGCTGTGGCAGAGCAGCAAGGGCTATATGCAAAACATAAAGTGGACTACTGGTATAATACTATGCACTATAAAATGACCCTACTCAGGGTAACCAACATCATAAAAAAAAGCGAAATGAAATGAATGTTGGCTCTCTTTTGCAGAATAGAACTGATGATTAAAAAAAAAAGATGGTCACAGGTTTAATTTGTTAAAAGTGATACAATGATGCATCTCTGGATCAATAGATACTAGATGGTACTGCATAACTACAGGAATCCATAAAAACTAGCAAATACTCTTTCAAGGTTCCTTAGGAGTAAAAAAGAAAGTTCTGATTAATATATATAATCAGAAGAAGGCAAAACTGGAGGAACAGGAAGGTCCTTAAAGTTATTGCAAAAAAATAATCTTGATTCCTTGCTCTATTCCTGGACCTGATAAAATTGTCAGAACTAAGTTAATATTTCTGTATACAAAAAATATTATGTGTTCCTTATTAAGGTCAGAATTTATAGGGCCCATGTAATAAATGGAGACCATCTCCACATTGCTTACAGTATTGGCATGGACATGTTTCAGTTAGAATGACCAAAGTTACAACTAAAAGAGAAGAACCACAAATTGGCTACTGGTCCTAATGCTAGGTTTATAAGAAAAAGTAGTGGGGAAATTCAGAGTCAAAGAGTGCTATATTAGAGGCATATGGGGGAAGAACTACTTGCCCAAAGATATAACTAGTTGGTTTTGTTTTGTCATTGGGAACCCCCAGAAAACATAAACATCAGCGGAGTAGTAACAGTGGCAAAGATGGAAGCTAAGCACAGTTCCAAGGATCTATAAGGCAGTACTTCTGAAAAAGACTGGTTCCTTGATGGCAACTCTATGAGATTAAAACCCTTGATAGATAATTTGCTTGTTTTGTTATTTTCATTACTACCTTCCACATCTAAAGTTTTTTCTGTGATCCAAAGAGAAATGAAGTAACTACAGTTTCAAAAATTCTTTTCTGGGTGACAGTTTTCCAGTTGAACTGAATTTTATGAAGGTTGGAAGGTAGAGAGGAAGAATGACATTGTTCTAATGAAAGGATTGGGACCAGATGCATAAACATCAAGAAATCTCTTCTAGCATCAGCATATACATCAGTAAATAGATGACATTTATGGATATGCTTCTCTGTAAGCTCACCTTTCAAGTTTCTATAATCAAATTTTCCTTACCTAAGAACTCTTCATAGAGAAAACATGTTTCAATGAAAATTTTCAATGATCATATATTGAGAATATTTCTCAATAAAATGCCTATTATTTTACTTTGAATTTCTGCAAGTACAAAAGTATTCTATTATTATAGATGAATATGAATATGTTAATGTTTTACATGTTAATATAAATATTTCTGTTTATATGTTATCTCCACATTTTATATTTAATTGAAGGTCAATTGATATAAGCTCTAAAGAATTTACACATTTTTGGATAATGATGAAACAAGGTGAAGAAGGAATTATACAATTGATCATTTACCTGGTGGCCTTAACTATGCATCTGTTACTCAACAACTGCCTCCTGGGAATTTGAATGTTTTGATTCCAACTTGCCTTTTAAATCTTTCTTTAAACTTTGGATTTTGATAGATCCAAGCAAGACAATCGATTTTGAATATGTGCTGTAAATCCAAAGAAAAAACAGAACTACATATTCTTATATATATTTATAATGAGAAAGGTAAACAAACAAACAAAAAAAAAACCTACTAGGAAATACCCCCCTCATTTAATGCAAAGTTGGTGAAAATGTAAAAGAATAATTCTAGGTGGGTGAAACTAGTTGATTTACTACTGATAAAAGTTCACATTTTGAAGAATTAATTCTTCCATGCTTTCTATTTGCACATGACTCAGCCTTCATAGGGAAGAACAGCTCACATTATGGTCCAAAAGGAAATCATAAGACAGGTACCTGCTGAAGGCAGAAGATGAGCTGATCTCAGATCACTCCATTCAAAACACAGGGATTCAGAGGCAAATAAAGCATGCAATGAATTACTTGGTGTGATAAGAAACATGAGAAGAGAAAAATAAGAAAAAGAGTGTCAGGATATGAGGTCAAATGAGATTCTGCTCATTAACACTGAAACAAACTTGGAAGATGTTGAAAGACCAGAGCTAATGATTAAGTTGCTTGCATATTTTGTTGTCTGGTGAGGGCTGCTGTGTACCTCCAGGATGCCACCTGGTTTCTGCATGTTCCAGGGGGCAATGCCATTATTCCCTCGCATGGCAAAAGGTGGAAAGGCAAGCTAGAGCCAAAAGTCATCTTCTTAACTTCTTCTGCTGGAATAAAAAGCTCCAACTATTTCAGATTGTCTGTTATACATGGATGGCACTCATTAATTCTTTGGTTTCAACTAATAATAATGTTGTTGGCTCAGTCAGAGATATGACAAGTCCTTGAAAAATTCAAAATAGTCTCAAAATTCACAAATTGAACTCTATGCTCTGACTTCTGTGTCTGTGTTTCTACAGGATACATTTGGAAACCCAAATGGGAAACACACTCCTTCACCCTATGATTTTTTTTTCTTTTTTTTAAAATTATTTTTATTGGTTGTTCACAACATTACAAAGCTCTTGACATATCATATTTCATACATTAGATTGAAGTGGGTTATGAACTCCCAATTTTACCCCAAATGCAGATTGCAGAATCACATCGGTTACACATCCACAATTTTACATAATGCCCTATTAGTAACTGTTGTATTCTGCTACCTTTCCTATCCCCTACTATCCTCCCTCCCCTTCCCTCACATCTTCTCTCTCTACCCCATCTACTGTAACTCATTTCTCTCCTTGTTTATTTTCCCATTCCCCTCACAACCTGTTATATGTAATTTTGTATAGCAATGAGGGTCTCCCTTCATTTCCATGCAATTTCCCTTTTCTCTGTCTTTCCCTCCCATCTCATGTCTCTGTTTAAAGTTAATCTTTTCTTCCTGCTCTTCCTCCCTACTCTGTTCTTAGTTGCTCTCATTATATCAAAGAAGACATTTGGTATTTTATTTTTAGGGATTGGCTAGCTTCACTAAGCATAATCTGCTCTAGTGCCATGCATTTCCCTGCAAATTTCATGATTTTGTCATTTTTTAGTGCTGCATAATATTCCATGGTGTATAAATGCCACATTTTTTTTTTATCCATTCATCTATTGAAGGGCATCTGGATTGGTTCCACAGTCTAGCTATTGTGAATTGTGCTGCTATGAACATTGATGTGGCAGTATCCCTGTAGCATGCTCTTTTAAGGTCTTCAGGGAATAGTCCAAGAAGGGCAATAGCAGGGTCAACTGGTGGTTCCATTCCCAGCTTTCCCAGGAATCTCCAAACTGCTTTCCAAATTGGCCGCACCAATTTGCAGTCCCACCAGCAATCTACAAGTGTACCCTTTTCTCCACATCCTCGCCAGCACTTGTTGTTGTTTGACTTCATAGTGGCTGCCAATCTTACTGGAGTGAGATGGTATCTTCGGGTGGTTTTGATTTGCATTTCTCTGACTGCTAGAGATGGTGAACATTTTTTCATGTACTTGTTGATTGATTGTATGTCCTCCTCTGAGAAGTCTGTTCAGGTCCTTGGCCCATTTGTTGATTGGGTTATTTGTTATCTTATTGTCTAATTTTTTGAGTTCTTTGTATACTCTGGATATTAGGGCTCTATCTGAAGTGTGAGGAGTAAAAATTTGTTCCCAGGATGTAGGCTCCCTATTTACCTCTCTTGTTGTTTCTCTTGCTGAGAAAAAAACTTTTTAGTTTAAGTAAGTCCCATTTGTTGATTCTTGTTATTAACTCTTGTGCTATGGGTGTCCTATTAAGGAATTTGGAGCCCAACACCACAATATGTAGATCGGAGCCAACTTTTTCTTCTATCAGATGCAGAGTCTCTGATTTGACATCAAGCTCCTTGATCCATTTTGAGTTAACTTTTGTGCATGGCGAGAGAAAGGGATTCAGTTTCATTTTGTTGCATATGGATTTCCAGTTTTCCCAACACCATTTGTTGAAGATGCTATCCTTCCTCCATTGCATGCTTTTAGCCCCTTTATCAAATATAAGATAGTTGTAACTTTGTGGATTAGTCTCTGTGTCCTCTATTCTATACCATTGGTCCACCCGCCTGTTTTGGTACCAGTACCATGCTGTTTTTGTCACTATTGCTCTGTAATATAGTTTGAAATCTGGTATCGCTATACCACCTGATTCACACTTCCTGCTTAGAATTGCTTTTGCTATTCTGGGTCTTTTATTTTTCCATATGAATTTCATGATTGCTTTATCTATTTCTACAAGAAATGCCGTTGGGATTTTGATTGGCATTGCATTAAACCTATAGAGAACTTTTGGTAATATTGCCATTTTGATGATGTTAGTTCTGCCTATCCATGAACAGGGTATATTTTTCCATCTTCTAAGATCTTCTTCTACTTCGGTATCTCTCAACATCTGGAAAGACAGTACCATATGTTGGTTGGGAGTGTGGAAAAAGAGAAGACATTAAATAGTCTTTTTAGATGGTGACAGAGTTGGTAGTCTAGGGAGATATTACAGGATTCCTTGAAGCAGTAGGTCCTATTGGAATTTAATGAACTTGAAACTCCAAGGAGGCCATTCAAAATGACAGTGCTCATATATCAGGCCTCAAGATGTGATGTGAACAAGCAGAGTATTGTTCACCTATGCTTTCCCCAATTTGATAACATTATTTTGTTAATGGCTTTTGTGGGTAAATGTAGTTGTGATTAAAACAATGTATCCTAGAATTGAAGCTTAGTAAAATAGAAAGCAAGAGCATTCGATAGTGAGAAAGAGTGAAAAAGGAATAGGAACTATGGATTGAACAACATAATTAATTAGAAAATTGAGAAGAAGTCCTAACATATGGAAAAACTGGTAAGGCCAGAGGTTAATTCTGTTAACATCTAACATGATAAACTATAGTCTGGAGCTAAAATAGTTGTTTTATTCCTATTTGTGTGTACCTAATTTTTACTGTCATTTTTTTTAAAGAGAGAGTGAGAGAGGGGAGAGAGAGAGAGAGAGAGAGAGAATTTTTAATATTTATTTTTTAGTTCTCGGCAGACACAACATCTTTGTTGGTATGTGGTGCTGAGGATTGAACCCGGGCCGCACGCATGCCAGGCGAGCGCGCTACCGCTTGAGCCACATCCCCAGCCCTTTACTGTCATTTTTAAGGCTAACATTGCAGGGATTAAAGTTAAGTTCAACTTTTTATAATCAATGACAATAATAATAATAATTAAGTAAATACTATGCATTAGGACTAATATACGAGATTTTATTAAAATATATTATTCCCCTCTAACATGGGTCTAACATGAGTGTCCAACCTCCGGTGGTCTCAGCGGCTGATTAGAATGTGCTCTTTGATTCCTGGTACAGAGAGCCAGGTGATGGTAACCCAACCAGTGTGATTTCCCCTCCTATTCTTTATTTGTGTTCTCCTGAGATAGAATTTGAACAAATATTTTAAAGGTACAAAATGCTATTAGAAAATACTCTCTGCCATTAGAAGACTGTCTAGGCAAAATGGCCACAAAATACTGCATTGCTTGGCAGAAAGAAAAGACATGTAGAGGAAAGTGGTACGTTAGCACTGAGGACTGCTTATTTTGCCCAGTATAAGCAAGTACGGTGTACAAAGAAATATATTCTGAATACATTATTTCCATTCATTTAGCAGAAATAAACCATTTGGTTTCACTTTGACGTGGAACACGGCCTCACTCTTTCCTTAATACTTGGTCCATCTTTCTTTTTGTTTTTCAGCAGTTACTAATCTGTACTTTGGTAGTAAAGTGCTTTTTATCTCCTGTGTTTGCATATTTATATATGCTGTGGATGAAAATAACTTACTAGAGAATGTATATTTTATGATGAGAACGTGTTATCTGGCGGATATAATCAGAGAACTGAATATTAATTTATCAGTAATTTTTAAGAGTTCATGTTTTGTGACAACCATCTCTAATACCTAACTCCTTATTGCACACACTCCTAAAAATAAGGAACCATGATGTTGTAGATATTTAATATTGTACAGTATAGAAAATTCCATTTTTGCCTTTGAATGCATATTTAATGAGTAAACAGAACGAAAAATAAATAAATAAATAAAATATATTATTTAAAATAATCATTTCAAGAAGGAGATATTATTAACCCTGTTAATACAGATAAAAAAAGAGAAGTTCATAAGAGCAAAGATGACAGAAAAGATCAGTTACAGAGCTGGGATTAGATCCAGGCAATCTGACTTGAGAGTCTGTTCCTTATTTAGCATCCTGCATTTTCTCAAACAAAATCTACATCCTCTGATTTCCAGTTACCATTCTGTTCTGCCACATAGCCATTTCATTTGACCAAAAGGTTCCACAATCATGTTCCCATCCAGACTGAATTCCTGATTGTATATTTAATTATACCATTGTGGATCCAGTCTCTAAAATGGGCTATATCACTAAGAGATATTTCTGCTATTAAGACATTGGAGTAATGATGCCACGTACTTATCTTAATCTTATCTTTTGATAAGAGATATCATCATTTGTTCATGTTTCTAACTAAAACAAACAAAACATAGAGAGTTCAGCTCAGATACACAATGATCAATATGCAAACAATACAGTTATGAAAAATTCAGTTAAAAGAAGTTAAGGTTACAAATATTGACTCTATGTGTTAACAAGGCTGCATATAAAATATTAATTGAATGTAGACTTGTTTTAAACAATTTTGAATTTTATACATTGTAATCATAGAATTAATCTATATAATACATGTGAAAAATGCATTAAAAACCTATTAGCTATAAAATGAATTTTAAAAGGATTTGATACAAACACTTGAGTTTTGCTTATTTTATAATCTTGACTATTGTTTTGACCTCTAATTTAGTAGTGACAAAAAATCATAAGGTAAAATTACTTTCGAGTATTTTTTAACATTCCTAATTAAATTTGTTTTCTGAGAACAGTCAAAGGAGATCTATGTGCAATGCAAAGCAATTATGGGATTCTTATTGCTCTTGCAAATAGGAGATGGAAGCATCAAAAAAAATTGAACAATAAATATCACAATAGGGGAACAACAGTATTTGAGTGTCACCATCCTCCTGGCTTAAATCCCAGAAACCAGTGAACTGATGGTTTTTACAAAGATAGAAAACAATGCACATATTTTGTTCTGAACAATCCTTCTGTTCAGTGGTAAGACATGAAGCACATATTTTATTTCCAAATAGCAGCAATCATTTGGCCATTATGTAAAATTCTATAGGAAACTCCAAAAGTGCCAAAGTTACAATATATATCCCAATATACTTTGCGGCTAGAACTGACAGCAGTTATATGTACATCTCTTTTTCAGAGGAGATCAGGCACGTTCAGGGTGGTATGGCCATAGGCGTAGATCTCTTTTTCAAAGCAACATTTGAAGATATGGCCATGATGTCATAATTGGTGAACAAGACTTCTTTAGGAATGCATAAACTTAAAGAAGAAGTGAAAAACCTGGATGTAAATTTCTCTTAATCCAATGGTAATCTCTTCACTTTTATATAAATTTGTTCTATTATGTAAATCACTTCTTCAGTCTTATGAACCCTCAATTTTGCAATCAGGGGCTACAATTATTTTTAGCAAGAAATCAGTCCACTGATGTGTAAGTTGTAGGCAAATGATAAACCCATTGTGTATGTTGGTTAATCTTAGCCCAGTGTTGTGGTGTGCATGTCACAAAATGGATTGCTTTATCAATTGATATACCTAGGGATTCAAATTAAACTAATAGTTCACTTAAAGAATACTAGTAATATTATAGCAACTTCTTCAGATACCACATAACCAAATTCAAATTAAGAATCAATAAAGTTTATGTTTAAACTCTAAATTATCTATCTGACATACTATAAGGTGGGTAAGTATTATTTATTTGCCATTTATGGATCAACCTGACTTGCATGATAAGATGACACATAGCTGAATCTCTATTTCTATTGAAAAAGAATTGTTTTTTTTTTTTAAACCCTTATTTATTGTGGAAGAAAGTGGTATAGAAAACAATGCACATATTTTTTTCTGCTTATTGTTTCACCACTTGAATGACTTTATGAACTTGCATTATGTCTACCCAACGGGACCATTTCAATAAAAAAAAAATTTAAAAAATGAGGATATCTATTGGTCTAATTCCCTCCAATGAATTCAAAATTACTTATTTTTCTTCTTCTCTGAATGCATAAATATTTTTAAGTTATGTTCTACATTGTGATTCCTTTTTATCTCCCAGTTTTTTTGAACCTTTCTCCAGTTCATTGGCTAGATGCACAAGATAGGTATAAATTCACACTCCTTTATTATTATCATTACCCATTGATCAGCAACACCACCATTCTTTCTGTCTATTGAGTGGACTTATCTTATCCCTTTACAAATATGACAATTGACCAATTGCAATATAGTTGTTTCCAGACGCAGGCCCCACTCTTATCTTTGAACAGTAAAGGTGCTGTTTATTAAGCAACCTGTAGTAACTGATCATAAAGAAGAACACATTTGGCAGTGGAGTCAGGAGAATTTCTCAGGAGGATCCAATGTAGGCCACAAGGTCATGGCAGAAACATCTTATGTGGGCAATTTATACCTGCAGGGATGCCCTGAAACCTGTTCTTGAACATTTGATGAGAAAAGCTTTGTCTGCATATGCCTTTCTACTGAAATGCTCTTGGTCTATGACATTATGGGTATTTCAGATTTTGGAAAAATGTTTTGTTTTCTGAGAAGCAATTTTAACTAAAATTCAGAACCACAGTTCAGTTATCTTTAAAGGAAAAGTGTTTGACAGTAGTCTCAAGTAACTTTCTAGTAAAGTCCTACCAGTCATTGTTTGGAGGCAGTTAAGAGTTTATTGCAAAGGCCCTCATAATGTGAGTGCAAGGTGGACATTTCAAATATTGTTGAATTTTGGCAATGTATGGTCTCAATGGAAGTATTGTTTAATGAGTGTTTAAAGAGCCGAGAGACATGATTATTGCTGAATCACATTCATATTCAGACAATAAAATAGATTTCTCAAGAACCAAAAAAGAAAAAGAAATTTATGAAGAGAACTTGAGATATTCCTTGACATCTTGTGAAGTTGGTCCAGAAACCAAAATTCCAATTAGTTTCATACCACAAGTTTTGATTTGGAGCTTGCAGATAGAGCAATGTTAGTGAATGTGTGCTCATGTGTGCAAAATCTCTAATGTCTGTGGCTCAAGTAATTACTAATAATTTCACTGGGGCTAGTACTGTAACAAACAGCCTTCTCCAGTATTCATATGATCATTCTATTGAGATATCAACATTTTAAATATAATGAATACCAATGCTTTCAATTAAACAATAATTAATTCTTAAAAAGTTGTGGGAATAAAAATGTTAACTTAAATATTTCTCAAAGTTAAAAAGCATACACATTGAAAAAACCCAAGAATGAAGATTACTTTGTACTTTCTTTAAAAACTAAGCATATACAAATTGTTCACAAGATATGATGATCCTTAATTTGTTGGTAATGCTAGAATAACCTGCAGTGTATGTTATAAAAAGTTTGTTACTGATTGTGTCAAACGATAAAAATTACAATAAAATCAATCATAGAAAAAAAGAAGTAGCATATAAAAAATAAGGAAAATATTTGCAAAACTAAAAATGCAAAGTTTCTTTTCCAAGACACAAAAGCATTATTTGTAAAATAAGAATAGGACAAACAGGCTTCATCAAATTTGAAAAGATGTGTTCATATTTTTTTTAGTTTTTGTAAATATGTTTATTTTGAATTGATACGTAGAAGCATAACAATAATGCATATCCATGGAGCTTAGTGAAATACTTCTACACAAATATACAGCACACACTGGGTCAAGTTATAGTAATTAGCACTTTTCTGTCCTTGTCATTTCTTTATGGTTGAAGATTTTGACTGTCTCTCTTCAAGATATTCATAAATTATATAATAAATTATTGTAAACTATAGTCCTCCCCTATGGTGGGTTATAATAGAACTTATTTCTTCTATTTAATCATACTTTGGTCCCTTTTATCAAACCTCTTTTTATCCACCTTTCCTCCATTCTTCCCAGCCTTTAGTAGTGCCTATTCTATATTCAACTTAACATTATTTTAGCTTCCACTTATGAAAGAGAACATGTGGTACTTGTCTTTTTGTATTAGCTTCCATCATGTGAGTGGAATTCTACAGAATTTACTGTTGGAGTTTGTTTTCTTTCACTCAACATAAACTGTGAGATTTTTTCCATATTGTGTTGTTATTAGCAGCAATATTTGTGTTTCTTTGTCTTTGAATTGTATAATATTTATAGTGCACAGCTATGTAATTGAGCATAATTGCTGAGTGAAAAGACAAATGGATAATTGTGTGTTTAACTTGGTAGAAATTGTCATAGAGACTGTGTTCTGTCAATGCTGGTCTACATGCCTTCCAGCAGAATGGAATCCAGTTGCTTCACATCCTGAACAATATTTGGTATTATCTTTATTTTTAATTTATTTTGGTAGACTGAAAGATAGTGGCATCACATTGTTTTTAATTTGCATTTTCTTCATGACTAATGATATTAAACATCACTTCACTTGTTTGTTTTCATTACTGTTTTTTTTATTTAAGTTTTTGTCCTGTTTAATTGGAAAGTATTCTGGTGTTACAAGAGTTCTTTGTGTAGTCCATATAAAATTCCCAAGGTTGAACCATTTTTCTAGGTATTTTCTATCAATTTCTGTATTCCTTAAGAAGATTGTTAGAATGTAGTTAATGGAAATGTAATCCTCTTAACCTATATTACTAAATACATTTTTCCTCAAATTGTTAACTCTGTAATCTTCTTCATTTGGGAAGAGATCAATAAACACAAAAAATTTTTAAAAATTATCATAGTAAAATATTTCATATTCTATTTCATTATAAAGATATTTAATATTTTTATTAAAAGAAATATACACCTAAAATTCCACTTGTATTTCTGTGTGGGTATTCATACATAAACTGTCAATGATATTAAATAATATATACTTTTCTATTTATTCCATTCAAAATGTAATTTCTCCAGGTTTTGTTACATTCATAATTCACATTTACAATATATTTCATTAAGTGCTATGAATACATAATAATTCTAAATGACTTTAAATGTTTTTGCAAAACAATTTTAGTGAGTAACATAATGCATTTTAACTTTAAAATTATTTTATACATATGTAAAAAGGATGAGATGACCTAAACTTAGAATATGAAGAAATTTATCATCCTTAATCACATAATAACATTTCATTCATTGAGTTAATTGATAATAAAATTATAGTGTTTGAATAACAATGTTAATAAACAACTACTTTTAGAGACTATAACTTTAATATTTTTGAATATTTATATTATAATTGTTTCTATTATTACCTGCTTGCTTTTGACCTTACGTGAATAATCTCCTCTTAGCTGTCTCTCATATGTGTTATTTCCCTTGTTCAAGTTTTATTGCATTTTTAGATACAGGTATTGTACACATTATTAATGATCACATATTTTAAAATTTTTATTACAAACAGATTTTTCCAGCCTAATATGTTTCTTTGTCTGAAATATTTTAGAAAATACGACCACCATTTGTTTATGCTGTGGCTTGCAAGAATCAGTCTTCAAACATATAGATTTATCATCTATAAAACTGGAATAATGATTTATGTGATTGGATATGACATTAGCAGAAGTATTAGCTGAGGAAAGTCTAATAAAGCTAAGCACTAGTTTTATTCAGTAGTATCTGATTATATTGATGACTTCTAAAATCCTGTCTTGTGAAGACTAGAACTCTAGCTAGCACCCAGCATGCTTATTCCTTGACAGTCATCACTGGATACCTTAAAAAATAATCACATAAAATTTTAAAATGTAAAAAATCATAAATTTTAGAATTCAGGAAATAGAATCCATATTGAAGTAACAATAAGCCATGACTATCTTTCCTAATCATCACTGAGTACTAAAACATGAATGATCTTTAAGCAAATTTGAGAACTATCATTGTTCATTTTTCTTATGACCAATTATGCTTTTGGCTCATAATATCATTTAATCGTAGTTTCTGCTTACATGAAAATGGAGGAATTATGCATATTCTATGAACTTTCTATGAAGAAGAATTAAGAAATGTGAAAGTGGTTTATTAACACCATCATAATGTACACATAGTGGCTGGTGTTCAAATTCTAAGAATTCAGGTTGCCACAACCACAAGGTATACCATGCATCCCCCACCCTCACACAAAGGAACTGAAAATAAGTTTTCAAAACCATACTTAACACAGCAATGTTCCATGTTTTCTAGTCCACTCAATTTTCTTCTAATACACACTTGAATTAAAAATTTTCATCATTTCAACATACTGCATTAATTTTCTTACCCACAAATAGGTCATACTATAGGACCTCCTCTTGGAAAACTTTCTTGTAGAGATTTTAAAGCAAGTGATAATAATATCAGGGGAAAAGATAATTTCAATAAAAGTAATGTTTATAAGAAAAACTCCTACTTTATAAAGTCACGAGCTTTTTTCTTATGACTTCACCTTTCAAGAAAATACTATAATTTTTCTTTCTTGGCCCTCTCTGAAAGTAGGCAAGGCATGATTCTTGGTTTGTCCAATCAGTGGTGACTAAAAATGATATCACACTTTCAGAGAGAAGCATTAAGGAGCCACAACCTCTATTCCCTTCTCGTGAGGACTTGCCCTCTCCCCCATGTTGCATGTCTGCCATCCTTAATCCGAGAAGGAGCATGATTTGTGGTAACTCTGTAGTGAACAGGTAGAATCAGTGGGAAATAAAGCATAGTTTGTTACAAGAGCATGTTCTAAAGTAAATATTTTTGTTACTACAACATCAGCTAGTTTATGTGATTCTCAATAATGGTAGTTGAAATACATAAACTCAAAATATTGGGTATGGATGTGGTGGTTTGAGAGATTGCAGCAATAACACAGCATTTTTGAAAACCAGGCTTAGTGGTAGTGAAATACGGGCGGGGGCGGGGGCGGGGGCGGGGGCGGGGGGCGGGGGGGGCGGGGAATGTGGCTTGCAGGCATAGCTACTTTACATAGACTTGGAGAAGGAGCAGCAAAGGGAAAACATAGCTCTAGTTGGTAAGCTATAGTAGAAGACACATGAACATAGTAAGAAAGAACTGGGTTTTTAATGACAGTGAAAGGGAAATAATTCAGGAATTCAAGACCTTCACGGATTGGAAGAGAAATTAGTTTCTCAATCCCAATGGTTATGTTCAGACTGAGGTCTTTAAGCAACAAAGAAAAATTACTCTTCTATTTTCAGGCAAAGGTTAAAAGCAAATGATATGTATCTTAAACATATTGTTAAAAGACTTCTTAGTGGAAATGCAAATTAAAACTACACTGAGAATTTCATCTCTTTCTAGTCAGAATTGCACTTATAAAGAATATAAGTAACAATAAATGTTGGAAAGGATGTGGGGAAAAAGGTACACTCATACATTGCTGGTGGGACTGCAAATTCATGCAACCACTCTGGAAAACGTTATGGAGATTTCTCAATAAACTTGGAATGGAACCACCATTTGACCCAGTTATCCCACTCCTCAGCATATACCCAAAGGACATAAAATCAGCATCCTATAGTGATGTGGCCACATTAATGTTCATAATAGCTCAATTCAAAGTAATATTATAATTTAAATTTTGCTTATTTTCTTTGCTAATAGAGGGCATTCATTGTAATTTGGAATCTGGTCATTGAAAAACCTATCAATATTATTAAATATTTTTGTGATATTTGTGCAAGAAAGTTGGTTAGGCTATGGAATCAATCTAGGTACCCTTCAACAGATGAATGGTTAAAGAAAATGTGGTACATATATGCAATGGAATATTACTCAATCATAGAGAAGAATGAAGTTGTATAATTTTCTGGTAAATGGATGAAACTGGAGACTATAATGCTAAGCGAAATAAATCCATCACAAAAACACAAAGGCTGACATTTCTTTCTAATATGTGGATGCTGACTCACAATAGGCGGGGTGGGAGAAGAGTGGAGGCTCACCAGATTGGGCAGGGGTGAATAGGAGTAGTGGAGGGGGGATGGGAACTATGTTCATATATGGAAACATGTTGAGCGTAGCTACATATTATGTAAAACCACAAGAATGGGAAGTTATACTGCATTATGTATGTCAAAATATATTCAGCTATCATGTAAACAAAAAAGAACAAATAAAAAGAAATCACAAAAATTTTTTTAAAAGACCAGTGAGTAGAGTAAAATATCTTTCTAAAAAGTTTCAACTAAACAAAAGACACCCAACAAACCATTTAAGTTTGACCAAAGGACTGTCTGAAGTCAAGATTCTTGCAGATTCTTGAGCTATGTGGCCAGACATGCAGAACAATGCAATACTCTGATAATAAGTACATACATGAATAAACAAACAATTAAGTAAACCCTTGAGGTGATGGATAATGCTTGTTGCTGATTTGATCAGTGTATCATTATATATAATGCATTGTGTATATATATATATATATATATATATATATATATATATATGTGTGTGTGTGTGTGTGTGTGTGTTGTGTGTGTGTGTATTTCAAATAACACATTATACTCCATTAAATATACTGTTATGTGTCAGTCAAAAGTAACATGAAAAGTGAAGCATGAAAACTAGGACAGATACACATGAAGGCAAGAAAATATAGAAAGTGTTCTCTTGTCACCAATAAGCAGAATCAAATGCAATTGAGGCAATCTGTACAATGAGATATTAGGTGGTGTGAGCCAGTCCTACCTGATAACTTATTCATGTCTCCCAATGCCAGGGAATCATGAGATCAAAAATGTGTGAGTTTTATTAGTCATTCTAAAACATTTGAGTAGTAAGACGTTTGTTGCCCAAATATCATAAAAATATTTAATAATATTCATAGGTTTTTGAAGAACAGGTTACAAAGAGCAATGAACGTGCTCTATTAACATAGAAAACAAGCAGTACTTGAATTACAATATTACTAAAATAAGCCTTTTTCCAAAGGTATGTAGAGGAAGTGACTTATAATTCATAATAATACTGAATTGTATGAATACAAATTTTAGTTCTTATGCTCTTAGTGTATAATGTCATTATGGTGATATTTTAGAAGTAATATTTGAATATGTGAAATGAAATTAATCCTGAATACTAAAAATTGATTCTCTACAACTCAATCAGTATGGGTTATTGACTGGTATGGAATTTTTTAGTTAGCAAAGAAACTGTTGATTGATTTAGAATATTTCAGCTGAGTTGATGAGTAAATCCACACTGTTTCTCATGGTGTCCTTGTGTTATCGGCAATGCCATAAAACATAAACTGGCTATAATATCTATTTGCTAGCAAACTAGTTGACTTAAGCAAGCATTACACAAATAAAATCCTCATTAATGAACAAAATAATTCAGCATTTTTATATTATCTTTCTAGTATCCATAGGTTTCTTAATATTTGCACTACATCAATCTTTATATGACTGAATGTATTTATTTTCAGTTATTAAATTATATTACAAAATAATAATGTATTTAAGCAGATTTACAAAATTGCTTTTTTATATTTTAAACTTTAAGGATCAGTAGAATAGAAGAAAGGGAACAGGAGGAGGGAGAAGCAGAAGGTAAGAGGAAGTACAGGGGACTGAAATAGAGCAAATTATATTCCATGCTTATATAATTATGTCATAATGAACCTCAACATTATATATAAAAAACTCAACTAATAAAACATAAAATTAAAAATAATGTAATATTCATCTTTCGAAGGCTTAATCAAATGTTAAGTTGTCATGGCATTATGTAAAATTAATTATTTTTTAAATGAGTGCAAATAGCTGCTTTGATGTCATTTGAAATCCTCTATCTCTGTTAGTTAAGTTCTTCTTTAGCTTACTACTGTCATGACAATAAGACCTTACTCATTCTCAGTAAGAATAGATCTAAGAGTGATAAAATGAAAAACATTTTGTTTCTTCCTGGATGATTATATTATTAGCTGACAGTACAAATTATAGTTAGCCTTTTTATGTTCTAATAAAATGATAGTCCAAAAAATAACAAAAAAACAATGATTTAATATTTGAAAATTTGGATGTCAGAATAAATATTCAGCAAACTTATTTGGTGTTTTAGTGTATCCCTGCCCCCAGGCTCTCTAATCAGTATAATGTAAGAAGAATATTATATAAACTAAACCAGACATTTAAGTCAGAGCAATTCTCATATAGGAAGCCATGATGGTTTGTTTTCTAAGAAAATGAACCAACAACAAGGATGCAGGACCTGAAAAGGCCAATATTGCTAAATATTAATCAATTAGATTACAGTTGCCAGGCTAACTCTCTGATATAAATATAACTCTTAAGGAAAATGTATTGCTAAACACTTTAAGTACTAATCAGATGACATGATTATTATAAAACTGTCCAATTTTATTTTGCCTTTAATTTTCTGAAATTAAAGGCAAAATAAAATAAAAACAGAATTATTCCAATAAATTTTAAAACTAGATTACGTGCACACATTTAAAACTTTGCTTAAAAAGCTGTCAATTTCATTTCAGAGAAAAATGGAGTGGAAAAAATAATTTCAAAAAATGAAAATAAAAATGTGATTATTAAAATATAAAAAGTTCAACCAGCTTGAAAACTACCCAAGAGATTGATGAAAAAAAAATAGCCACATTGTGAGATTAGAACAGCAAGTTTGTGGTCTTTTCACATGAGTCTATGGAAGAGGAACCTAAGTTATCTGGAAAATTTCTGACAAGAAATTTCTTGAAGGGATAGTGAACTTACCAATACATTCTGTGATGACTGAAAATACACATAAATTATAAATAAGAATGGAAAATTCAGGATCCTAATGGAGATGGAAAAATCTGGAAATGTTGAATCTTGTGCCAATGAGAGCATTTTTCATCCACATACTTCTTGATTGACAGGAAGCCTATTGACTTGAACAGTTTGAGCATGGCTATTGAAATTACTGCCTGGCTCTTAAGCCACAGCAGTGCAGAATGTATGTCTGGGGGGACAAGCTACAGAGACCACAGTGCACCATTGTACATAACAGAAAACCAGATTCAAAAATCAGAGTACATCAATTGCATAGGATAATAAAAATCTAATCACCATCAAATTACAGAGCAGAATCAATAGTCACTACAATATACATTTTCAAAATGTGTAGTTTCAACAACATCAACAATATTTCTAGATATGGGAAGAAATAAGAATATATGAGTCATCTTTTCAAAACAGCATTCAAATAAAATGACTTAGGACCAGATGTTGAATTTAGCAGACAAATGTTTTATAATGTTTATAAATGTGCTAAAATAATTAAAGTAAAATGTTAAAAAACAAATAAATAGGTAGGGAATCTTAAATAAAAAAGGAAATTAATCATATGAAATGTAAGTTTAAAAATATGATTGATACAATAAAGCTTATATACATGGTTCCTTTAATTCTGTGGAAAATCATTTAATTTCATACGAGAAATGAATGGATGCTGCAAGTTGAAATGGACTGTCTACTGATCTTCCTAATGAAATAGTAGAAAATAATGTTCTCTTAAGTGCTTAGTGTTCAATGACAATTTTAGAAAATTCTACAGTGTAGAAAGACTTTGATATTAAACTTTGAATTATATATTTTTCTAATGCATTGTATTAACCACCAGCACTTCTACACTGATTGTGTGCTCAGAGTTTCATGCAATAAAACTTAAATATATATATATGTGAAGTTATTTATTTAAATATGAATGAGACACTTAGAAGAATTTATTAAAATATACAAACTTAGTGCATGCATCGTCTTATGTTAGATTTTATATTTATCGATCATATTTTCATGGAGTTGAAAGTGGAAGTAGGATCCTTAAGGACCACAACTAAGCCCGCCTCAGCCTAATCAGTTCTATAGAAACAAATGTTTTTGCTCTGTCCTAATTTCTAATGTCCCACTTCTTTCCTGTGAGAATCAATCACTGACATCAGTTTCATAGATGTGTGTCAAAATAATTCAATTTATGCACAATATCTACATCTGATGATATACTTTCCAAATTTGCCATAATATAGTTAACATAAAAAACTCATTCATATCATTTGTCCAATCTGATAATTTTTGGTAATTGTGCAAGAAATTCAATGACTTCCATTATCTAGTTTTAGGACACTTTTATCACCCCAGATATTCTCTGTGCTATTAAGCAGTCAATACTTACTCTTATCCCTGACCCCAGGCAAGGACTGACTATATATCTACCACTATATTTATGTTTCATTTAATTTTAGTAAACAAAATTGTACACATGTAATCTTTTGTGTCTAGTTTCTTTCACTAATTTTTTGTATGTCTTCATTTATCTAGATGTTTTAACATGTTATATTAGTGGCTCGTTTGCTTTTTAACTGATGGATAATATTTATTGTATAGATATACCATATAATGCTTACACATTTATCATTTGAATATTACAATTGATTTGGGGGGTTATTTTGAACGAAGTCTATAAGTGGAAGTCTGCATAGTCATAGTTTCATCTATTGTAGGTATATGCATATAGTAAGAATGTTAGTTATGTTATGATTATATATTTAACTTAAAAACAAATGAGAACCCTAAAATTATTATGCCATTTTCCAAAATTATTATGCCATTTTCACCCCAGTATTATACATTTCCAAGTGGAAAATATCAACATGGAAAATTAAAAGGATGCCATCTTTCTTTCTAAGGTAGACAGCGATGGTTTAGGAGACTTGCTACAGTAGGAAGTAGAAGCAATGAAATCTGGGCAGAACTGAGTCAGCACTGAGGATCAGCAGAATTCAGATATTTTGAATACTCAATTAAATGCTGTGGGGATCAAATTAAGCATGTTTTTCTCACTCTGTATCAGAAGCTAATGAAGTGAGGTATTCATGATAAAATTTCAAAAGCCACAGTAGAAATGAGAGTGAATATGATGCGCAGAGAGGGGGGTGGACACTTTTCCTTGGGTCTCACTTTAAAGCATGTCTTTTGAGCAAGATGCTGTAACAGATTTATTGTAGGCTGCTTTAAGAATATTTTGTATAGCAAACAGCTTTGGGAGGTAGAGATAAAATACCCCTCAGGGACAGAAGATAAATTTGTTATCTGCCTAGGATGCTGAAGGTGATGTGTCCATTCAAGGAAAACTTTGAGCAGGTTTACCAAGTACACTTACAAGGATGAAGGAGTCTGAAGCTCAGGGTTCCTTAGCTGTGTAAACAAACTCATTGTGTGATCAACATCAACTTATGATTCTTTAGATCAAGAACATACATAAAAACATGAACTTGTGTTTATCTCTGAAGCAGGAGAGTTTATAAATCAGTGGCATAAAAATTTACAAGCTAACAAATAGAGTACATTCTCAGGGCCATCACAGATCTTGACATTTTATCTCATGGAGAGCTTACCTTCCTTTTTGAGAAGACAGACACTAATAATCAATTAGCTATTAGTGCAAGTGGCCTTCTAAATCTGGAAGTTCTGCAGAAGAAACACAGAAGAAAACTACTTGAAGAGAAAGAACTTTGTATTGAACATACACAGACTTTTTTTGGTAATTATTTCCTAAAAATACTATTTAATTACAATTTTGATAATATTTAAGTGTAATACATTTTACAGAGAGTCTAGATATCACTTAATCTACACAGAAGGAGCTGGAGGTATAACTCAATGGTAAGAGTGATTGCCCAGCATGTGCAAAGCTCTTGGTTCAATCTTCGGTAGTAATAAGTAGACAAATAAATGAAATTAAAAATAAAATAAAGTCAATTAGATGCTCCATGTAGGTTTTATGCAAATAGTACACAATTTTATTTAAGGAACTTGAGCATCCATGGGTTTTGGTTTTCGTATGAGTCCTGGAACCAATTTTCTGGGACTACAGAGAGGACTGTACTCCAGATAAGAGAAGCACTGTGGAAAATGAACACAGTACAGGCAAGACAAAGTGAGGGTGGTGGACGCCATTTTATAAAAGGTGGTCCAACCCTGAACACACTTAAAGGAAAAGGAAGTCTGAGCTATGGCAATAACCCAAGCTGCTGACAACTTCTTCTTTGTGTAAATCCTTGATAAACCTGAAAACTAAATTTAGTAGGAAAAACCAACAATAACAGCAACAGGCAATATGATAGAAAAAATATAATAAACAAATGGAAATCCCTCGCCAAGACTCTGTGATCCATGTGGAAAAAACTTGTCAGCTGATGGGGTCTCTTCTTCCTTATTCCCCTACATCCAGTAATAATTGAGCACCTTTTATATTCTTGGGGTGTCTTAAAGCTTTTAATCGCATTTAGGGATCCAACAACTTCTCCTTTCTCTGTTGTTATGTTTATTAATATGGGAGTCAGGATTTCATGAGCATATTTCATCTTATTCCCCTTTTATCTTCTTAAATCAAGGGTGATTTCTTATTCTTTAATTAATTCTCTACCAACACCTTCAAATTCTTTTAATACCACAGAATGGTGACATCCAAAAATTATCTGTAAGATGTCTGTGATAAATCTATACTCATTTAGTATTTTCTTTTAAAATGACTTTACATTTTCTCACTATGAAAATTCAATTAATTGCTTTAAAAATGACATATGAAGTTATCCGTACAAGCCATTTCACAATTGCAACACACACACACATACATGTACAAACTTTCTTCATTTAAAAACACAAATATTGGGGCTGGGGATGTGGCTCAAGCGGTAGCGTGCTCACCTGGCATGCGTGCTGCCCGGGTTTGATCCTCAGCACCACATACAAAGATGTTGTGTCCGCCAAAAACTAAAAAAAAATAAATAAATAAATATTAAAAATTCTTTCTGTCTCTCTGTCTCTCACCTCTCTCTTTAAATAAATAAATAAATACGCAAATATTTCAAGCTGAAATTTTGAAATAGTGTTGTTAGTTTAAAAAATAACACTTGGGATTATTTATTTATGTAAGAGCCAATGAAAGTAAAGCATAGATTCAAACATGCTCTTACACCACACACCTTGTTACATAATTGTTGGGCTGTGCTACTTTATCCAAACATTATAATAAATATTATAAATTCCCATTTTGATTACTGCAATAATAAAAGGAGGTCTTTCTCAATAACAAATGAAATAAATGTGAGATAAAGGACTTACATCCAGAACATTTAATAAACCCTTACAACTCAATAATAGGAAAACAAAAGACCTTTGTTAAAATGGGTAAAAATGTGAGTATTTTACCAAATAAGATGCATAAATTCCTAACTATATGTGAAGATTATTATCAAAAACATCATTAGTCATCAGGAAAAAGGAAATTAGAGCCACAGATACCATACCATACTCACTAGAATGGCCATTAAAAACAAAAACAAAACCAAACACAAAAGCAGATAAAAATAAATATTGGCTAAAATATAGAGAAACTGGAACTTTCAAACATTGCTGGTGATAATAATAATTGTGCTGCTATTTTGAAAAAAAGCTTTGGATGTTTTATAAAAAGTTAAACATAAGCTGGATTTATGATTCAACAATGTCATTCATAAGTGTCTATACCAAAGAAAAATGAAATCATGTTTGCTTAATAACTTTGTGTGTTCAAGTGCCAAAATTGAAATCACCTCTGTGTTTTTGCAGCAGGTGAGTACTTAGCAGAGTACAATAGATCTATTCAATGCAATCTAATTCAGATATAAAAAGAAGTAGAATACCATTAACTGAATAGTTCTAATTATTATAGTGAATAGAATAAAAATGAAATATCTTTAGAAATAATCAGTAATTATAATAAATGCCTTGGAAATTTGTTATCTAATAGATACTGAAATTTCATAACTTTCAAAAAAAAAAGCCAAGGAATTTTTTTTGAAGTCTCACTGATAAGTACTTACCTATACTTTGACTCTTATTTTAATTACCTTAATAATGTACCTTAGAGAACTTTCCATGCAGAGCATGTGGGTGTACTTAATTCATATTTAAAGGCTACACATTATTCCATTCTGTGCATAGAACATTATATATTGAAATAGTTTTCTACTACACATACCTGTAATTTCAGGTACTCAGGAGGTCGAAGCAGAAGGCTTACAAGTTCCAGGTCAGCTTGGGCAATTAGTAAAACTCTGTTTCAAAATTAAAAAAAAAAATGAACAAAGGTTGGTGGTGTAGCTCAGTCATAGAGCAATTCTGGTTTCAACCCCAAGCCTGTAAAAACTGCTTCCTAGGAATAGATATAAATAATATTTCTTATTTCATTTTAAACACTCCTGACAATAAATATATTGGACTCATATTCTATGACAGTTTTTAAGGTGATTCTGAAAAGTAAACTCCTAAGTGTGAAATTTATAAAAGGAAAGTATCATGCTTATTATTTTTTAAATTAATATTTTCACATTGCCTCTAAAAATATTACCCATTTTCCTTCTTCATTGAGCTTGCCCACTGTATTCTAAATGGGAAATAAGTCCCTTTCATTGGGTCATTAAAAAAACACTCCAACAGGGCTACAGCAATTGCAATTTGAGAAGCAAATGAAATTGAAGAATTTACTAAAAAACCTCCTAAAGAGAGAGCCACGCCATGCCTGTAGAGCCATGCAAAGTCCTCTAAATGCCCATAGTTGGGTCCCAACAACCAGGTGTAGGGAAGAACAAGGACTCTTTGGACAGTGCCTTTTATTAAGGGTAAAAAACAAATAGGATAGTTTGTGGCAAATGGAAAGCATTCTTTTGGCATAATTTGAAAGTAAGTGGATCAACATGAAAAGGAGAATTGGGGTAAGATGGGGAAGTTATCATAAGGCTTAGCTACGAACACACAAGTTAGAGATGGGTACCTAGCAATGGACAGTAACCAGGTAAAAGTTCAAAACAAGTAGGGTTGTGCCAGCATTCCAATCCACCGAAACAAAAAGTACCAGCTTTACATTAGACCCACCCTCCCTCAATATTGCAAGATGCTTGTAATGCAACCTGCTGATTCTCCTCCAAGCTATTAGTTGACAAGTATTTTTATTTTTTAATTTTTATGTTCTATAGTTTAGCATACATTGTCTCCTTTTAAACTTATGTCTTTTCATGTGTTTTGTCCATTTTTTTACTATTAATCATCATTGGTTGATCAATTCTTATCATCTGTATCTAATTCATAGGATAAATGTCATAGAGAACAAATTAAATGACAAATACACACATATGTATTAATATAATTGCTTGATGATTCAAAGTCAAGCATTTGGATCTATTGCAGTAAATTTTGGGTGAATCCTACTTTTTGTTAAACTAAGCACTCAGAGAAACTTCTCTGTTCTCTGTAAAACTGATGCCAAGCTATATAATTAATGTCAATATATAGTTAATTTCAACTCCATTTGTTAACATAATGTCCAGTTAATTCTGTGGATAATAAGTGAAGAAAAATTAAAAAAATATCACATACATATGAAACCAAGGATGTATTTAAGGCAAAAAGCAGCAAGTAAGAAATAACTGTGCTTCCGGAGATTTCAAATTAAATCAAAGGCAATATTGAGAGGCTTCCAGAGAAAGATATCACACCCTTTGTAAAGCCTAATGATACTGCTGATGCTCTCAAATGAGCACTAGAGAGGAAATTTGAGAACTTAAACTTACTTCCAGTTTTGAAACTGATTAGCTCTTTATTTAAAATCTATTAGCTGTAATTTTCAGGTTTCAAGTTCCCAAACCAACATTTGATCACTTCATTATCAAGTCAACTTTTGAAAGCAAAGGACATAGTAAGCACAGTTAAAACCTGAGTTATTCAAATACAAATTCTTGAATTCAGACATCTTGATTTTAAGTCTCTATGATTTATTGAACTCCACAATGATTAATTTTTAGGAAATATGCATAATATAATAATATGACCTTTTATATTCTAAATTGAAATGTGGATTGTTATTTTATTCAATGGCTGATAAATAACTGCACATGAATTTATATTATCCTCACATAAATTTTTCTCACAAAATTTGGAAAAAAGATTAGTTTGCATTTGCATTTTCAAACTCTGTCCTATGCAATATATGTTTTAAAAGAATAGTTTTCTTGAGAAATTTATGCTGATAATTTGTGGAAAAGATTCTGAATGTTAATACTTCCAACATAATTAGATTGCCATTAAAGTTTATCATTGTTATATGAGTTTCTTGCATTTGCAGCATTTATTCTTTTAGACAGTGTTTAATTCAATTAAAATAAAGAGAAATGACTTAAATACTAATGTCAATAGTAGTGTATATGTGTAAATATTTCAAATGTATGTATTTTCTTATAAAATCCAAAAAAAATTAATTTTCATTCTGAAGAAGTTTGTTCACTTAAGAATCTCAGATAAAATATTTTTTAACAGAAAAACCATAAATATTTCAGGTGAATATGCTACTATATTTGTGGATAATATGCTACATTAGACTATAAATAGCAAAGAAGCCTTAGATTTCAAGGTTTAGCAAAATGACCAAGATGAAATTCTTCTGGAAGCTCTCAAATGAAGGAACATAACTTAAATGTATATATACTAAATGTAGCAAGTAATACTGTGTAATAATGATGCTACTTTTAATAATATATTTTTAATAAATGCCAGTTCATGGATTTTGAAAGACAATTTTCAATATCACAGAAAGCTAAGAAAATAGCATCTTTTTTGCAAAGTATGAATATTAGTGTAGAGTAAGTACAGTTATGTCCAGTCTCCAAACACCTGTACATGAAACATGCTATGAAACCATGCACCCACACACAAGGATGTACTTTACTTATTTTTTCTAAGTGACCCTCTGGAATTTAATGATGCAATTTCTCCAGGCTTTGAATTTACTTAGGTTATTTGTCTTTCTGATCACTTTGTTCAATTTATTTCAAAATCATCTGTTCTTGAAAAGAACATGTGCTGAAGCCCTGGCTGACCTTCCTCATGTGTGACTAAGGGAACTTATGTTCCTAAGCATTGTACTTAAAATATGAATATCTAATACACATACTTTACACATGAGTGTGCATACACATGCATGTACAAGGTAATATGTTTCTTATATTAATTGTCAAAGTGTGCTTTTTGATTTTGTACTTCTAGAATAATAGATAAAAATAAATTATTTGAATGTAAGGAAAATGTGATGCAAATAAGCTCAAATTCTTAGCTTAGGAAGATACTAAAAATAGCATATTTGAATGCTGAAAAGCATTATTAAACTGAAGTACTTATTCCTCTACATAATCTTTTCTTTGATTCTTAATGACTCCATTTATTTTAAGGAATGAATGGAGAAATATGTTGTTCATGAAGTTTTTCAATCTATAAAATATGAGGAAATTTTTTTTTCTCAATAATCTCAGTAAGATCACAAAATGAGACTCACTAAGCCCCTTATTTTTCATAATGATATCAAGTGGAACAGATGGCAGGTTATTTCTACTACTTTACCTTTGGAACATGGAATCATTTAATTTTCATACCCTCTTCTTTTTGAAGGTAGTGAATTTTAAATTACTGGTATAATTGCTTAGGTGTTTTTCTTTAAGTTTTCCTTCACAGATATCATAAATTTGGTTTTTGAAATATATTTTATATTTAGGAAGGTCCATTATGCTAAAATACTTTCTGTTAATTTTTTTTTTTTTTTTTGCAAATCTCAAATTCAGTACTCATTATTTTACCTGGGATAATTACAGAACATGTTGATTCCGCCAACTAGTAATTAATCACAAATGTAACCACAGTGTGTCAAATGGAAGATTGTGCTTGTTTACTAGTACAAATAATGAAATAAGAATCTAAATGCTCTACACAATGTATTCTTTTAGGTATTTACTTCACTTCCTCAAAACTATAATAGTGTGTATATATACATAGTCAAGTTTTAAATATTGAAAAAAGATAGTCAAACAATGCTGCTTCTGAAAATATTCAAAATGTGAATTTATTGAAGTGTTGGATAAACTGAATTACTTAAAATATTCCAAAAGGAGAATATGAGCAAGAATATTTTTTAATCATACAGAAAAAAAAGTATGCTCTTTTCCTAGGATTATCTTCCTTTTTGCCATCATCATAACAAGAACGAACAAGCCACTCAAGTTAGGAGAAATTTCAGGTCTTTATTACCATAACCGGAGTATATGATATTCTGTTTGTGTTTTCATCAAAATATATCTAACACCAATTTCTAAGATCAATTCACTGCTGCCACCTATATTTGAGCCACATCTTCTTTCACTGATATTATTGCAAAAACATAAAAATAAAAACCTTTTGTTTCTCTCTTTGCTTTCATCTTTTATTCTCTGCACAATAACCAGAAATATGCTTTTAAAACTGAGTTTTGATAAAGTTAACATTTTGTTCACATTCCAAAAATGGCTCGTCACTTTACTCAAGATAAAGTTATTGCATAGTTCCATGATCTACTATGCCCAACACTCCCCCCATCTCAGTGAGTTCATCTCCCTATTTACCACATTACAGCTGCACAGGCTCTTTCCAGGTCTTACTTATCTGAGCAATGTCCTTTCTTACAGCCTTTGTGCTGGATCTTCCAGAGTTGACTCAAATCTCCTTTAATTCTGCTGAAATCTAATCTTGACAATGAAGTCTATTTCTTGAACTTCCAATTATAACCACTTAGATCTTTCTAATTGTCTCTCCCCTTGGTGGGTCTTGTTCCATATTTTCCTTGTATAAATAATCCTTAATGCCTTATATATTATATAATATAATTCTTATATTTATTATTGATTTTGTATTACAACTTACTAGACTCTAAGGTATATAAGAACAAAGATCACTCTCTTATTCACTGTTAAATCTATTCTGAAAGGGCTACACATATCTTCTGGCACATAATTTGTGAATACTCAATATTATTTCTTGTGGAAGAAATACTATGTAAAACAAATTTAAAACAGCTTTGAGGAAATATTATATATTCATGTGACTTTTTAAAAATTTGCTATTGTATTAGTTTTTTTTCTGCAATGACCAAGAGACCTAAAAAATTTAACTTCAGAGGTCTCAACTCAATCCACAGATGGCTGACTTCAGTACTCTGGGTTCAAAATGAGGTAGGAGATCTAGATGGGAAGCTGTGGAGGAGAAAGCAGTTGAGGACATGGCTACTAAGAAGAAGAAAACAACTCTGTTTAGGAGGGACAAAATACAAACCCCAAAGGTAAGGCCCCCCTACTTCCTACCCCCCACCCCCACCCCTGAGTACCTCCTCCAGCCACGCCCTACCTGCTTATGGTTCTCAGCCAGTTATTCCATGCAAACTAGATTAAACACCAGTTAGGTTAAGGCTTTAAAAACTGAATCATTTCACCTCTAAACTTTCTTGAATTGTCTCACACCTGAGCTTTTGGGAGATACTTCATATCTAAACCATAAAATTAGTATTCTGAAATAAAACTCATTTCAAAGAAGATCAACTTAATACAGAGGAATATTACAAAGTTTTTAAAGAAGAAAAGAATAGCTTATTCAACAAGAGATGGAGGAACAAAAGGAAAGATTAGAAAAAGCAAGTTTGTCTCCTTTTGTAGGGAGATATTTAAGAGCTGCTATAGACAATCAAAGATAGAATTACCAAAAATGGCATCGTCATTGCTGGGCTACTAGATTCCAGAATCACCCAGTTGGTTATCCTTTTACAGAAAAACTTCAGTAACTCAGATTGCTGAATCAAACAAATGATTTGATGTTCAAGGCAGATTTTGAATAATACTTTCTCTGTCCACCTCTTTTGTACTACTGAGAGAATGGGGCAGGTATTATTTGGAAAGGGTAATTTGCAAACTTTATGGTAAAGAAGTATTAGTGCAGGACTAAGAGATGGTGGAAAATAGACCAGCAATTAAAACCAGGTTTCTCTTCCCATATATGTCAGGCTAATGAAGTTCTTAAGGGTTGTATACAATAGACATATTTTTTTCTCCAATTTTCCTGTATAATTTGAATACAAGTTTAGAAATGAATAATATTTAAAAGCTTGTGGTATTTTTGCCAAGGGAAAAAATACCTTTATCATTTTGCTCACTTCAAATAAAGAATTTTATTTGAGATTTTAAAATCAATTGTAAAATGTGATAACTATTAGGATAAAGCAAATGCGGTATATGTGCATAATGGAATAGTATTTTAACTTTGAAAAAGAGGAAAATTTTTGTCATATGGGCAACCTGGACAAACCTGGAGGACATTATACTGAGAGATATAGACTAGTTCACAGAAGGACAAATCCTGGATGTTTCCACCTAAAATTGTTAAAGTCATAAAGTAGAGAGTAGAATAGTGGTTTTCAGAATCTGTGGAGGGAGGAAAAAGGAAGTTATTCAATGGCATAAAGTTGAAGTTATGCAATATACTTAAGTTCTACAGATGGGCCATAAAATGTTGTGAGTTTGGTTAATATTTCTCTATTATTCATTTTTTAAAGCAAATGAGCACAGGAACTTATGGAGGTGATGAATAGGGTCTGCATATATTTATTACTTTGATTGTAGTGGTGCTTCCTTAGGCATATGTACATGTCAAAACTTATCAAAATGTACATGTTAAATATGTGCAGTTTTTTGTTCACCTATTATACAATACTTCTTCTCCCACCAACTGCATACTCTAGTACATTTTCTAGCAGAGTAAATATACTGGGATGTTTCCATTTGCTGAGATATGTGAAAACAAAAATGTATTTTCTTACTAAGCAGAAAAAATATACACATGGAAGCACTAACATGCCAACTATGCATAACAGAAAACATATTTCAACATGTTGAATATTTATAAACTTTGTTTTATGCATCATTCTTACTAATCCCCTAATCCTCTCCCTACAATCAAAATCTTCTCATATCATTACTTGAAAAAAAATATAAAATCAAAAATGCAAAATGAAGACCTCATGCAGAAATCTCTTACATTTTAAAGAATAAAAAGACTCATAATGACAATAGTTATTCAGAATGTCATACCTTAAAATATAATATTTTCATTTTGTAAGTAATTGCTTTCATCCCATTTGAAATAAATCTTAGTATAAGTCTTCATGAAGATAGCAAGGGAGAAAAAAATAAATACAAACAAATGCAGAAAGAAAGCATGATACACTGTATTTGCAAGAAAAAGATGTTTTCCTGGCATTCAAGAAACAAAACCATGTAATGTACTTTTGTCAGAGTGATCCTAAGCCCTGCCTTGTTTTCCTGTTTCTACAATTCCCAAGGGCTGCTGTCTGCCCTAATTCATCAGAAGTTAAATCAACCCAAATCCTTATGACAATGTAGCAGTCAATTAACTAACCCCACCCATGCTTAATAAGACCATGTCTTTGTTCATCACCCAGTTTGTTTGTACTCTGGGTTTCCATCCCCTGTACTCTACTCGCTATTGTTTCTCAGTCTTCACCTAGCTTGATACTCTTGTTTTTCTCCTTCTGGGTCACTCTGGTATTCTTCATTTTTTTTCTGATTAAACCCATATTAGAAATCATTTTTTAATGCCCTTGCCTTTAACTACAAACTATTCTCTTCTCATTTTATCATCTCCCTTGCCTCTTGTTTATGCTATTCTCCTATGTGCTGCACTGCCCCTTGCTAAACGCCAGCAAAATCCTTACCCTTCTGAGGTATCATCACTTTGCCACTTTTTACATGTTTCTCCTCAGTTTTCTATGGAATTTTAAATCACCTTTTTACCTAGGTTGCCATTGAATGGCATTTTGTTTGTATGCTTTTATTCCTTTTATTTCCATTATGAGTTATTTCCATCCTAATTATTCTAATTCTCCATGTTGATGATCCAACCATTTAAATTAATACTGAACAACTGACTTCTGGTCAAAAGAACTAATTGGTTCACAATGGGATACATACAGAAACTCTATGTAAGAAAGCACAGAAATTATAATTGCAGTCTTTTTATACATTGATTAATTTGTTTTGTTTTTAGCAAAAGCAATAAATTTGAAATAAAAGATAAATAGCTTATTTCTCTGTCAGGTGCATTGAGAAACACTTTCCTACATTAAGTGTTCTTTACTTACTCTTTTTCACTAGAATATTATATATATATATATATAGTTGGATTCATTGTGATAAAATCATACATACCTGAAATTTAATTTACTCCATTTCATTCCCCATTTATCCCCAATTTACCTCCCTTTTTCTTTCTCCATATTCTTCTTCCTCTACTTTCCTGAACTTCCTTTGACTCATTTATATATTTATTTTCGAATGGTACTTTCTACATTTACATAAGGATGGAATCCCTGGGGTATACTTATATGTGCACATATATTTTTGTTAAATTCATCCCACATTTTCTCCTCTTTCCCATTCTTGCTCCTCCTGCCTCAACCTCCTACTTCTACTCCACTAATCTTCCCCATATTTTAATAGTTTAAATATACAGTATTTTCATTGGTTCTTGTAGTTATGTATGATGGTAAAATTAACTTTGATATAATTGTACAAGCATGAAATATAACTTATTCTAGTTAGGACTCCATCTTTATAAATGTACATGATGATTGATACCTTATATCTTTATGAAATCTGATTGCTCCAATTTTTCTCTTCCTTTTGCTCATAGCCTATACACCAGAACTAATGAGTAGACACAGCTTATGTACTACATTATTTCTGAATAAGTCTCATGACAATCATCTTGTAGTTAGAAACACTACTGGGCACTTCAAGCCTTATGAATAGGAGCATTAAAAAAACAATAAAATCATCAACAAAAAAATCACATATGTGTAGAAAAATTGCCCTAGATAAATCATGAAGACAACACTTGCTTATAGTAAGTAGGTTGAAATGGGAAAGCAAATCAAGTGCTCAACTTCATGAAAGACTACATGCATTGTGCAAACCACACTCCTTGGTTCCCTGCTTAGATTCAAAAATGTCCTTCAAGATACTGCCAGTGATTATTAACTATAAATATTGTGCATATTTAAAATGCATGCTATATTTTGGCATATACAATTAGTCCTCATAGGTTATGATTGTATACTTGCAAATTCACCTATTCACTAAAATTTACTTATAACTAAACAAAATTTGTATCCTTCAATGATCATTCTACAGCTAAATTTTCCCTTTATCATCATTCCAAGATCTTGCAATCATTAGTCAATTCTCTGCTTCTAAAAAAACAGCATTTTTTAGATTCCACACTGAAATGACTTTTCATCAAGTGGATCCATGCTAAGGCTTTCATATCTCAATCATTTCACCTCTAAACTTCCTTTTATTGTTATTACATGAGCTTTGGAGGGATGCTTCATTTCTAAATCATAACAAAAAATGAAATAATATCATTTTTATGGCTGAATAAAATTCCCTTGTGAATATATACTACTACATATTCTTTATTTACTTATTATTTATTAAATACATAGATATTTTAAGGAATACGATTCCTTTTGCCACACCAGTTGAATTATATAATGTTACAAGTAGAAAAATTACTATTTGATGTGCTAGAGTAAAATAAATAAATAAATAAATTTCTGCTATCTTTCTCTCTCAAATGAATCCAAATCATTATCTCCCAATGGGCCCAGGTTCAGTGTTTCCTGTTGCTCAACCATGTTCAGCAAAGTTTCCTCCTGGTTAATTTTGCTTTCACAGTCCTATCCACATTGCAGTTAGACAGGAAGAGGAAGAGTCACCTGCCTTTTCATGAATGGCAGATTCTGGCAGCAGACATCCACCCATGGTAGGTGGATGATAGAGAGACTTAAATCCTTTCATAACTAGAAGAAAGGCTCCTAAATGTCCTCTGCAGGTGCTGACCAGTGCTTCACCCAACACTTCTATTAATAGATAATTTCAGGACTCACATTAAAAGATAAGGGTAATCTCTATGGTAATTACAGTAATAATCATTATATTCTAAACATCATAGTGAACTTATAAAAATAGACTAATCAATAATTATCAGTTAAACTAAATATTACTTATTAAAGGTTAATTCATATGGTTTTCTTAGACTTCATTTTTATCTACTGTGTTTACTATATTCTTTCAGTATATAAATAATTCAAAAATGTTTTCAGATTTTCCTTATGTTCCAACATGTCGTGATATATATATATATATATATATATATATATATATATATATATCCTACTTGATCTATATGTCCCTATATGTCCTATTTCAAGTTTCCATATGGAACTTCCAAAGAAAATGTATTATCTCTTCAAAAAATAATATTCATATATGGCATTATGTATGATATCTAAAACCTCTACAGATTTTTCTTTTATTATTTTATACAATAAAAATATTTTTTGAAATATCTCATTATTCCTCTTACTAAGACAAAAAGCTAAGAGACACAATTATTTAATATTATCATCTGCTTTTAAAATACATTTGAATAAATATGGATGATGTACTAATGAATTCAGCAGATAAATTCATTTTGCTTCCAGAGCACAACATCTATTCTCCTACATGTGTATTTACACTCTTTGAAAACCTACTTCCCTATAATATAAAATAACTTAAAATATAAGTGTTAATTTTATATATTATCATAAAAAACAAATAATCTTTCTTATAATGTATATATATATATATATATGAAATAAAACAATGAGAAACAAATAAGCTTTAGTTCAAGACGTTTACAAAGAGATCATTTATTCAAACACACCAATGAGTCCTTAAAAAGAAAATGTTTTATTCACTAACTAAAGTAACAAACTTCACAACTTGAGTTACCCAGCTCATTTGTTTCCTGACTTTTTTATTTCAAGTTAAATATTCCTAAGGTAGGTCATATAATTCAGTGACCTTTAAAGTAAAATTGAAATATTTGATTTTACTACTTTTCTTTATCTCTTTTTCTCTCACCACATGCAGCCTATAAATGCCAGTAGAATTAATTGCCTAATTATAGGGAACAAAAACATTGCCTTTTTAAAGATTTCAAATTTGTATATCCTGCTAAGGAGATTTTGCTTGACTACCTGACCTATAGAGTTTGCACTTCTTAAAGAAAGAAAATAAATGATCTGCTGTGGAACATATTTTTAACTTGTAATGAGTACAATACTGCTCTATAATTTTAGGTCATTTTATATTTTAAGGACTTAATCTGGATCCATTCTACTGCTTAATATTTAACTGTAACTATTACATGTACTCTTAAATAAGCACAATTGTATGTTTTGTTTTTTCTTGATGCAACTTAATAATATAGCAAAAAGTAGGCAATGTGGAAAATACTAATCATCAATAGTTATGGCACAATGGCACCAATTTTTCAGTAAGAGCATTGAATAAGTTTGATTAAAAGGTTGTTCAAAGAAAGAAGCTGCCTACCTGAGCAACATACATAGCTATTTTTACCATATCCTTTGGAATAAGTTGTGAACTCCAGGTCTGTAAAAACCTCTTTTTCCAGGATGGTGTATAGCACACACCCAAGGAAGATTTTTGCATCTGGAACATATGTGAGGAAATTTCTAAAACCTCTATAGTAATGAGTTTCTGCAGGTGATGACTCAGTGTGTGTTTTTAACTGAAGCGTTAGCTTCTGATTTTGATAGATTCTAGAGATCTTCTTGTTGATGGATTCTAAGTGAAAGAGACTCAACAGGTATTTATTAACAGTATTAGGAATGGAGCATCCCTTATTTAACTAAACAGGATTCAGGAATTTCACTGAGAGGGTAGGTCTTTTGACTCTGTATGAAGCTATTCATTTTGGTGAGCTCCTTTGTGAAAGTTTTAGGTCCTGAATTAGTGTGCAAAGTGAGTCTCCTCAGAAGAGGATGTCATCAGTAAAATGTTACATGTCAGCCCAGAGAAATCTTGCCCTCAAAGTTTGTATATCATATTAAGGACATTCTGATGCCCCATGGGTAGGTGCAGGATGTATTATATTACTTTGTAGATAAAGACAAACTGTAGCTGAGGATTTGTTGAAATGGACAATGAACAGAATACATTAGCCAAGTCTATGACTGCAAAGTATTCACCAGATACTGATCAGATTGGCTGGAGTCATTAATTTAAATGATCCTGGATATGGAGACCTCAGTGTGTGAGACAATGGCATTAAGGTTGCAATCATCCACCATTAACTGCTATTCATTATTTTTTAGGTTCCAGTGATGACAGAATAGTTGTTAAATGAAGAGAAACAGGGAATAATCACTTTTTATCTAAATAGCTCTTTAATTCTGTGTTTCAATCCTCAAAGCCTCTGTTTAACATTGTATGTGGCCATCTTAAACATTTTGACCAGAGGAGGAAGATCTTTGGAGTCCATAATTGTGAATTTGATTATAACTGCCAATATACATTTAATTTTATTTGAATGCATTAAATAAATAGGTCACATCATTCACACACTGCAGATTTTCAGGCAATGTATAAGCTTATAAATAAGCCCATGTTCCTCTCTTAATATTGGTGGGAAACTCAAATTGGATAAATTCAGGCCTGAATGTGGAAACTTGCCCAGAACTCATTCCCTGACCATAAGAAAACTCAAGCCATTCATTTGCTTCCTTCACTCTCAAACCATTTCAACATGGTTGGAACTAGACCTGTTCTCCTGAGAAAGCCTCCTTATGCAAGAAATGCACTTCATAATACCCTCTTGATGTACAGGGAGGGCAGGATTAGTCTCAATATCTGAAATAATTTTGAACTGAAAGTTCATCCTGTCTTCACTGAAAGACCACAAGAAGAGAAAACTCCATCCAGAGTTGCTGTGAAAGAACTTACAGAAAAATTGAGCAAGAGTAAAAGGTAAGTGGATTTTCATGAGCACAACTGAGCAGTGAGAGTAAATCCAAGTGTTGTGGATCATCATATTTAGTGGTTAAAAAAGTTTTAAAAAATGTGCAATAAATTCATCTAAATTAATGAATGTATTCATTTTAATTGTTTTCCTATTTTTTTCCTGTATTTCATCTATGTTTTTTTTCCTAGTTTTTATAGAAAAATAAGTTTATTCTGTGTTCACTCTTTCAAAATGATTATCAGATTTTTTTCCCCCGAACTCCAGAAGAACAGGCTATAAAAGGAAAATAGTAAGTTTAAAATGTTTTCTAATACGGGTTTGAATGGGTTAGGCTTTTTTCCCATAAATATAAAAAATCATAATATCATAATATATAAAATCATAATATATAAATTCATATATAGCAATATAACTATTCCTAATGCAGGAGAGAACAGAAGACAGGCCAAGGACGTTTAGGTCTTACTAAATCATAAATGAAAGAGAAATGGATTTTGCATTAAGTCTAGCATGAGCAAACTGGAAGTGTCCAAAAGAAGTTTGTGAAATCAATGAAAGGGAAAACTCACTGTGGATGCATCCTAGATGGTTTGAGAAGAAATCATATTAAAGGAGATTGGATATCCAATATAAATGGACAAATATTTAAGCCTTTAGAAACTCCTATGACCTAGTGAGACACTAGAGTTCTAGCCATTATTCACTTACACTAACAGAGGTACAAAGATTGTCACTGGAACCCAGGACATCATGCCCATGGAAAGTGGGTAAAGATTTGAAGCAACATATACAAATTAATAACTGAGAATCAAGGAGAAAACATGATCTAACTTTTTTTTTAAGAGAGAGAATTTTAATATTTATTTTTGTTTTTTAGTTTTCAGCGGACGCAACATCTTTGTTTGTATGTGGTGCTGAGGATTGAACCCAGGCCGCACGCATGCCAGGCGAGCGTGCTACCTACCACTTGAGCCACATCCCCAGCCCATGATCTAACCCTTGACAAACTCAATCAGATGTTTAAGACTACAGGTCCTTCAATCTGTACCAAGGTCTTAGAATCACATAAACCATCTGGAAAAAAAAAAAAAAAAAAAACCAACTCCAGGAAATATACTAGGAGTTGGAAAGCTCAAGCCTACTGCAAGTTTTCTTGTATTTGTATAACATGAGAGCTTTATATAACACACTTGATTTAAAAAAAACAAACATAGTTACACTGTTCTTAGAGTTCTGGAGTCAAAACATAAACAAATAGGAATCCGTGTGTACTCACTTCTTTCATATTCCCTGTCCATTCTACCTGTGCTTTCTTGGAGCTTTTATTCTGCTTTCGACATTGCCATCTCTTGAGCAATGACTTTATCTCATTGTAAGTTAGCACTATTAAAAACTAAGAATTAGAGATAGGATTTTTAAAAATAATAATATAACAAATATTATCCTTAAATATTGTCAAATTTATATTATATAATAAGTATATGTAATTATATATAATATAATAATAAATGTTATTATATTAAAAAGTATGATGTAATTTTGAAAACACTTAATATTTAGGGGTCTAAGCATCTTTTTCAATTAAAGAAACCAAATTAAAAATACAAATCATTACAGGAATATCTCTTTATTTCCCTAAGTATATTAGTTGACTGTTTAGAATTTAAAATAATGTTTTTATTAATTGTGCTTTGCTGTTTAGAAATCTTTTCAAAGGAATTTAAAAACTGATTATGACCTTCACCATGTAGCTTGTGGGAACCACAAGATATTATGGTGGTTTGTACCATGACTTCTGAACAGGCAGAAAATAAAGTCCCCTCAATCAAAGGCAAAGCCTCATCGTTATACAAAATTACATATAAGAGGTTATGAGGGGAAGGGGATAACAAACATGGAGGGAAATGAATTATAGTAGATGGGGTAGAGAGAGAAGATGGGAGGGAAGGGGAGGGGGGATAGTAGAGGATAGGAAAGGTAGCAGAATACAACAATTACTAATAGGGCATTATGTAAAATTGTGGATGTGTAACCGACGTGATTCTGCAATCTGCATTTGGGGTAAAATTGGGGGTTCATAACCCACTTCAATCTAATGTATGAAATATGATATGTCAAGAGCTTTGTAATGTTGTGAACAACCAATAAAAAAAATTCTCTCTCTCTCTCTCTCTCTCTCTCTCTCTCTCTCTCTCTCTCTCTCAAAAGAAAAAGCTATAGAAAGGAGTTTGAATGTTTTTTTTTTTCCATAAAGAAATGATAAATATTTGGGGAGATGCATAGGTTTACCCAGATTTGAACATTACACAATTTACACAAGTATCATCATATAACATTTTTACTCCATAAAAATATACAATTTTGTGTTTTTGTGTGTCAGTTAAAGAAATATTTTTTTAAGAAAGACCATGATATTACCACCTTTCTCAAAATAACTTTCTCATCTATATGTGGGTCTGTTTCTGAATTCTGCCTTTTGTACACACACACACACACACACACACACACACACACACTAATCCTTCATCAATGTATACTATTTTATTTACTCTAGTCATTTAGGAAATTTTACAAATTTATAGTTTCATTCTTCCAACCTTATTATTTTAGCACAATTTTAGATATTTTGCTGGGTTATGTAGGGAAACTGTAATGAATTTATAGATTAATTGGAAGATATGACTGACATCCTTTAATTTTTTCATGATCATGACATACATCTCCATTTATACATCTGCTTAGATTTATTGCATCTCTATCAGAACTATTAGTGTCCTTCCTTCCCCATCAAAGTAATAAATGACAATGTAAAAAAAAAATGTACTAATCAATGCTATCACTAGAAATCATTCCAGATTAAGTTGCATGCACTCTCTAATGCTAACCTTCAAATCTAACACCTTCAGAGTCAACCTGTAAATTTAGAGTGATTAAGACCATTTTCACAAAGCTTTAATATTGGTTACAAGTTTTAGATTCTGGTTTCTATAAGGGCATTTTAATAGGAGCCTGATATATTTCACCTTTTTTTGTTTATAGGAATTTTCTCAGATCTTTGCCCATTCTAATTTATTTGAAACTGTTAACACTAAAAAACATAAAAGTTGTACATATTAATGGGAAATATTATATGTTTGATAATATTATATGTTTGATACATATTATATGTTTGATATATGTGTACATTATTTAATGCTCAAGATTAAATGTATTTATCTCATCAAATGTTTATCATTTCATTATGGTGACAACTCAAAATATTTTTCTTCTTGCTCTTTGAAATGCAGACTACATTATTTTTGCCAGTAGTCACTACACCTTGCAATAGCACACCTGAGCTGCTAGTACCTCCCTAACTAGAACAGGGAACCCATTGCTCAACCTTTCCCATTCCTGCCCCAATTCTAATTTCTTAAGGTGCTATAACCCTTCTGGTATTATTAGGTTTATGCCTTTTTTTGGAATACAAAGGAAGTACTTCTCATAGTTTGCTTTTCAGACTCTTCTAACACGGTGCTTTGTAAAGATTAAAGAGTAATGCCATACCCATAAGAGAGATTAATAACTAAATAAATTATTCCAATAATATTTTTGCAAAAAAGAGGGCATTCAAATATTTTGCCTGCTAGCACATCCCTTTAAATTTTAAGAAATATATGTGATTAGCTCTTACTGTCAAAATGCTCAAAATTTTCTCTGATTCTTTTATACACCATGGAATATTATGCAGCATTAAAAAATGACAAAATCATGGAATTTGCAGGGAAATGGATGGCACTAGAGCAGATTATGCTTAGTGAAGCTAGCCAATCCCTAAAAAACAAATACCAAATGTCTTCTTTGATATAATGAGAGCAACTATGAATAGAGTAGGGAGGAAGAGCAGGAAGAAAAGATTAACTTTAAACAGAGACATGAGATGGGAGGGAAAGGGAGAGAAAAGGGAAATTGCATGGAAACGATGGGAGACCCTCATTGCTATACAAAATTACATATAAGAGGTTGTGAGGGGAATGGGAAAATAAACAAGGAGAGAAATGAATTACAGTAGATGGGGTAGAGAGAGAAGATGGGAGGGGAGGGGAGGGGGGATAGTAGGGGATAGGAAAGGTAGCAGAATACAACAATTACTAATAGGGCATTATGTAAAATTGTGGATGTGTAACCGACGTGATTCTGCAATCTGCATTTGGGGTAAAATTGTGGGTTCATAACCCACTTCAATCTAATGTATGAAATATGATATGTCAAGAGCTTTGTAATGTTGTGAACAACCAATAAAAAAATTCAAGAAGAGAAAAAAATTGAGTAGAAATCCACTCAAATATATTGCTCATGAAATAGTAACCAAACGTGCTTTAGCTGATTTAAATAACAGAAGATTTGATTGGCTGCATTTTGAGAAAAGGGAGGAACAAAGAAAATTATTTTCAGTCATTTTGACAGAGCTCTCTCCAGATATACAGAAATCATGCTTATTAGATGCCCTGCTATTCAACACAAATTAGTGATCTTCTTCTTCCAGCCATGCCCCATTTGTCTACAGTTATCACCCAGTGTTCCTTTCAAATTATTAATCCATCAAGTGAATTAATTCACTGCTTAGATTACAGGTCTCATGATCTAAGCATTTCACCTCTGAACATTCCTGCATTACCACACGGGTTTGGGCAGAATATCTTATTTCTAAACCATAACACCACTGTTTTACTTGTCATAAAATTAAGAGGTTCACAGCATTGGATATTTAGATTGTATCAAAATTTTCCCTGTTATAAATAACACGGTAGTGGATATCGTTTTTATGGCAAAATTGATGTCTATGTTTTATGAGGTTAAATACACATTTTATTTGTGTTTAAGAGTCTTAGATATAAAATATATTAAAATAAAACTTAAGACTTTATTTTTAGACCTCAAAGATCTACATTAACATAAAAAACCTAAAATGTGTGTTTTATAGATTTTTATTTGTTCTTTTTGGTGATGCATGAAAATAGAATGTACTTTGACATATATACATAGAGTATAACTTCCCGTTCTTGTGGTTGTACATGATGTGGAATTACACTGGTTGTGTATTTATATATGAACAGGAAAGGTATGTGCAATCCATTCTATTGTCTTCCCCATTCAAATCCCTTTCCTTCCCCCCATTTTCCCCTGTCCATCTGGTGAACCTTTACTCCTCCATACCCTGCACCTATTTTTAGTCCCCATCCACATATCAGAGATAACACCTGGTCTTTGGTTTTGGGGGATTAGCTATTTCATTTAGCATGATAGTCTCCAGTTCCTTCCATTTACCAGAAAATGCCATAATTTTGTTCTTCTTTATGGCTGAGTGATATTCTACTGTTTATGTATACCACATTTTCTTTATCCATTCATCTATTGAAGGCCATCTAGTTTGGTTCCATAGTTTAGCTATTGTGAATTGCACTGCTATGAACCTATTGATGTAGCCATGTCACTATAGTAAGCTGATTTTAAGTCCTTTGGGTATAAATTGAAGAGTGGAATAGCTGGGTCGAATGGTAGTTCCATTCCAAGTTTTCCGAGGAAACTCCAAACTGCTTTCTAGAGTGATTGCACCAATGTAATGGCCATCTTTATGACTAATTTCTTCAGTTTCTCAGTAATAATGTGGAAACCTAAATTTCAAGTGTGCATTTATCTTCTCAAAATACAATCCTACTGCCTATCGTCCAAATTGTTTATGCTATTTTATCGACCAGTATTTATGAGGCTTAATAATTTGCCAAAACTTCATATTAAGAATTTATAATTTGGAACACTAATTCAATTTATAGATAAATGATATTGTATTCCCAAAGACATTTCCTAAAACTAATCTTGGTCAGTATTAAAAATAACAACATGGTATAGGTAAAGACTTTTTAGAACAAATGCAAACACTTATCTAGGTATTTGCAGCAATGCCACAGTAATAGCCTTTTGAAACACTTTGTTATTATTAATTGAAAAAAATAAACTCTATTACACTATATTTCCTGCTATTTGGAAAAACAGAAATGTTGAAACTTCTTACCAAATAGAGCATTTATAGAGGAGTAATTATGCATGTTGTGGTGACAAGGTGAAAAGTCATTAATATATTACTGGACTATCAAAATACCGCACTAGAACAAAGTGACATTATTTAAATACAAGCCCATGAAACTTTTTAGTTCTCTCTCAAGAAATTCAGACTTGGTGACATCTGTATTTTCTTAATAACAACACATCTGAATAATAATTACCATTTTAAATATATTTAGCTCATGTCTTTAATATTCTCCTGGATACATCAGATTAAACAGATCAAACATCACTGCATATTGAGGGTTAATAGATGAAACAAAACTATAACTGCAAAGAGTTTTTTTTGATTAATCACAATTTAAATGGATAAATTGAAATTGGATTCTAAGATGCTGAATGTTATTTCAATGATTAAAGGGTATGCTACCATCTAGTGGTAAAACAGGCTGCTCAAGAGAAGTATTTTCATATTTCTTCAAATGTTTTCAGAAAATACTAGAATGATGTGTGACTGAGTTATAGTTAAATGTTTGTAACAATGAACAAAATTATGCACCTTTGAGGTTCTTAACTGCTGTGCATTTTATTGTATTTAATGCTTCAGCACTTTCACAAGGAGAGGGACATTATTATATGTGCAGCTCTAGGGAAGATGTCATAGGCTAGATTTGCTAAAAATGACTAAAAATAAATTTTCATAGAGAATGTAGTAATCAATATTCTAGATTACTTATGAAAATAATAAAGATAATTTTTCATTGAAGACATAATTATTTCAATAATTATACATCAAGATATTGTCTTATAACACTACATATTGTGGAGAATTATAAATTTGGGAAATTATTAGCCTTAATTAACAACTAGAGAAAATTCAATTTATTAAGAGTTAACTATTTGAAATACAATATGTATCCCTTATTATAAAGTAGAATTATTTAAATAAAAATAAATAATAAGTTTTAAATGTTCAATATATTATATATACTATTTAAATAGTCCATATTTTAATGAACAGTATGAATCTTTATGTGTGCACATGATTGTGTGTATGTTTGTGTTGCATAAGAAAGAGCATCTTTTTTGGTAGATATTATTCATAAAGTGATAGTGAAAATAGGTAAAAGCAAACAAAATGTTAAATTGAAAAAGACTCCTGAATTCACTTCTTGCTTGCTTGATAAATTATTAAAGTCAGCGAGGAGGCTCTAATATAGAATGTTCATCTTTCACATATAGTTTTTGAAACAGTTTTCATTTTGTGTGCATGTTCTCTATGTGTGCATCATATATTGTACCAGGCAACAATAAGTAAGAAATTTCACAAAATGATCTTCTATGCTATTTCAAAAACTATGGAGAATTTATTCTATCACAAAACAAACTTGTGCTACACAACACCCTTGGAGCCCAGCATGGTTTCTCGTTAGTGTCTCATGCTATTCACCAGAAAAAGGATGTTCTTAGAAAATAAATTATGAAATATTAATTCATTAATTTACCAATATTGATGAAGTTCCTCCTATGAGTCATGGATTGTGCCAGAAGTAGCTGTAAAAAAGTAACTAAGACAAATGTTCTGTCGGCAACGGAGTCCCTTTTCCCTTATCCCTTCTTTCCCTGATCCCCTTCTCCTTCTTCACATCCTAACTAGGGTATTAAAAAGTAGAGTCCAATTGCTTACCTTCCTTGGTCTTCTCTATTGTTTCCTTATGATTTTGATTTCATTAATCTCTATTGTCTTTAGATTTTCTTATTCTGTTTTTCAGATAATTCAATCTTATTTTCCTAGGATCTGAATTTATAAACTGAGGTAAAAAAATTAAGAGCTTTATTTATTCTAAATGTCTGTGTTCTAATTTCCACAAATTTTGATATGCTGAATTTAAATCTCTTTCGGTGCAAAACACATTTTGATATCCCTCTTGATTTCTTCTGAGATACAGGAGAGTATAATTAATTTCCAACTATTTGGATTTTTTTTCTAGATATTGCTGTCTGTCTTGTTGAAATTGAGTTGTTTTGTATTTGTATGAATACTTTAAAATCTACTGAGGCATTTTTTATGGCATAAAATCTGGTCTGTCTTTTAAACATTGATTATAGATGTGAAAGTGTATTTTTATGATCTTTAACTAAAATAGTTTATAAATATGTCAATTGGGTCAAGTTATTTGATAATACTGCCCCACATTTTATTTTTAATTTCTTTTTTTTTAAAGAGAGAGAGAGAGGGGGGGGGAATTTTTTTTTAATATTTATTTTTTAGTTTTCGGCAGGCACAACATCTTTGTTTGTATGTGGTGCTGAGGATCGAACCCGGGCCGCACGCATGCCAGGCGAGCGCGCTACCACTTGAGCCACATCCCCAGCCCATTCTTTTTAATTTCTGACTTATTTTCCTAAGCTTTCCAAAGAGAATGGGTGCTTAAGAGCTATGATTATAATTTTGGACTTGTATATTTTCTTTATAGTTATTCCAGCTTTTGCCTGAATTATTTGGAAGTTCTGTTGTTGATTGATAAGTATTTATAACCATTTTTTCTAATTTTGAATTCATTCTGTTATCATATAAATTATTCTTTTATGGAAAATCATTTTTGCTCTGAAAACATTTTTCATAAAATTCATATAGTCATTCCAGCTCTTTTTCCTTTATTACCATAATATAATAAGTTTTTCTTTTTTTTTGCAGTATTTTTTTCTTTGTTTAAAGAAAATCATAGGGAAAGTAGCTTATTATTATTGTTTTATTTTATTTTATTTTATTTTTTATTGGTTGTTTACAACATTACAAAGCTCTTGACATATCATATTTCATACATTAGATTGAAGTGGGTTATGAAATCTGGTATCGCTATACCGCCTGATTCACACTTCCTGTTTAGAATTGCTTTTGCTATTCTGGGTCTTTTATTTTTCCATATGAATTTCATGATTGCTTTATCTATTTCTACAAGAAATGCCATTGGGATTTTGATTGGCATTGCATTAAACCTATAGAGAACTTTTGGTAATATCGCCATTTTGATGATGTTAGTTCTGCCTATCCATGAACAGGGTATATTTTTCCATCTTCTAAAATCTTCTTCTACTTCTCTCTTTAGGGTTCTGTAGTTTTCATTGTATAAATCTTTCACCTCTTTTGTTAGGTTGATTCCTAAGTATTTTATTTTATTTTTTTTTTTTTTGAGGATATTGTGAATGGAGTGTTTTTCCTCATTTCCGTTTCAGAAGTTTTGTCGCTGATATACAGAAATGCCTTTGATTTATGCGTGTTGATTTTATATCCTGCCACTTTGCTGAATTCATTTATTAGTTCTAGTAGTTTATTTGTAGACCCTTTGGGGTCTTCTAGGTATAGAATCATGTCATCCGCAAATAGTGATAATTTAAGTTCTTCTTTTCCTATTTTTATGCCTTTAATTTCTTTTGTCTGTCTAATTGCTCTGGCCAGTGTTTCAAGAACTATATTGAATAGAAGTGGTGATAGAGGGCATCCCTGTCTTGTTCCAGATTTTAGAGGGAATGCCTTTAACTTTTGTCCATTCAGAATGATGCTAGCCTGAGGCTTAGCATAGATAGCTTTTACAATGTCAAGGTAAGTTCCTATTATCCCTAGTTTTTCTAATGTTTTGAACATAAAGGGATGCTGTACTTTGTAGAATGCTTTCTCTGCGTCTATCGAGATGATTATATCCCATTGGTGTAATATATCAAAATTAATATTTTATGGAACAAGTAGATTGTGAGCCATTTATATTATTGTGATTATTTACAGATATTTTAATTTCCCATTACTTTTATAGCAAATTACCACAAACTAGATTTATTTCCTTATAATCAGACAATCAAAGCCCTGAGGAGATGTCGACAGGGCTGCCACCCTTCTGGAGATTCTGAAGATTCCAGGGGAGTGTCTCCTTGGCTTTGCAGTTTCTAGAGGAGACATGTTTCTCGGCTCATGATACCTTCCTATTTTCAAAGTCTTCAGAAAATTATCTTTACATTTTTTACCTCTCTCTTTCTCTCTCTCTCTTCCAAGTATTACCATATCACATCTTCTCTTTCACTAACATTCCAGTCTCACTCCTTTTCTCTCTCTCTCTCTCTCTCTCTCTCTCTCTCTCTCTCTCTCTCTCTCATAACTCAATTATATTTAACATACCAGGATAATTTCCCCATTTAAAATCCTTAATGGTCTTAATGGTCTCTATAATCTTCTCTTTGCTATGTAAGGTGACATCTTCACTCGTTAAGGGAATTGGGATGTGACAACTTTAAGGACCATCTGTCTACCACAATATGATAGGGTTTTAATCTACTATTTTTCTTTCCATTCTCTATGTCCCATCTTCCCTTTGTTTTCTATACTTTCTCTGTTTTCTTTAGGTTTTAGGATTATATTATATACTATCCTGGTCAATACAATTTCTAGCATATTCTCTACAGATCTGTACATGATTTTCCTTATTGTTTTGAGGCCATGAAGTTTTTATGTTTAGGCTACCACATTATTACCTTCAAGTTATGTTACAGAATTATTACAACAGTATACTTTCATGTCTCCGTATAAACTTCTGTGACATTCTTATCATAAAATACCATTGATACAAATTAATGCCAAAAATCTTGCTAATATTTTAATTTTAAGCCTTCAATGAAGAAGATAAAATAAAAAATATTTATAGATATTCATGCAGTTACCATGGAATTCACACAACTCTGCAGCATTTATGTTTCAAAGTTTATGTCTGATACCATTTTCTTTTGTTTGAAGGAATTCTTACTTTGTGTATGTGTGTAATGCATATCTGCTGGTGATGATGTCTTTAATATATCATTTACTAAATAAAGCCTTTATTTCACTTTTTTTGAAATATGTTCACTGGGCAAATGTATTTATCTCTTTGAATGCTGTTTTATCTGTTGTGATTTTTCAATAAAGTTGATATAATTTGGATGAAATGATATTTTTTGCTTGATTCTAATATGTTTCTTTCAAAATGCTTATTTTGAAAGTATTCTAAGTTTTCTCTACTAATATTATCATTGATGTCGATTTTGCTTGATTTTGATTGATTATTTTCTTCCTTAAAAATAGTAGATTCAAATCCAATCATATTGTGGTAGAGTATATGCTTCTCAAAGATGTCACAGGTTGTATATCCTTATTTCTTTGAGTAGCTAGTAATTTTCATTGTGTTCTAGATGATGTGAATTTGTACCTTGTTGAGTGCTGAATCTTAACCTTCCTAAAACATATTCTTGAGAAAGTTGTGGGATGCCGTTAAGTAATTTAAAAGTCCAGTTAATTCTCTTGAATTTCATTTTATACTTTACTAGTATAATGTTTATTCTGGCTAATCTTTCATGACTACCACTCTATCCAATGTCCAATATTTATGAGTTTTGCACTTCTGTTTCAGCATGGTTACTTCTAATAATTTCAGGTACTTCTTTCCAATACCTCAAGTGGAATCCTCAAATGCATGTCCTAGTCTATATTCAGATCTATAATGTGTGAAGAGAAATTATGTGTTTTGAGTTTTCTTCCTGGAGAGGTTTAGCTTCCTTGGTACTTTGGTACTCTGCCCTGCAAACTCTAGTCATTTCCCTTTTCTGAATCACTTTCCAATCTCAATGCAAACAGACTGTGAGGTATTTTATGGTTTCCTCTTTATTCTACCATAGGCTGGTCATTTTTTGAGAAGTAAGATGGAAAAAAATCAAAGCTCAATTGATTTGTTCATCAACTTTTAGAGATCATTGGATTTACTTGGCTGTTATACGATGTCTTAGGAAACACCTGTTTGATTTATTTTTTGAAAAGTAAATTTTATCAGAGTATAAGAGTTATACATAATATTGGAGTTCATTTTGACATAATTGTACAAGAAATATTTGGAATATAATTTGCTGTTATTAGTCCACTATACTTCTCCTTTCCATACTCTCCTCTCTGCCCCTGTTTCCTTTCCTATATTCTTTATTTATTTATAGTTTTTTTTTCTTTTTTCTTCTTTTCTTTTTTAGTTTGTGTATTACAGATATGCATAAAAGTGAAATTCTCTGTGGTATGTTCATATACGTACATGGGATAGTTTAGTCAGTTTCATTTCATCATTCCTTTCTTTTCCCATTCTTCCTTCCTCTCCATCAACCCATTGCTTCTACTCCAGTGACCTCTCTTCTATTTTCATGAGCTCCACCCAACTATCATCCCTTATTTTGGTCTAGCTTCTGCATATGAGAGAAAACATTCCATCCAGACCAATATGAAGCAATGAAATTAAAGCACCTATTATAATTCTTCCAACAAATCAAAGACCAGGACCAGATGGATTATCAGTTGAGTTCTATTTGACTTTTAAACTTTAAAAAAGAACTAATGTCAATCCTCATAAAATTATTTCATGAAATAGATGAGAAGAGAACACTGTAAGATTTATTCTTTGAAAATAGTAACACCCTGCTACTAAAACCAGACAAAGACACATCAAGAAAAGAAAACATCACACCGATAACCCTGATAAATATAAATGCAAAGATCCTTAATAAAATATATTGTCAAATCACATTTAAAAATCACTTTAAGTAGATAACAATTCAAGTGGGTTTCATTCCATGGATGCAAGGTTTGTTCAACATAAACAAACCACATTTTTCCCATACATTTAGATTAGTCTTTCAATTTTTCAGATAGGAATTTAGTCCCTATTATTCCATAAGAAGGACTTGCTTCATTTTATAGAATAATTAATTTTAACAATGGTATAGCTTATATATGAGCTCCCTCCCACACAAAAGCTCATGTGCTAGTGAAGGAATACTCAAAGAAAAAATGACTAGATTATGAGAGGTATAACCTAGACAACCCATCTTAGTTTGACTGGGTGGTAATTACAGGTAGGTGGAACATGACTGGAGGAGGTGGGTCACTGGGGACATGCCCTGTAAGGGTTCATGTAGCCCTTTCTCCTTCCTTTTATTTTGCTTGCTGGCTACCACATAATTATCAACTTTTCTCCACTCTTCTCCTTCGGTCATGATGTTCCACTTCATCTTGGACCCAAAGTGATGAAGTCAGTAAACCACAGATTGAATCTTGGAAACTTTGTGCCTCAAATAGACTTTTTGTATTCTAACTTTGTCTTATTTAGTATTTTGGCTATGGCAAATAAAGCTGACTATCACAGACAATTTAAAATCTGTACCAAAATTCCCATTATTTTATACTGGAATCCATATGCCTTTCAATATGATTTATTAATTTTTGATATTTTGTCAAATTTTCTTTATATACCAATTTTAAAATATCTCTATATTTGAAAACTTTGAGAGACATTGTGGACATTATGATCTATAACCCTTTAATCTTCAGCATGTCTTTTCAGAGGATGACAAAGCTCTTACCTTGAAAACTAAAAGTACTCCATCTTTCAGATATGTACAAGAAAATTTATTCTTCACATATTTTAGTTTATCACAATTTAGGAAATGAATCTACAAAATCAATAGTTGAGAATTAGAAACCTACATAGAGCTCATTTGGTGCAAGTTAGAAGCTGACATCTAGAAGAGACTATAACTAAGCACCATCCAATTATCTCAAAAAGATAGAGATGGAAAGAGGTAATGATTAAGCAGAAAGCAGAGCCTAAAACAAGGAAGAACATGTAAAATATTTTATGAAATCTGAATTTTCATGTTTCTGAGCAGTTAAATATTAATAGATTTTCAATGAATTTTTTCGTATTCACAAATATTTCTATTTTCTCTGTGTAAAGATTAAATTTAAGTTTTCAAGTAGCAAATGATAAAAGTCACAGTTCATGCTTCATTAGAAGCAATCGTGTTTATTTGCCATGGAGTCAGAGACCTGGAGAAACACTGTATTTAAAACAGTATGAGATACAACAAGGATCAACTGATGACAGATCACTGACAGAGAGTACAGGAAAGGAAGGATGGCTTAAAAATTTTTGAAGAATTTTCTTATTGATGGCTCCATTCATAGAGATAAAGAATGTACATTAAGTTTTTACCTGTGAAGTTTATGGAGAATGAATTGTAGTTTGGAGGGATGACAATTAATAGCATATTTGTTTTTAGATAGAGCTATGCAATGGATCTACTACTGGTGGATATCTAATTGGATATCAAAAATGGTAATGAATTACTTCAAAAGTAGTTTTTCAAATTATAATACACATTTATCTCACACAATTTATTAGCATTTAGAATTTAGGAGTGGTTGAGTTGATGGGTCTGGCTCAAAATCTGTTGTAATGCTCTATTCAAAGTATTAACTAGCACTCCAATGTTCTGAATCTTTAACTAGTTCTGGCAAACTCACTCAAATTGTTGCAAATAAAAGATGATGGCTAGTAAAGACCTCATTTGCTCACCATGAGTATCTCTCTGTATAGTGCAATTATGACCCACAAAAAGCAGAGGTTCATTGACTATTGATACTAAAAGAAAAAAAAAATATCTATATGTCTACATGTAGTGGGATAGTTAATATATTATCTCTGAGTTGGGAAAATACTTACCAAATATTGACTGACACATCTGAAAAACAGCAAACTTCTCTCACGGTTTCAGAATCTGACCTCTGAACAAGGAACTGACCAGCACACACGAATCAGGTGAAAATGCTTACTTGGAAGAAGAAGGAATATCTTATTCAGGCAACTGAAGAGAAGCATGCAATTCTTGTCTTCTTTCTCTAGGTTAAAGAAATAAGAATGTCAAATCATAAGGAGTTATTCTAATATTTCTAAATAATTACCTTCAAATTGAAGAAGAAGGTTAAGATATGGAGGTTTTCCCCAAACAACAATTTGGAACATGGTAATTGCTACCTGTCTTTTAATCTTGAAATCTTCATGCTTTGATCCCCAGCAACAAACTAGACTGGAGATAAAAATTTGGCTTGAAAAACATAAAGCTATATACTGTTGAGGTTTACCTGGGAAATGGAAAGAGTGAAGGGAATGCAGGCATCTGTTAGACACTTCGTTATACAAAGTATATCAAGGGTGGGAGGAAGTGGGTTGGCAAGTGAAATTAATAAAGTTACACATGTATGAATATTCCACAAGAAAACCACTATTTTGTGTAACTAAAATGAATCAACAAAAATTCTTGAAACAACTTATTATAGATAAATATTTATAAGGTGGGATATTTAATAGGGTAAAATCACAGTATAATGATCAGTAGAGTATTTGACACATTAATGTACTTTCATAGTTATCTTTGCTATTCCTTAGTAGCTTAGAGGTGAAACTAAATATATATAAAGTAATAAGAAATGATAAGTTGTTTATGTTTTTGTGCATTCAAACATACATATGGAGTAGTAATAGGAAACCTCTGTGAAGAGATAGCCAGAAATTGTCTGCACAGAGTTGATATGTACTGAAAACGGAAATAGAGTATTCTGGGAGAAGAACTGGAATGTTCTTCGAATAAAATCATTTTAAAACATGTATCATTATCTAATAAAGTCTTTCAAAATATTTGTTTATTTATCCTCAACATTTTGACTAGAAATTTTAATCAATAGAAACTTTTTGCCAACTAATTTTTATGTTAAAATATGTACTTGATGATCATTAGTCTGTATTATCAAAATCACCCAATATTATGCAAATATTTTATATTTAAACTTTCTATGCCAGGAAAGTGTGTTTGAAAACAGTTTTTTGCCAAAAAAAAAAAAAAATAGAAGCTTGTGTTCTCTAAATATTTTCTTAATCTTAATGCATTGCAATATTATATACTGTGATCACTTTTTATTATTTTATTAATACCATAAATGTGTAATTATTTTCCATACTATTTTATATGAAAACATAAATCAAATTTTGATATCATATCACTAGAACTACAGCTGTTAAGTCACATTCTTAATTTAAGATATTCATTATTGCTGTCTCTATGATATTTTGTCATCATAATATATTTTTTTAAGTTTGTGAATTCTGGGCTACATAATATACTGATTTGGGAAATGTTCTAGGAAATGAACCAGAAAGATAAATATAGTTGTTTGTGCATACCTGTGAATTTCATACCTGCGGATTCAACAAATGGCATACTGAAAATGTAGGTGGACAGACCATGATTTTAACCGTACAGAACATGTAGGGACTCTTTTTGTCACCAACGTCTAAACAGCTTTTAAATTATAACAAATATTTACATTGTTTCTGATATTGTAAGTAATTTAGAGATGATTTAAAGTGTATGTGAGGATATTCTTATATCATGTATACTACTACAGCATTTTATATAATATACTTGAATATTCATGGATTTGGGCATCCACAGAGGCACCCTGGGGGAAAAAAAAAACAAATGGTAAAATACTGAGGATGACTCTCATGTTCAATATGAGTAGCCTTGTTGCCGTGTGAAGAGAACCAGTATAAACATTTTAAACAGGAGAGGTTGCGAACATAATTTGGGGGAATGGTAAATTTTGCACTATGAATAATGGATTACAAGAGTTTTGTATCAGTGATACCCTGAACTATTACATATTTTGTCCAAATTCAAATTAAACTCTCAAATTTATGTTTTCTATGGCTTAGTGTGTTATTGTCATTCTACTGTAAAATAGGATCATGAAAATTTAAAGATTCCTAAATTTATATATTCTGTGGTTCATTTCAAAAATCTTCAGGAGCAATGTAGGCTCACTGTCTGTGTTAGGCATGGTAGTGACCACAAAACCTACTGTTATAGGCCTGTTAATACTTCATGAGAATTATATTCAGAAAACTTAATTTTTAAATTTTAATACTTATCAATTAAATTTATCTTAATTGACAAAGTATAAAAATTGTATATATTTTTTGGGTACCATGTGATTGTATAATTTTGGCAAAACATTAAATATATTTATTTTTTAAACATTTACTATATCTTTATGATAATTTTCATTTTTGATTGTACTTTGAAAAACATGCAGAAAAATGAAAATTGACTCCCACATCATACCACATAAAAATCAACTCAAAATGAATTAAACATAAAACCAAATCTGAAAAACTACTAGAAGAAAATACAGAGGAAAAGCTCCCTGACATTGATCTGAGTAGTGAGTGTTTAGATTTGATCCCAAAAGCATTGGCCACAAAAGCAAGAGTGGACAAATGAGATTTTACCAAAATAAAAAGCTTCTGAACAATAATGAAAAGTGAAGAAACAACCAGTAGGTTATTTGCATGTCATTTATCTGAAAATGGGTTAATTTACAAAATATATGAGGAACTCAAATTACTGTATAAAAAGGAAACAGATAATCCAATTTAAAAATGGACAAGGTGAATAGGCTGCATAAGCACACCCACTATTTTGTATAATTAACATGAACAAATATAATAAAAAAGAATGAGAAATAAATGGGAAGGTGACCTCCGTACACATTTCTCAAAAGAATTTACACAAATGACTAACAGATGTATGAAAAAATGCTTTAAAATTATTATTTTTTTCTTCAAATATAAAGGAGCAATTAAAAATAAATTACATTATTTTAAAAACCATAATCAAGGTAAGAAATATAGATCTTCAAACAATACATATAGAATATGGTAAACAATTATGAAGATGTTTGACTTTTAAGATGCATTGATTCTCAAGCTCATTGATACCCTCAACCTAAATTTTTTTCTCATTCACAAAAATACCTGCATCCTAAATTTCATAATTTTCAGATTTTAGGACTTGTACCAATAGTTTCACTTATGTGAGTTTCCTCATTAGAATAATTTGGGCACCATATATATGCCATCCCTTTATAACATACTCACAAAGTATTTTGGGTCATGGGAGCAGATATGATACAGGAAAATAGAACATAAATTTCTGCCCAATATTCTTAAACATACTCTATGGTTAGTTGTTTTGTTTTCCCTACATTTTTTATGTTGTAGAGTCTGTATTGTATTTTATTAAATATTACAAGAATATATGGATAGAGAAATTGATTCTAAAAATTATGGTTTTTAAATTTTAATATATTATGGAAAAGTTTAGTTTTTATTAACAACAGTATGAAAAGTTTATTTTTTCTAGGGCAATTTTTAAAAATAATTTAAAGTATTTGTGATAATCTGTTGAAACACAACTTCATATTCAACACTCTCACATAACACTGGTAGAGAAATTAATTCACTATTATGATGTTTAGATAATTGAAAACAATTTCATATATTAAAAAGTTATTCAGAAAACTTAGGATTGTTATTCCATTTGGCAGCATTTACAGAGATCCTACATTAAAAAACTGATATAATTTTTATTTATAATTTATAGATAATTATTTTTTGTTCATGTTTTAATTAAGCAACTTCAAAAGCATAAATGTATTTTAAGAAATAATTCGCTTGCACTTTACTCTAGTTTCTCTCAACTGTGGGCTTAAAAGCCATAAAAGTAGTGTGATCAATTTGATAAAATATTTATGCATTAATCAATGCCAATTTTTGAAATCATAGAGGGGTTTCTTATGTAACGATTCCATGCAATCATCTGATTTTATGTAATATAGATCTTTAAACCTGCTTATGTCCATAAAGAAATTAATTATCCCAGATCTTTGCTTATGTATTATTTTTTTCTTAATATTATTTGATATTTTGTTTTGTTTTGTTTTTCACCAGATTCTAAATAAATAGATTAATATTTTTGGCAGTTAGCAACATGGAATCAAAATGACTTCTGAGATACTTTTAATTTGCAGAAAGACATATTGCCTTTCACGATGAGTAGTGAGACATGGCTAAGATGCTCACTCATGCTGTTTTACTTTCTAATGCCTCCCTGATCTTCTGAGAATACTTTGAAGATAAGCAATGATGTGCAACAACAAATTAAAACAATAGTCCCATGGCATCACATTGAGACACACCACTTCCAACAAGTCTGCTGAAGTCTTCATTAATTAAATACTTATTACCTATAAGATTCTCATGGCCTCCTTAGAAATATCAAGGGTTCTAAAGTAAGTGAGTGTATACTACTGTTCTAAAACTGGATTTTGCTCTTAAAAATTTAAATCATCCTTATTTATTTCAGTTTTACTACACCCTGAAGAATAAAAATTCCATAAACCATTATTGAACCCTGAGAAATTAGTAATAATCAATGTATCTCAAACTGTGCTTATACTTGCAAATTTTTCTGTAAAATCCTTTAAAAAGATTTTCAGTATTTTAACATTCAATTATTTTAAGTATCCATTTTGACTTCAGTAGCTTATATGGGTACTTCAGTAACTTCCATGTATTTATTGTGCAATATTATCAAATTGCATTGAAATAATTGTTTATATAATTAAATGTATACATATTATATTTAAAACAATTTTTAAAAATACATGCACCTTTGATGAAACATATTGTGATGTTATAAAAAATAAACTAAGCCTTAACAACTGATAAACGTACAATTGAATATAATTTTCCAAATTATAATCAAATGCATAATCAAGCTTTTCTGTCATATGAATAAACACCTTGAATTTTGTCAAACTCATCTTTGTGTACAATGTGGCATTATATCCTTCATTATCATTATGAAGGTTGACTTGTTACACTGTCAAGGATGTGCTATGGTAATGAACATATAATTTCAGATCAGTTGCAATCAATCAACATTTCCTGTAAATTCCTAGACTTTTCATTCTCAGATTATTAAGTTAGGCACTACAATCTTGTTAATTAACGTATTCATATTTTATGGGACCTTTTTAAACATAATTTTAGATCATGATCGGAACTTAAAGTGATGAAATGTATTCAATGCACAACATAAAATTACAATATATGTAAAAGTTATTAGCATAGCTTGTATTTTCATGTTATTTTAATGAATTTTCTAAGATATTATGTAAAGAGAACTTTGTTTTACCAATACATTGCATCACTGTATGATGAAGAATTCACTTATGAGTATCAAGAACATTTGATATATAAATATCATACACACACACACACACACACACACACACTCACACACATACACACTCTTATATTTCCAAGATCATGATGGTACTTGCCTTATCAGAATATTTTCAAGTTAAGATGAAATTATTCAAGTAAAATGCTGGACCCCACAATTAATTAGCTGAATAATATAGGTTAGACTAAGTTTGAAAGCTGCTGACTAGAAAAGATTTGGTTCTTACCACCAGGTAGAATAGGGGAGCTGGCTGCTGACCGGAGTCAAGCACCGATTGTCAGTACTTAGGCAGGGGTGCAGAACAGCCACAGCCCCATAAATATTTCCAGCAATAAAGAGTTCTTCTTTAACTATATGCAAAATTATTTTTTATTTACTTGCTTTTTTATCTATTACTTTACATATTCCAACTTTGATGAACTACTCACACTATTTCTCTGTTTTTTCCATATTATAAAATTTAATAAGAAATGCTCAGGACCTGGAAAAAGGCAATATACATAGAGATAACTTTTTGCAACTACATTCAAATAGCTATATTTAAATATAGAATCATTATATTTGTTTTATATATGTATATTTTTATCACCAAGAAACATAAAACAGACATCCCAATTCTTCTCCTGTTGTTCACATTCCTTGGTAATACAAATGAGGTACCAGTTTAATGACTTGCTTCTATAGGTTATGGTCACTGAGCCATATATGGAGAAACTAGAGTCAAACGCACTGTTTTTGTTGGCTTAAGTCTTTTGTTTTTGGAAATTGTATTTGGACTAAACTTAATAATTTTTAAATAATTTGCAAAATGTATAAAAATAGCTCTGGATGGGATCAAGATAATGTTAAGAACAGATGGATATTCCTAGAATACTACCATACAACTTTGAAGTGTTCCTGAAAACTTCCAAATAAGATGGTGGGATAAACATCTACTGGGAATGATTAAGTGAATTTGCAGTTTTGTGGGAAATGTGTTGCTTATGTTTTTGGAAGTTAGCAGGATAAGGGGGTATTTTGTGGAGAGACACATCCAAATGCTGACCTCTTTCTCTCTTAAATAACTGTTTCTTATCCTTTGTTACTTGACGAAGAGAAGTTCACTAGACATGAATTTATCATATAGTTTTTGTGAACTGTATGTCATCAACCAGTGTTTTCCACAACTTAGTGAGCTACTGGACCAGTGGGGAAGAACTAAATGAAAGACAGTTCATAAGAAGTTGATCTAGTAACAATGATGGTTAACTAACAGACTTATTAAATTATTTCTATTGAGACTAGTAATACATAACAAAACTGACTAGAAGGTGAAAAATAGAACCCCATAAAGCTGAGATACATTAACCAGTGTAGTATCCTCTTCATAACAGGGATTCATTCCTGACTAGCTTTCTGGTTCAAGATCCATAAAGTTCATCTCTTTTCCGATAGTTCTTACTTCTCCTCCATCCATCCACTGATTTCATCACTATGAATTTCAATATGTGACCTGGTTCATAAATATTTGAGAATAAATATATAAACATGCATAAATAAAACTGGTATATAAACATTCAAATATCTAAAAGTTGAAAAAAGTGAACAGATATTTTCAGTCTAAATCCTGTTTATGAAGTTAAACAATTGAAGAGATGAAAAATTAAATTAAGTTTTAAATTGATGACAAGATATTCACTCCATTGGCCCCTGTTTTTTGTTCATAAAATTTTTTAATATTAAAAGATATTGAAAATAAAAATTGAGGGGCTGGGATTGTAGCTCAGTAGTAGAGTGATTGCCTAGCATATGTGAGGCACTGGGTTCAATCCTCAGCACCACATAAAAATAAACAAATAAAATAAAGGTATTGTGTCCATCTAGAATTAATATATACATGAAAAAAAAATAAAATTTTGTATTTATGAATCTGATTCTCTCCATGTAGTATAATACTTTTTGCAAATAGGAAACCATGGGAAAATTATAATAGATTTAAATATTCAGAAAATAAATTGGCATTTCATTATTCAAATGAAATTCCCATTGACAATTAGGTAAATATATATGTAAGAGAGAAATTTCCCAGATTGAATATCTGACATTGAGGGACACACATGTTTGGGAGAGAATAGGGTTTGAGAATATTATGTATCGATTATGCAAAAGTAGGTTGTTATCTTGCTCATTACTATTTCAGCTTTTGGTTTTAGCAGCCTCTCTGTCACAGTTGAAGATAAATTGGAATGATGCCTTCTTATTTCCATATTTGAAAGTGTAATTTTCCTCCCTGCTGGCAGCTCTGCCTTTGATCAGTAAGGTCTACGCCTCTCAAGATACACAATATAATCAGCACAGGAATCCACTATTTCATCAAAACAAATAAAACAAAAGTAATTGGCATGCCCATGATATTTGTTTCTTTCTGGCCTTCAATTGCTGTATTCATTTACTCTCTGGTGGTGTTTTTAGTATTTGACACCAATGCCAAATGTAGTCATTTATTTTTTTAGTAAATAAGATAATGGTATATAAATGCTGACAAAATAAACATCATAATGGGCAGTTCAGTATCAAAAGACCTTCCAAACTCCAGATAACTATTATTTTTCCATAGATAAACAGGTGCTAGAATAATAGAATAATTTTTTAAAAAAATAATTTTTAGGATGTAAAATTTGTCCATAAACATTGCAACTCCCCACTTGCAAAATTTCCTATTATCAATATGGCAGAAAACTCCTGGGATGTGTGTTGATTACCATAATATTCTGCTGTGTCAAGGGAGGCTTGTTTTACAGAGTCAAATGTAAGAGTTTTCCTTAGATTTTATTCCCTGACCTTTGATTGTCAAATCTTGAGGTTCTAGAGAAGATTATAATGTGTACGAAAAAGAATGCAAAAAGGTGAGAGACTAACTTGGCATTTTCTGGAACGAATTGTTCCAGGCCTTTTCCATCACAGCTGTCAGAGTAGGGGGATCAGAACATGAGGTTGCATGGATGGGCCTCAGTATTTTCTGGTGACATTTCATTCTGGCACCTCATAAGAACAAATTTTAGGGAATTATATAAATCAAATGTAAGACAAGATACAATACACTGAGTGGTATTTAACCCATTCTATTTTAATAAACAACAGAAATGTAATTCTCACAATTTGGGAACCTGAACAGTCCAAGATCACGACACCAATATAATTTATGCTTACTGAAGGACTGCATCCTCATATGCCACAGTCCAGCTGCAGCAAAATAACCAGGGGGGTGACGAGCAACTTGTGTACTTTTTTTTTCATTTATTTATTTATTTTATTGGTTGTTCAAAACATTACAAAGCTTTTGACATATCATATTTCATACATTAGATTCAAGTGGGTTATGAACTCCCATTTTTACCCCAAATACAGATTGCAGAATCACGTCGGTTACACATCCACATTTTTACATAATGCCCTATTAGTAACTGTTGTATTCTGCTACCTTTCCTATCCCCTACTATACCCCCTCCCCTCCCCTCCCATCTTCTCTCTCTACCCCATCTACTCTAATTCATTTTTCTCCTTGTTTATTTTCCCATTCCCCTAACAACCTCTTATATGTAATTTTGTGTAACAATGAGGGTTTCCTTCCATTTCCATGCAATTTCCCAACTTGTGTACATTGATACAGCAGGAGTGGGAGCTGTTTATTGTAGGACAGGAGGGGTATATATACATTCTACACAGCTTATCTAATTAACATAAACTAGATACAGCAGTCAACCAATAAGAAATCTCCACACTTAATGGCTCCTTGGCGCCACCTCACAAACCACTCCCCCTGGCAAAATACCAGGCGCCATCCTGACTTGTTTACAGACTCTAACACTCATAGATGATGCTGTCTGTGTTCTCATATGGTAGAAGAGGCTACCCCCCACCCTGAAGTCTCTTTTGTAAGGGCACTAATCCCAGTTCAGAGACATAGCCCTCAAGACCTTATCACTATCAATGGCTCCAACTCTTATTTCCACCATGTTGGTGATTAGGTTACAACAAAGTAATTTTGAGGGAACAGAAACATTCAGACCCTGGCGCCCATCAACATTCCAATGTTTATTCTCTGGAAGTAAAAATCAAAGTATTTCAAAAAAGCACAGGTTCTAACCCCTTAAATTCATCCCTATTAGAGATTGGAAAACAAAATTTTAAAGTATTTATATTCAATGAAAGGCAAGACATGGAATGGGGTCCTCAATCTATACTATCTCTAAATTTGTTGTTCTGACATTTTGAGGTTTTATTAATACTTTAATAATACAGATAGTTCACAGAGTAAGTCTAACACTTTTATTACAAGTGTATTAATTTTCTCTCAAATTCTTTAATTTTATTTTATACATTTTAAAAATGTAAGAAGTATAATATTCAGGTAGGTAGAGCAATGTTCTTAATGATGTTACATTATTCTAATACAAATGCTCAAACAAAAATTTATGTTATTTTTTTCTTTTCTTTCTTCCATTTTTTTTATACTGGGATTGAGCTTAGGGGCATTTTACCACTGACCTACTCATCCAATTCTTTTGGTTTTATGTTTTATTTTGAGACAGGGTCCACTATGTTGCTGAAAGTCTTACAATTTTGCTGAGGCTGGCTTCAAACTTGGGATACTCCTGCCTCAGCCTCCCAAGTTTCTGGGATTATAAGCATGTGCCACCATGCCCAGCTATATAATTTTTGTCTCATAGAGGAATAAATAATAAAATATGGAAATACATTCATATAATAAAAAAGGAAAATATATATGCATATTGTATATAAGTATACCTCAATAATCTGAGGAATAGAAATAATTCTTTTGTAGAAGTATGAGAATAGAAAATAAAATTAAGTGCTGAGGATGCTTTGTAGCTGTTTATCATGTCTTGTTAAAATGCACACTTTCTCAGTGAAATCTCTCCTATTTTATGTGTACATATAATTCTTTTATTAAGTCCTCATAGTCATGGTAGCAAATGTCTTTATAGTCCTTATTTGGAGCAGCCACTCTTTTAAGTGCTGAAATATATCTACTCATTAATCTTTATAGTGGCCCTATGTGGTATTTACATTTAGTGCAGCCGTATTTATAGATGAAGCAATTGAGATAAAAATTCACTAAATTACAAGTCACAAAGTCTGTAAGAGGCAGAGCTGGGATTCAATTCTTGTTGCCGGATTCCAAATTAAGCACTGATTGTATTCCTTTTATTTAGTGATTCATCTGCTAAACAAACATTTAATGATTGTTATGGGAGATTTCACAAATATCAGGAAATTAATCTTGATGAGGGCATGGGGTCTTCTAAGCTTCAGAAAGAAATTAAAATTGTGAAAATTTGTAAAGAAAAAGAAGTATTTGGGTTATTAAAGTACCTATGAAAATTGTCTGAGGGAAGTTTTAAGATTTCTAGAATTACTCATTGGAAAAGGAGAAAATTCTAAAACTTCATTAAAAATAAGAAGTACTAATGCTCAAAATGGTCGTGTATTAGTATTTGCTTCTTCAAAAACAAAAATGTGACTTCTAAGTGAATAGAATGTAATTTAATAAAACAATATAAATTCATCTATTATAGCTCATCTTTATATTTAAGATCTCCTAAAAGCTATATTTAATACTATGGGGCATTGCAAAGTATTTTTTAGACTTGAGACCCATAGGAAATCATATATGTAAACCATACTTCATTACACCAAATAGTTCAGCCCAGCCTGGAAATTGCAAACTAGGTTCCAAAAATACCTAAAGAGCTCTCTGGGAATATCTTAAGTAATTAGATAACCTGAATTTTTAGGTTTTTATTTAAGTACTTCTATTATGCTAAACATTTAAACCCCCAAATCCTATCAGTTTGTGAGATTTTTATTGAAGTTTGACCTTCTAGATTCCTTCTTGTCTATTTACCTAATTAGGCCGGAAGGACTATAAATAGCAAAATGACTGATACTATTTTTGTGGTTCTCTCCTGGTCATTTCGAAACGGAAATAAGAACTTGGCATTTAAAACTAAGCTTGCTATCATCCATTCCATGACTTATTTATGTGAAGTTAAACATAGGCAGGAAGCAATCTCATATTTAGAGATTTTAAAAATAAAACTAATTTTTCTTTATTTACAATATTTATTAGAATCTGAAAGAAAAGAGCTAATAAGTTATTAGTTCTCAGTAACTAAACTTGCGTATAGATTAAAATGTTAGAGTTCCTTAGGCTATCTTACCTAAGAAAACATTGCTCTAATGCTGGGACATTCTTCTTGTTTTTAAACTGAAGTTCAAAACTGGACAAGGTAATCGGGACCCAACTGAGCTTCAGACTCTTTTAAAATCATCAATAATGCTAAAATTAAAGATGTTTTATTCTGTTCTTCATTTTTTTTTTCTTTGTGGGTGCATGGAATTTAGTGATATATTCAACATTTATAATTTTGATGTGTTACCATTTTCAGTTTCTCTTATAGTGAGAAAATATCTTAGATGACAATTGCAGATGACTTGAATATTCTGAATTATTTCTCTGATATCTGTATTTTGGAATTTTTCATTTTGATTTTTTAAATTTCATCTTTATTTTCATAAAGATGTCAAAAACAAGCATTTAAATGGAATCATATGCTACTGGTCACACAATGTAAAAAGATACAATTTTTTACAACCCAAAGTCTATTGGGATAGATCTGTATACAAACAGACATTTGTATGTTATTGAAGTTTACTTAAATTCAAACTTCAGGGCTGGGGATATTGCTCAAGCGGTAGCATGCTTGCCTGGCATGCGTGCAGCCTGGGTTCGATCCTCAGCACCACATACAAATAAAGATGTTGTGTCCGCCAAAAACTAAAAAATAAATATTAAAATTCTCTCTCTCTCTCTCAAATAAATAAATAAATAATTCAAACTTCATTGCTGCAAAATAAAATGTTAATTCAATACCCCTGTTAATCACAAAGAAAATACCTAAAATATATACAAAATTTTAATACAGAAAGAAAGAAAGAAATTAAGAATATTGTATTGTTTAACTTTATGTGTTAACTTGACTACTGGGACTTAAAATATCCAAATGTTTGGTCACTTTTTTCTGAGTGTTTCTGTGATAATGTCTTTGATGCCTGTAGGTGATATTGACATTCAAATTAGCAGACTGAGTAAAGCACACTGCCCTCTCTAGGGTGGGTGGGCCTTACCTAATTAGATGAAAGTTTGAATAGAACAAAAATTCTGACCCTCCATTATATCAGAGAGAATATTTCCTACCTAATTATATTAAAACTGAGATATTCAAATCAGGTCATGACTTTTTCCTGCCATCAGACTCAAATGAAGCTTCCTCGCATCCTCAATTTCAAGTATGTGAGACTTTATACCAAATTTTAATCTGGGCTCTCCTTCTCCTCAAACCTTCAGAATCAAACTGAAACTATATCATTAGTTCTCCTTCTTCTCCATCTTACTGACATGTGGGATTTGTCAGCATATGTGTGTGTGTGTGTGTGTGTGTGTGTGTGTGTATGAGTTTATATACACACACATCACACATATTTACTGGTGTGTGACAGTGTATATATTTATATTTATTTGTACTCTTAGTTTATTTGGGCTACCATAACAAAAGATCATAAATTAGATGGTATTAAAAAACATAAGTTCATTTCTCAAGGTTCTGGAGACTGGGAAGTCCAAGGTCATGGTGCTGGCCAATCAGTGTCTGGTGAGGTCACACTTTAGTGGATAGTGCTTTCTTGCTGTGGCCTCCCTTCATAAAGTCTCCGACCCAATCTTCTCCTAAAGTTGCTGTCCCTTAATGCTATCATGTTGTTGAGTAGGTTTCAATGTATAACTTTTGGGGTGACACAGCTTTCTACAATGTGCATTACATTAGTTTCATCTCTCTGGGGAACCCAGACTAGTACAAATTTTGTCGTGAATACTATTTTGCCTTTCTCCTGTTTTTTCAGAACTCTAGGAATGAAGAATGTCTGAGATTTAGTATCTAAAACCTTAATACTTCAAATACACTTTTCAAAATAAATAAGGAAAAAAAGCTACTTACAATTTGTCTTTTGGAGCTAAAATACTAACCCAAAGATTTTTTTTTTTTAAATTGTATTACCCAAAGTTTATGTGTGAAGTTCAACAGGCAAAATTACTTTTGATGTTCTCATCGCATCTTGTTCTTCAGTCCACCCCACTCCCAAGGGCCCTACTCTCAGGCCCTCCCATTGTTCTCTAATATATTAATCCAGGATTAGAGATCAAAGCAAAGATGAACACTGACTTCTTTCTGTATGCAATCAAAGGATACACATCTTAGAGTTGGGGAGAATATATTTGTCTGCCTCCCTCTAGTATCATGAAAATGAGATCTGTCTTTAATATATACCATCTAATTTCAAGACTTGCAGTCAGAATCCTTGATGTACTTGAAAAATTTAATTTCTTAAGTGCCAAAAATATTGTTGTGAACATTCTCATATATTTGGGCCAATTTATTCAGATTATATCTTTATTTAGAATATATACAACTCAACATATTATAAATTCACTCTACATTTATAAAGAAAAGGTTGTTCTCATGTGTTGTGTGTGTGTGTGTGTGTTGCGTGCATGCACATGAATGTTATGTCATGTGAATATGTCAAAATAAATTAAGCAAAATTTACATAAGAGACGTGTTGCTTCTAGAAAATTAGAATTCATATTGTCTTTGTGGCGTTATTCTTAAGATAAGCACAGAAACAGGTTGTTCCACTGCCTATGCAGACAGACAGGTGAGATCCATTCAATAGGAAGCTGAAAAATGTCAGAACTTGTATATTGTTTGTTATCATGTAAGTTTGAGAACAGTCGGTTTGGTTATGCAACTTGAATTTTCTTTCACATTTGAGCATCAAGGAAAACACTACCGTGAATGAATCATAATCATGCAGCCAGGATGGTACAGGGACCCAATCTATTTTTTTCCATTTTTTTCATTATGTTGGCTTCTCTAGCTCCTTGCTTCAGTATGTTTATTTTCTTAAAATAAAGATGATTTATATCATTCGGCCTTTGTCTGTAGAAGCCTGCATGAACACTGGCACATGTTTGATCCACAGATTATTATATCCCCACATCAGTGGAAAGAAGTCTCAATTTTACCACAGCAGAGTGGACACACCAGAGTGTTTCCTCAGAATGGACAATACAAAGACAGCACTTGTGACACCCTTGTTACATCTTTTCTCCTATCATCTAATCTACTATTCCCAAATCCAGATTCATTAAATACCCTAAATATAAATCAGAGATTTTGTAAGTGAATGAATGATATTGAGAGTAGAAAAGTATTGTGTTCTTAATTTTTCATTTTATATTTATCTTAATTCTTATATGAAACATGAGCCCATGTGACTCATATATTTGAAAATGTTAATTGAGAATTTAAAAAAACACAATTGAAAGATATATTTTAGTGAGGAAAGTTATTCTAGCAAGATACAGAATCATAAAACTTCATAGAAAGATTTTGAGAACTTTATATAACTATTAAAATGTTTGCACAGGAAGGCAATGTTATAGAAAAGGCATTGATAAGTTGCAAAATAAGCTTTAGAATGTTTTAAAATAGAAATTTGATTCACCACATTTTAGTTTTCCATATATATGTGAAACTCAAAAAGAGTATTAACCTAGAGATGTGATGCTTGCCTGTCATCACAGGTTTGAGGACCCCTGGGCAACTTAGTGAGACTCTCTGTCAAAATAAAAGCTAAAACAGCTGGTAAAGAGTAAAGTGACTCTAGGTTCAGTCCCCACTACCACACATGCAAAACAAGGATTTGTATCGCAAAATCAAAGCAAAATATGTTATATGTGGTAATGTACTATGGCAGATTAGTCATCAGCTATTGTTAAAGTGAAGTTTAAGTAATGGATGATTTTAATCCCAAAACTATGGTCCAGTGTCCCAAAATAAATTAATATGTAAGATATAATAAATAAGGAGAAAAAGAACATTTGATAAAGGAATGGCAAATTATTTTACTCACTGAAAATAGAATAAAAATTTTTCATTCCCTCATATTTCTATACTTCTAATAACTAGAATCAACACGTATTATAATCATAAGTCATTATTACCTTTCCACTACACCAGAGACAATGACTGTCATGAAGTTAGATAAAGCTAGATAGGGGTCCAAGGAGGTCCCCCGAAAGGGAAAATTGAACATCAATTCAGCCCTGACAGCTTTCTGACTTACACCACAGAAAAGAATTTCAGGATGCAACACCTGGGGCATAAAGATTTATTTAAGAATGCAAGGAGGTTTATTCAAAAAGCAAGCATGAGAGTAGTATATATACTACAAGGGAGAAGGAGTGTGGCCTCTGGGGAGTGAGACAGCTTTGGGGAACTTTTGAAAGGAATCCATTAAGTAGTGAATATGAGTAGTATGTGGGGGTGACATTGGCCTGACCTGCTTAATGTTCTTAATCATGGAGCAGTGGGCGAGTCATGTGGTCTGGTTCTTTCAAGAGAGCTACGTTGTCACCATCTAGTTAATGGTAGCATTTGGAATATACACATATTATAAGTATCTAACAATATTTTGAGTGGATTTTTTTCATACAGGAAAAAAATACATGTGTAAGTTAGCAAGGCATGGAGGCCTCAATCATCTAGATTCATCAAGGGCCTTCTGCTTGCCCTGGTTCATGCCTATGATCCCAGTGGTTCAGGACACTAAGGCAGGAGGAGGCTCCAGGCCAGCTTCAACAACTTAGCAAGGCCCTGAGCAATTTAGTGAGATCCTGTCTCATAATAAAATAGTAAAGGCTTGGAATCTAATTCACTGCTGAAGTTCCCCTGGGTTCAAATTCTGGCACAAAATGCATAAATAAATAAATATTTAAAGTTAAAAAGAATAAAAAAATAAAGATTTTATGTCTGAAGGAAAACAGGTTTGGGGAGTACAGTCAAAGTGTTTGGAGAGCTTCTTAGATTCAGCTGGTTACTTTTCCCTTACCTTTTTGTCTCCTCTCTACCTATACTTTAAAACATGTCAACTGTTTTAAAATAAAGACAAGGATGAAAAGCATAATATTGAAATAATATTATCAGTAAGTTTCCACATAAATCTGTAAATCATGCTTCAACTCTATGCATTTAGCACCCTCTAGATGTCCACTGTATTTTAATGATGGAGTAAAATCATACATTTCTACTGATGCACTAATTAGCCCATAGGCTAATTTAAATAATTGATTTTCAAAATAGGCTTATATTGGCAGTATTAATAATAAATCAATTTTTTCTTATTTAAATGTCCTTATTAATTTTTGTCCACTTAGATACTCAAGGTAAATAACTAGATAATCCATTATATATAACACAAAGTCCAAAGGTACTGGTTTTATTTGATTTCATATACATATTATGAAGATTAGAAGCTATTGGAGGATTTTCAACATCATGTGAACTTCTGTTTTAGCACAATAATTATGTTGACTGCTATGCTGAACACTACATAGAAACTGAGTTATATCCAGTGTCCCCACCAGGGATAAAACCCTCATTTCCCCAGTTGCTGGAAGTATTATCTCGTAATGACTTTTCTAAAAGTAGATGTGAGGTATTTTCCTTGGCTGAAGGAGACAGCTCCACTCAAGGATTCCCTGGACCTCAGTTTGAGTTTAGTACATCTCAGAAGGTTTATCTCAGCTCTAGAACTTCCTATAGGGTTGTTAGAGACTCTTTGTAATTGCATAACATTTTAACTTTCTTTTTTTCTACCTTATTGGGCTTCCAAATGCCATTCAAGAGCATATTTTCCAATAAACTCTCTGAACATTAGTCTCCACTATAATTTATTTTAAGGTAACACTGCCTAGCATAAATACTGCTGAAATAATTCAGGCAAGTGATGATGGTGTCACTGACAATCTTTATGTGATTAATTCTTGTCCATTAGTATGATTGGCCAAAGCACATTCCTCTCTTCTTGAGATAATTTATTCCTTTGGTCTCCAGAATACCAAATTTATCCCATTTTCTACTTATATAGCTGATCACCCCTAATCAGTCATCTTGACTGATTCTTCTTCGTACTTTGGGTCCTAAATGTCAGAGTGTTCCAAGGAACAGTCATTCATCCATGCTTCTTTTGTACCAAATCTCACTCCCTATAAATTCACATTTCAAATCTCTTAGTTACTTGGATGAAAGTACTTGCTGTCATCACTGATTCTATATCTTTCTTTTATACACCATCATGAGTCCTTTGTAAAATCTTGTCAGCTCAACCTTTTAAATATGTCTGGGACCAAATCAATTTTCACCATGCCACTGTCTTCCCATGACTGAATTATGTTTTTAGTTTCTTAATGTGTATTGTTTTCACCTTTGGCAAATCTACTTTCATTATAATTACCTTTTGAAATCTTAATTCAGATCTTAGTATTCATATTTTAAAATTTTGCTGTGGCTTATATCTCTCTAGGAATAAAAACAAACTTTCTTGCTTAAACATAAAAGACCATCTGTAGTCTGCTACTGATATACAACTACTACCTTGAATAAGATTTATTCTCTGCCACTTCTCCATAAAAGGGGTTACCACTTGACAAACTCTGTGGACACAAAAGATATCCCTGGTCAAACACGAAAATTTTATCACAGACTCCTGATCTTAGCAGGCTATGTGTGTAGGCATGACAGGTGTAAATGGTTCTACCTCCATGAAGGCAGGTGCTAGCTAGAAATATGGGGCTAGAGTAAATATTCTGTCCTGTCATATGGCTATTAAATTTCAGTATCTGATTTCACAGAGTGGGACATTAGTAATTTACTAATCATGCAAATTAAAAGCAAATATCTTAGGACCCTTTTCTGAAGTCTTTCAGTTTATATGTCTATCTCCCTATACTGCCCAAGAATTGAAAGGAAGGAATTGGTGACAAATGCATGCACTGATTCTCTCTGTGGCTATTCCTTATTGAATGTGGCCCTAGCAGGTTAATCAATCAGGGAGTCTACTTGGCTATTTACCCATATGCACTTTTTAGCCTCTTTCTATATTTTGCAAATGTTCTCTTTTGCATTCTTTCCTTTTCTACCACTTTGCTCTGGTCTTACTGACCTCTGCTTGCTTTTCATGTTTTATACACATACTACCCACTATGGATTTTCATATTTCCTCCTTCTTCTGTCTGGATGCTCTTAATCCACTGATTCCCTAAGCTAATTCCCTTCTCTGCTTTATAATTTTAAACAAAATATATTACTCATAAAGACTATCTCATTACTTCACTGTCCCTACTGTGCATTATTTTTCTTCATTATAATTATGTTTCTTTCTTTGCCACTTATCACTATTTAATATCAGAATTGTGTGATTTTGCTTCTAAGAGCCAACAACTTTGACTATTTTTCAGAGAACTCCCTATGGCTACCTAAGCCTATAATGCATCACCCAGAAAGAACCAGAATGCTGGGGATTTTCCATTCCTCCTGGGCAGCCCTTAAAGTATAACTGACACATAACAGATGTGTGGGACTCTTTTGGGGAAACTTGGCAGAGATTGCACTTATTTTGATTTTCTCCCTTTTCATGTCTTGATTTCCCCATTTCTCTCTTTGTTTCCCTGGGATAATTCTCTTCTTAACAAATAGCTTGCAAATAGAACCTTGTCTCAGGTCTGCTTGACTGATTTAAGAGTAGGTAACAGAGATGGTTCTCAGCAGAATATATTTATTTGATTCTAAAATTGGATCTCTTTTCAACCAAAAACACAATAGATTGGATAAAAGTGTGGAGCTAATTTCTGTCATATTTTAACATTATAATTGAAAATTGTTTTATTTGTGATAGGATGTGATCATCCATCATCAAATACTGTTATAATATCCACAGAGTCATTTCTACATCAATAGAAAGATGAACAAAATGGCAACTACAAAATATATGGAATGGATTGTTTGCTTATCTGATTATTAAATTAAATAAAGAATATTAGAGGCTTAATTCAACTGTTATTGTCTGGATATTTGTGTCCTGCTCAAAATGCATATGTTGAAACCTAATCTCCTATACAGTAGCATTCAGAGAAGGGACTTTTAGGGCATGATTAGTGTTTTATAAATGAGATCCAGTGGAGTTTGCTCCCCTCTGCCAACGTGCATCCGTGTAGCCAGAATGAACCATCTGTGAAGCGGAGTGAGGTCTCACCAAACACCAAATGTGCTTGCACCTTGACGTTGGACCAATACCTAATTTTAAGACTAGCAGAATTTCCAATTTATTCATTTCTCCACATGTCAAAATTAGGCTCATAAGTGGAAATAATGAAACCCTGACACTTGAAATGGTACCATCTGAATGAAGGGATTCAAGATGTTGAAAACATGAATCTTTATGAAACCTCTAAAACCAGAGTTGGCTCACTTTTCTTTTTTCAGATTAAAACAAATCCCTTAGAAACTCTCCAGTGGATTCATCTTTGGCAGATTTCTTGAAAGACAAACCTTCCTATGAGATGAGATCTTCTACATTCCCTCTTATCATTAAGCCAAAGGTCAGAGATGAGTCACACCATGAACTCAACAAATGCTGCCGTCCATAAATCAGGGAAAAAGCTCATTCACAGTCTCTAGATTCCCCAAGAAATGGAATTTGGGTACCAAAATGAAACAGGGAAAAAAATCAATAAAACCTTACATTGGTGTATCCTACAGGCATGTTCTAGACCAGAATAAAAGCTAAATGAGAAGGAATTTCAGGATATAAAGCCTTATAGTATGAAGGGAACACACAACTCAGTTGACTTCAAGGCACTTGGAGTCAATTAGAAGAATAGTAATCGTATGATCTAGTTATGAAACATTGGAGAAACAACAGACAACTTTATAAGGGGTGAAGTATCCAGATTGGCCATGATAGAATGTAATGGGACCAATAAAAAAACTGAGAGCTTGGACATGCTAGAGTAACCATGTACTTCAAGATGCCTGCAAAGTATATAAATTTATTGTTTATAAAGAATGTGCTCTTAGCCAGACATTGTGGTACAGCCTTAATCTCAGCAATTCAGGAGACTGAGGCTGGAGGATCATGAGTTCAAAGCCAGCCTCAGCAATTTAATGAGGCCCTAAGGTGAGACCCCATCTCTAAATGAAATATAAAAAATGGCCGGGAATGTGACTTAGTAGTTATACGGACCTGGGTTTAATCTCTGGTACAATAAATAAATAAATAAATAAATAAATAAATAAATAAATAAATAAATAAAGTGCTCTCTATAGGATTAAAAATGACTGCTGTCCATAAGCCAATAATCAAAGGACATTATTTGTGTTAGTCATCATTTTATTGCTATGACCTAAATGCCAAAAAAGAATAACTGACAGGAGGAAAAGTTTATTTTTGCTCATAATTTCAGAAGTTTAGTGAGTTGACTCCATTTCTTTGGGCTCCAGGCAAGATAGAACATCATAATGGAATGGAATAGAAGGCACCACGGCATTGGTAGCAGGAAGAGTTGATGTGGCTGTGTGGAAGATTTACCCTTCCAGGGCACTCTCCCAGTAACCCATGTCCTTCAGTCATGACCCACCTGCCTATATTTATCACCCAGTTAATCTGTTTAAACTAGGCTGGACTGATTAGGTCATAGCTCTCAAAACCGAATCACTTTACTTTTCAATATTACTATATCAGCACAGGAACTTTGGGGGTACATCTTATATTCAAAGTATAATATTCTTCCCCTAGTCCCCCAAAGCTTATATCCATCTCACAATGCAAAATGCATTTAGTCCATCACAAGAATTCCCACAGTATCAGCAGTTTCATCATTGCCCAAAAGTCCACATCCAGTGTTTCATCTGACTTTCATTGTAAACTCTTGGCTATAAGAACTTACAAAAATCAAAATCCATTTTCATATATTCAGTATGCAGTACACAGAGTAAATGGTCCTATTCCAAAAGGAAGAGATGAGGAGTAGAAAGATGATATGGGACCCAAACAACACTAAAGCCATGAGGGCAAACAGAATCTATAACTCCATTTATACAGCATCTAGGACAGGCAAGGATGAGATGTGCTCTCTAAAGGGCTTGGACTTCCCCACCTCTTTGCCCCTGTCAGTTGTAGTTTTCATGACCTCTCTTTTGGCCTGGCTCTCTCATTAGCCAGCAGTTTTTCTTGGCAGTCAGTTCATGTCTCTTAATTCCTGGGGTCTCCAACCCAGCTTCAACTTCAGCTGTACAACTTTGCACATTACTTTATAAGGGAAGGTCCATAGGGATTCCCACCCTGTTACAGTGCTTTTAAAAGTGATTCCAGGGTCTGTGGATGTATAACTTAGTGTTAGAGCACTTGCCTGGCATACACAAGGCCCTTGTTTCCATTCCCAGTACAGGAACAAAAAAAGGAACAAAAGAAAGAAAACGAAATCAAAATTGATTCTATATTCTCTCAAATTATTAGTTGAAATAAATTTGAAATAAGTATAAAATTTCTATACATTACAAAATGAGACATGCTCATATAAAATTAACCAGGGTTTTGCAAATATAATCATCAGAATTGTTGTTAACCCTTCTAGAGTTCATAAAAATGTTTTTTTTTATTAAAAGTAATTGAATCAGTTACATTATACAGGTTATTAAATATATAGACATGGGATATATATATATATATATAGATAGATAGATAGATAGATAGAATGTATAAAGAAAACATTCAAAATAGAATAAAGTATTAATTATAAATGATAAAAGATTTTTTCATTTATTTAATGATTTGATATATTCTGTTTTTAGATAAAGAGACATGAATTTACTCATAACTTTGGAAATTTGAATTTACATTAATGTCACTCTTTGAAACATCCTGAATAACCTCCTAAGTTGAGCCAAATCATCTTTTAGTCCTGTAAAAATTTATCTTTGGATTTTTTATTTGTTTCTTAAGCTATTATTATACCCTTTATTAGTAGCATCCAAATAATTCTGGCTTAGTGCCATCTGTCTAATTTCTAAGTGGTTTATCTTAAATTTAAAAAATCTTTCATGTAATATTCATGGTTTTCTACTAACAAATACATTTTATTCAATTACCACAAAATAAAATTTTAATAAAATAGGTGAAAATTGTCAAGAAGTTAAAATAGATGTTTAAGAAATATTTTAAGGAAGCGATTATAAAATAAATACCAGAATGTACTGTTGTTTGAAATTTAATATCTATTTATGTAAGTAAATTTTAACTGTAACTATTAAAATATTGCTTGTTGAATATAGCCCATAATTTGTAGTAACTAGTGAAAAAATTACAATGATTGAGCCCAGTTTGGATTTCAGATTAATACTTGAGAATGCAATGTAACTTGAAAAGTAGGTTGAAATAGCCTTTGGATAGAAGCTTTTAAATTTTAGAGTGTTGTGTGTAAGTGTGTGTGTGTGTATATACCAAAGTAAAAGCACACAAACAGATGTATACATACAGTATTGCTTTCTTGACTTACAAAGATATTCCTAGAGACATACAAAACATATTTTCATGTCATAGATTTGAATTAATTAAAGAAAGATCTGGAAAATATAGTCAAAATACAGAGTAAAGAGGTTTTCATGGTAAATATTTTTGCCATATTAAGATTCTGCAATTTTTTAAAAAATATTTTTTTTAGTTATATATTTGGGCACAATACCTTTATTTTATTTGTTTACTTTTATGTGGTGCTGAGGATCAAACCCAGCTCCTCGCACATGCTAGGCAAGCACTCTACCGCTGAGCTACAACCCCAGCCCAAGATTCTGCAACTTTTTATGGACAGAGTATTTATGTTGAAATCCCAACTCCCAATGTACTGGTATTAGGTGAGCCTATGGAAGGCCTTTGGGGGGAAATTAAATTACCAGAGTTGAAAGTCCATAAATCAAATGACATCAGTACCTTCATAAAAAGGACCCAGTCAGGTTTCTTGCCCTCTTTCTTCACCTAAGACACAAAGAGAAGACAGCCACCTGCACACCAGGATATGAACTTTCTTCAGAACTATGCTAGAACTCTGATTTTGAACTTTTAGTTTCTGAACCTAGAAAAGTAAAGTTCTGTGGTTGATAAGCCACCCAGGCTATGATACTTTGTTGTAGTGACCCAAACTCATTAAGAAACATCTTAACAAAGAAGATGATCTCCTTATCATTTCTGATACATTATGAAAACACACAGGTCAGATGAAGGAAAATAAATAATGCAGAATCATTTATATTGACCTACTTTACAATAAACAAAGGTATGATTTATATACTGCCAAGTCTAATACATGGTAGGAAATCATTGACAATTATCTAAAGAGTGATGTACTAAACAGGTAAAAATCTGAACAGTGGAACAGAGAAAGATACATAAATTCATTTGATAAAATATAAAATGAAAAAACGCATGGCTTAAAAATAAAACATAAAAAAGATGAATGACATCTCATTGTAGAGACTTCTTGAAACATCAAAGAACTGTCAGATTCAATATAGTAGTTTGAACATACAAGTGATGCACAGAACAGCCAGTGGATCAAGAACCACCACAAGAAAAGATGCATTTTGGGTTTACTCTGCTGTAGAATTATTTTTGTTGTCTGTAAACTACAACTAAATCTGTAAACAAAGAAAAAAAATGACAACCACACTTTTTATGCATACACTCCAGATATCAGATAATCTTCATTTATTTATTCTCCTATCCATTGAATAAATATTTATTGATATTTCATCATGCTCCACTATTTTAGGAATTAGGTACCTAAAATCAAATAAGGAGTTTGAGTCAAGAGGATTAACTTTAAGAGGGGAAGATAAACACTAAATTCCCTTGTGTTATTATAAGCAACTATAGGCGAATGCACACAGTGCAAAAACAGCAAAAATGAAATGTATGAAGAATATCAAAGAAGCACAGAAATTTTAAGATGTTTTTTACAAGTCTTTGAAACATATAAGTATGACATGCTTAGCTTATTAAATATGTAAAGGTTAATACTCCATATAACTGAATATTTATAAATCATATTTTATAACTATCAAAAACTCACATAAGAGGATATAATTTAATTTTTTTATAAAATCTGAAATACTTTTGAAAAATGCAGATACTTTGTTTATATGTCCAAAGGTATGGATACTAGCAATAGTTTCTTTAATCTGCATTTAATGAAGTTATTTTACAGTGTAATATGGAATTTTACACTAAACACAAATACAGAAACACAAACAAACATATAAATTATATATTAGTATTTTATTAGCATAGTATTGTAATATTTTTGACATAAATAGAACTTATAAGCATATATAGAACTTCAGATTATTTGAAATTAGTAAACAATTTGAAATAGTAAAACAATGATAGGGTAATAAGTGATAAGAGGGGAGTTAGAGAAAAAAATATATAGAAAGAGTAATTTGGAAATAGTGATTATTAAATTTAAATCCAAATAAATTCAAAACATGCAATTTAGAAATGTTATGTTTAATATTATTTTATTTCTAAGTTGTATAAATCATGGAAGAAGAATTAGAAGAATGATTAAAAATATTTCTTAGGTGTTTTAAGAGATGAAAAATGGCATATTTGGCAAAGAATCAGCAGTTCTACTATAAATATCATTAAGATTTATCAAAAATGAAAGTACAGACAATTAATGACAGATCTGAAGGATTCTGAAAAAAAAAATAAATAACTCCAACACAACATTGCTGAGAGAGTGTTTCCTTGGACACCTGAGTAGTGTAGTATGCTCAGTCTAATGGGATAATAGGAATAGGTTGCAGTCTCTGGTCACTGAATTCTGTGGTTCAATCAGGCATCCAGAATGCCTCTTAATAATAATCAGCCAACCGTATATCCTTAGGCACACAATATTCCTACATTGCGAACACTAAAGCCATTTATTTTCCCAAGATGCATATGACCAATTATTATGGGAGTACCACAAATAGTGTATTTAAGTTAGCTTCACAGTTACAGTGACTCGCTTTTTCCTTACAAGTCTTGGATATTATTGAAATAGGCCCCCAAAATAATAGTTATATATGAATAGCCATTATGCTGGTTTTGTCTCTCAGATAGGTCTTAAAGTGGTGGACGGTTTGGTAAACAGGAAATCCAGAGGGTGAGTAAGTGTCTTCCCTTAGAAGATACTGAAAGGCAAGAAGTGTATGTTCTATGCTGTTAAGATAAAATTAAAGTGGAAGAACTATATTTTCTTGCCAAAAACTGCTTACATGCTTAAGTCCTTGGTGCTGGAATTTACTGTGAAAGGAAAGGTAAGAAGTGACTGTCAAAGATGTAGGACATGTACATTCTTATTCTCTGGCTACCTGGGTAAGGATTAACACTGGAGAAGAAAAAACAGGTTGAGCAATCTTCACTTATTAAGGTCACAACTAACTCTTGGCCAAAGGCTATCTCTACTAGAGGCACTTTCTTTTATAACCCCTGATATGATCGTTAATTGCATTCTCATTTATTACCTACATGATATATAGTTTTTATTCTTCATATAAAATCTTTGGAAACAAATGCAATTGACTTACATAAATATTAGTAAAAGGTGTTTAGCTTCCACCTATGAACATTTTATATATCATTCATGCTTTCCTCTTTTAACCAAAAAAAAAAAGAAGAAGAAGATCAAAATCCCAACACTGTCATTTGATCTTCCAGCTGACTGGAAAAGTTATCCAGCATAATGTATTAAAAATTTCACAGGGAGATTAACATTAACCTATTTCAAGATAGGTTAAAAATGTTTTCAAATACAGATGTTCCTCAACTAATTATAAAACCTTTTTTAGCTGAAAATACTGGAAACTGAAAATGCACATACTATACTGTAGTACAGAATGTAATAATTTAGCAATACAGTAACTAGCGAGCATTAGTTCCTTAGTCTCAAGATCACACAACCTACTGGGAGCTACAGATCACTGACACTGCCCAACTCTGCAAGAGAATATTGTGCCACATACTGCTCACCAGGGAAAAGACTACAATACAAAGATCAAAGTATGGTGCCACTGAATGTGCAATGATTTTGCACTATAAAAAGTAGGAAAAAAATAGTAAATAGAATTATAGTAAGTCCAGTACTGTGTGTTCACTGTCTAATTTTTTCGTTTGCATTCCCAGAGGAAACTTGCTACTATAATCTGCTCCATATTACAAATAGGGCAATTGAAACTTACTGAGCTTAAATGTTGGCTGAGATATACCTTTAAAAAAGTGCATTCTGAATTGAAACTAACCTAATAGACTATTTAATATTTTGGTATAATTTAGATTTTTGCTTCTATTTACACATTTATTATTAAAAATATTTAAAATTGTAGAGATTAAATTACAGTTTTTCATAGCCATATCCTGACATAGTAACCTGTACCTCTGTGATATAGAACTTTCTTTGAGAATAGAGTGTGTTCTTTTACCTGAACATGATTAGGATATGAATATCTGGGGGTCTTATGTAGCTTACCACAATGCCCAAGCTTATCACAGCAGGTTCAGTGGTCTTTAACAAGGATGAAACTTAAGAACTCTTACATGACCAGGGCTGCAGTTTATTGAAACAAAAATTTGAGACTGATCTTGAGACTCTTGGGGAAGATGCTACTATTAAGCACAAACGCTTCAGTGAAACTCCAATGAGATTATGTCTCCCAGTTAAAAACACTCTCATATTTCCATGTTAAGGGTAGATTGAGATTTCTTCGACAGTTTTGGGATGCAGAATTTATCAAAAAGGAAACAATTTAAAAGTAAACCTGACATTATTTGGCCTTATCAACCTGTAAAAGAGCATAATTGGGGTTAGGAGTTAAGATTTCCATTAACAAGTTTCTCCAAAGATATAGGAATTTTTATTTTTGGAGTGGACACAATGACCATGAGAACTCAAAGCAAAGCCTTTGGTCAGGACCCTCAATATTCCCCTGATGGGTTTGCAAAAATCACTTTAGATGTGTTATTCATCCCTTGATATTTCCTGACACTGAGTGTAGTAAGTACAGTGAAACTTCTTGGTGATTGACAGAATATTAAAAAAAATTCTTAATTTCTGCTCTTTGTTGTAATCACATGGTTTTTAATGCACCTTCAGAGTTTTAAAAACTTCCATACAGCAACTCTTTGGCTAAATTATTGAAATTCAGTTGCAAAAATTTTATGATAAACTTCAATGCCAGCCGTCATCGATGATTGTGAGAGTTTAAGTAACGCTGGTGGTACGCATCTGAAGAAATTAATAAAAACCATCAAAGGAGGCCAGGCGTAATGGTGCATGCCTGTAATCCCAGCTGCTTGGGAGGCAGAGGCATGAGGATTGCGAGTTCATAGCCAGCCTCAGCACTTTAGCAAGGCAACTAAGCAACTCAGTGAGACTCTGTCTTTAAATAAAATAAAAAATATTGGGCTGGGGATGTGGCTCAATGGTCAAGTACCCCTGAATTCAATTCCCAGTACAAAAATAAAAAAAAATCATCAAAGGATAGAAGTTAATCTCCCCTTTGATCAAAAGGCATAGTTGTAAGAGACCTTGAATGCCTGAAAATTTTTTACCTAGCTACTTAGCTTCACTTCATAATTTGGGCTCCTACAGTGTTTCCTCCCACTCTGATAATCGCATGCTCTTTCTCCCTCTTTAGAAGTAAACCTGACATTATTTGGTCTTATCAACCTGTAAAAGAGCAGAATTTGGGGTTCGGAGTTAAGATTTCCATTAACAAGTTTCTCCAAAAATATAGGAATTTTTATTTTTGGAGTAGACACAATGGTCATGAGAACTCAAAGCAAAGCCTTTGGTCAGGACCCTCAGTGTTTTCAGCCTTCTCCCTAAGACTATATTACACTCTGAAATAATTCCTCCAACTTTTGAAGCCCATATTTTATCAACTGTTCCAAAAACTAGCTGAGTATCTAATGAAACCTTTGGTAAAGCCCCACAGTACACTGTTCCCTTCTCTCCCAAGCTAAAATGCACATTTAAATTCCTGTTTTAAGGTGCCACATTCTTTATAATGGATTATGGTTAATAACAGTCAGTGATTTTTCTTCCACTAATTTCACAACGTTTATAATGCTAAAGAGCATAGATGTGCATCATCAAGTGAGGACATTAATTTCTCTTCTGTGTTCTAGCACACTATCCCATTATTAGAAAAAAGTAATAAAACAATGAAAATACAAAGCAAGTACTTCACCTATTCTCACTTGTATCTTTTCATTGTACTCCATGGGCATGATGGGCATATGCGTTCTAATAAAATGGTGGTTTGGGAATATGCAGCAGTTTTCTGGTCCCTGTGACAAACTGCCCAGTAATCCCTTATTGTCATTCCCTTGACCAATCAGGGAAACTTTAGAGCAGGAGCTGCTTGTAGAGGTTAGAAGAGAAAAGTACCAAATGGAAAGCCAGGGAAGGCAGACCTGATGGATCCGAGGAAATGTGAATGACAGTGACTCCATTCCACTTTTACCCAACTCATTGAAACTACAGCGTCCATTGTTACAAGGCTCTTGATTCTACTTTGAAAGTTAATATCCCCTAATAGCGACAGCACATAAGCAAACAAAAACTTTTCATCATCCTGTGTATATGAATATTCTGTGTCACTGAAGTGGCCTTCTCATTGAAAGCCAAGTAGCACATGGAACATGCAAAGGGACATCTTCTCAACACTTTTTAATTTTGATCTCACACTTTAAATACTCATCAGTGGACATGTCTTTAGTTTGGTTTCTGCTCTTTCACAACAAATAATGCATTCTAGAATGAGAACAAAATGAGCTCTTGACTCTCCCCTATTCATCTTGTTTGGGGTATTCAAGTGCTTCACCACTTCATTTAGAAAAGACACTTATCAAAGCCAAGAGTTAAATCATTTTACCTAAAGATAACAAACAGGGCACTACCGAAACATTCTTCAAGGGAATAGTCCTTAATCACTTAATCATATTCAGAGTCTGTCCTGAGTCGTGGAAAGAACATAGAAAAACTGTGTGCTATAGATTTGTTTGTAGTGTTTGTTCAAAGCACTCACTGCCTTGTACATGACAGTTGGTACTGTGACTGTTCATTCAGTTACTTTTTGTGTAAACTTGGAATAAAGCAGGTCTACTTTCTTCTCACAAACTACTCTTGGGACTTCAAGAAGAATTAAAGTCAAGTGTTTCTTCAAAGCAACAGACAAGAAAATGAAACACAATAGGGTCTTCATAAAATGCTTAATTTTAACTCATATATAATTTCAAGGAAGACCAAAACAAAGAAGAGCTATAATATCTACTACTTTTACTTTGGTCAAATAATACACGTTGGTATTTGATGAACTATTCTTACTATAGAGATCAGGGGAATTATAGGACTTGGCAAAAGTACAGCATTCACTAAAGTGTGAAAGTGGCCACTTTTCAAAGGTGCTAATGTAACACTTTTTAACATTTACTATTCTGATTGGTTGCATCTGTTAGTATTAATTAAAAAAGAAGAAAAAGCCAGAACTGAAATTAAATTACTTACATTAAAACTGATAAAATGATTTGGAATCTATTTATATAGGATAGAAGAATATTTATAGATCAAAATAGTACAACAGTAATAAGGAGACTTTTAAAATATAATAAAATGGGACACAATTAGCAAATAATTGTGCAATGTGTATTTGATATATAGACCTGAATTTATAAAATATTTTGTTCATTTACATCTATTCCATACTTCTAATTTGAAACAAACCCAGTAGGAACAAAGTGATGTAGTATTCAATGACAGAGATGTGAAATGGGGGAAATAGATTAATATTATTAGTCTTATATCAATCTCCCCATAGGATTTAAATCTGTTATATGATGCAAAACTTTAAAATTCAAGGTTCTATAATTGCATTATTTTTCTAACATCCTACTTCGTGGTCTGAGAATAAGTTTTAACTAAATTGTTACAAATGTTTAAAGGTGAGAAATAGTAAGTTTTCTTTTTAAATTTAAACAATTAAAAATGTCTAGCAAATCATATTTATTTCCAACAATATAACTTAGAAACTTTTAGAGTAAGAACAGAACTAAACACAATTTGAGTTATAATAACTGTTAACATCTTTACAGAGAGATTCCTGTGAATTAACCCTGTGGTCAATAGCTGATGTGCAATTTCTTATCTGATTCCCTTGGTGGGAGTATCACAAGGTCACTTTTTTCACCACTGACAATAGTGTCATGATGAAAACTACCACAAATGAAAACTTCTGTTTTCCAGTCTTTGCCTTTGCCTGTACTTCAGCCAGCATAACACACGTGTGTAATGTCATTGTACTATTACAACAGCATGAAATGCTTAAAAGAAAATACAAAACAGAAAAGCAAAACTTTGTGTATATTCTGTGCAAGAAAGGGTACAATCATCAACTTTTTCTCACTATGTCCTTCAGTCATATGTTTTTAAATTATGAAACTCTTATGATTATTTTAAACAAATATTTGCATAACAATGCAGAGACAGCTTGCAACATTTAAGTTGCAAAGAAGTGCTGTGTTTAGAAATTGTGTATAATTTTTAAAATAATTAAGTAATATAATGAAACAAGTTCAGTAATATGAGTCTTAGGGACAGGTATTAAGAGATTGTGTAAGATTATTTTAATATTAAAAAGCTAGCAAGGAATTTATTCCTATCTTTTTGTGAAGAAAAATTATTATAAAGTTTTAAAACATCCTGTTGGATGGTTGCTCTTCTAATGTCCTAAGGACATCTCCATAGAGGGCACATATTACACACTCTATAGTTCCTAGGAGTGTGGGTACATTTGCACGATAGGCTACAGAGAGAAGGAGTGATAAATTGTGGCATCATTGAAGCATAAAAGGTGCCTAATTAGGAAAATCAAGCCTGTTCCACTCATGCTCTACTTCATTGATCATATTTTGTGTGGTCTTCACTGGAATGCTTCTTCCTGTCAGACTGCAGTGTTTCTCGTTCACCTGCTGTACCTTGACCGCTCTCTCAGGATGCTGCACATGCTATTATCTCTTTGTTCAGTAGTACCCTAACTAAATCAGTCTATTATATAATAACTGAGCTTTTAGTACTTAAACCAACTGAAAATATCCCACCCCTGGAAATACATGTGAAAATGTAATTCTTAATTTATATTACTATGCATGTGGGTTGAGTTTATTTCAACAAAATCACAGCTACTTTTTGTCCTACCATTTTTTTAACATACAATCATTATTAACTTGATAGAAGTAGAAAAGAAAATTAATAAGGCTTACAACTCCTGATCCCAAGCATAGCTACTGAAAAATTTCTGTCAATCTCTCAGTTTATTGTTTTCAAAACATTCATCAATCTTTTCTTGCTCTCTCTTCACTCAATTTAATGACTGTTTTGTTTCACAGAGCTACAATATTGTAATTCATACAGACAATATTGTTTGTTATAGTGAAGGATCACAGGACAGAATATATTAAACCCTGTATAACACATGATTATAGCAAACTATTTAAACTTTCTATAGCATTATTTCCTGTCTCAATCATGAAAGATGATTTGATGATCTTTATTTTTTTTTTAGTTTCTAAATTTGTTTGACTCCTTTTATTGTTACACCTTATCAAGTACAATTCTACAGGTAGGAATATAACCTGAGTGGAATATATTTATTTGTAGCAATATTATTAATCCCAAATAAAGTACTACTAACCAACTCTCTCAGTGACATTGTTATGAAATTTTTATTTCTGAGCTTCACAAAGCTGAGCTTAAGACCCTAATAAAGTGTGTTAGTTTTCTAAATTATTAGTGCAATGTGATAATAACGGCAAGGAGGTTCCTCTTATTACAAAATATCATACCTACAACATGTAACTGGGAATAAAATCTGATTTATACACATATATGTATACCTAAATATTTATCTCATACATACATTGTATATGTTTAGTTTTTAAAAGATATACTGAGTTATCATTGAAGTAAAGTAAAATGAAAACTTTCAAATTCTACAGTTTGATAAATTTTAACGTATGCTTCCAGAGTTAAAATTATCACTGCCTTCAAAATTAGGAATACATACGTTAGCTACAGAAGCTTTTGGTGATTTCTAAAGCCCTCTCTTGTTTTAATTTTTCAAGGTGGTGGTTCAATGGGCTTTAAAAAAGTATTATATTCAGAAGGGTTATTGAAGTATATTTCCACCAGAGTTCTTGTTGATTACTATCTGCTTCCCCATTACTCACTCATTTCAGCACTTTATATAGACCAGAGTGCTTAGCTAATTGGGTAGTCAAGAGCTTCATCCCTGAGAGAGACAGGCTTTGATTCCCTTGATTTTTATTAAGGTTTTGGTTACTGAAATGGTCAATTTGTTGCAATAACCTGGCAGAAAATAAACAATAAAATCCCTGTGTTTTAGGGATACTCCAGTCTGTGTCAAGCAGTTTAGCTTCTCATACAACTTCTTTGTTTTGCCTATTGTTCTCTGTTGACATGAGAATTTCAAAGCAACCAGGACAGTTTCACATTCCATGCAAACCTACTTTCACCTGGCCAAACTATCAAGGAAGCTGTAATGGAATGCATCTTAAAACTGGCATGACAGGAAATATAAGTAAGTCACTAGGGAGGTTGATGCGAAGGATCAATCTTTCTCCTACACCTTGCTTTATGGATCAACATATTCCAGCTATTCATCCAAACACCAGACAACACCAGATACCTCACATCTGGTTCAGTGACTTTACCTGATCCTGTAAAGCAGCAATCTCAGTTTGCTTAGTTTTGTATTCATGCTGAGTCCTTATCTATGCTGTACTCAAATACTCTAATTGATCAGAGATTTATGACAGAAATGCTATCTGGTAGAACTAATGAATCCTATAATCATTCATCCATGAGGCACCTCCTTCTCCATTAAATGAGTCTCTTTTTCTGAGGTAAATTAAGGCAATATCTCATATAATTAAATCATTATACCATTATACTGATGGTAACAGAGACATCATTGGTATATCAGAAATAATTATGAAAGTAACTAATAATACATTTCTATTTTCTCAAGATCCATACTGTAATTGATTTGCTTCAAAGGATTTGTAATATATAGAGAACATCATAGGTTTCCATGGTTGAAAGATCAAAAACTCTGCAGTAACACAGTCTTGGTAAGAGAGGCATGTTTCTGTACCTGCACATCATCCTTATCCTGGATACTTTGGAAAATGTTCATGGGCCCACCATGTCAATTCTATGTGACCAGGAAAAGAGGCAGCTGACAGGCACCAGCTAAATAGTTGTGAAATAACTCATCTTAAATGATGCCCTCTTTTTTAGTGGACATTGATTCATGATTCAAAGATCTACATACCTTATTCTTACTCCAATGAGTCCAATACTATACTTCCTTTTTGGAGTATTTTGTCTTCAGTTTTTAGTCTTATTCTTTATAGGCCTCCAACTTGTAAACTGAGCCATACACCATCATTCAGAAATCCGTACATCTATTTATATCAGACCATAAACATATTTATGTAAATTTATTACCAACAATATATGGTTTCCTGTGAAGATTTTCTATTGATGTTCATCTGGGCTGTCATTAAATAAGGCAATAATATGACAGTGGCTTATTCTGTTCTAGTTAGCATATGGAAATATAATTTTCATGACTTAGAGGAAATTTACCCCCTTGTCACCATATTGACCTCAGAGGCTGGGCTTTAAAATCTATTTGCTTCTTTTCAAATGCCTTAGAATGTTCTTGCATTAATTATATTTTAGTTTAGTTTTTAAATTTTATAAAGCTTTAATATCTTGGGGTCTTCTGACCATGGGCAAGCTACTTCCTTTCCCTGGGTAAGATAATTTCTACATCAGCTTAAACTTGCCTGTAAACATGGATCTGTAGTCCAACAAAACCTGAGTTTATACCCCTGTCCATCCTCTTCTTCCAGGCTTTTACAATCCAAAACACCATTCACAACAGGTCCAAGTACTAGACAAATAGTGACAACCGCTATACTCCATGGTCCATCACCATTATTTAAAGTACCCAGTTCTAAACTGCCTACCATTTCCTTCCATTTCTTCCAATTAAAACAAAAATAAAGCTTTTTAGCCTTGCTCTTTTCCTGCTCATTGTGCCTTCTGACTCACAGTAGTACTTCCCCATGTGTCCTGCATGTACTGGTGTGATCTCTCCTGAGAATTGGGAGCAAAAAACCATCTTTTCAACAGCTGTCATCTCTCAATCTCCTGGCCTCACTACACTGGAATAAAGTAAATCTTAAAACAATTCTCCTTTAGAATTCATCAAACTTGTTGAAAAGCATAAAATGAACAGAGATCAGGTGGAAAAATATATAATGTATGGGGTTTTAGTACACCCACCTGCATCCCCCTCCCATACATTTGAGTGAGATCTCCCTGGAAACCCTAGCCTACCTGGGTCCCTAAATGACCATGACCTCATGAGTGATTGTCACCAAAGTTGTATCTGCCCAGCCAACCCTTAGGAGCAGGAAAAATAATAAACTTTACTGTATTGAGACACTGATGGGGTTATTTTTATATCATAATAGATAATTATAAATAAATAAATAATCAGAAACTAGGACCAGTAGTCTGCTAAAGAAAACCTGAAATATGTGGCACTTACTTTTGTGACTACTAATCAATAAGGAAAGTAAAGATGGTTAAAAAAACAAGATTAAAACTAGAGTGAATGTACGTATTGGCAGAAGTTAAATAGGTGAAAATAAATTGCTATTGGAAGCTGGAGAAATACACAGATATTACATAACACTGTTAACTGCATCAACACCAAAGATGGAAAATATATCACATGAACTTGTATATACAGAGAACCTCCAGTAGAATATTAAAATGCAAATTGTTTTCTCTTAACTGCATACGCCAAGGCGCAGATAAAAATTAACTAAAGAAGAAATGGTTACTTTTTTTTGATACCAGGAATTGAACTCAGGGGCACTCGACCATTGAGCAACACCCCAGCTCTAATTTGTATTTTATTTAGTGACAGGGCCTCACTGAGTTGCTTAGCACCTCGCTTTTGCTGAGGCTGGTGTTGAACTTGTGATTCTCCTGCCTCTGCTCCCAGAACCCCTGAGATTATAGGGATGTGCCACCAAGGCCCAGTGAAACAGTTATATTTTTAAAGCAGAATCCAGAAGACAATTTTCCAACCCAGGACTTGCTAAGTTGTAAAACAAAACTTTATATGCATAATGTCTCTGGTTGGAAACAGTTGACAAATTAAGAAATGTCATTAAGCAAGATTGACTCTTGTTCACCTGATCTCATACATACTAAGGAAGCAGAGACAGGTCTCTGCTGAAAGACGCTATAAAGATAGACGTCAAATTCCTAAGGCATGGATAATAATCAATGGAGAACATGTACTTCACACCCCTGAACACACCTACCTTTTGGACTCTATGCCTCATGAGTCTATACAAAGCCTCAGGTTTTATTTTCTTCAGAAGGGTAGGGCTGGGAAGAAGGCACTTGTTCTAGATTCTTTGTCTACATCTGGGAAATGAGGCTGCCCTGAGATTCTGACATTATTCCATTCAGTTTAGTCTGTGGGAGGTCTAATCACATTTTCAAACCAGTTAGTATTAGAGTTCATTCCTACATATTCTATACTCTCTTTTAAGCTATTTGCATTATGTATAAAGGCCTTAAATTATGAACAGAGGAATTCCAGAATTTAGGCAGCAAGCCTTTCACTACATCACTCACAAAAACTTTACCTCCTCTATGATTTACTTTGGAATAAGAACAAGGTGGTCATCTGCACATATTAATTGTGCTTAGTCATTCTATATAAATTAATTGAATGATTCATTTTTATTCTCGTTTCACTTTCTAAATGCAATTTGGCTTTGGATTATTTTTCTTAAGTCCTCATTTTTGTGTAGAAATCTGAACATATTAATAACTCATGTCTCACAGTTGGTTATTTGGTAAAGAGTATATTGATTAACTGAATTTTATCTTTTTAAAATTAGCTGAATAATATATAATTATCATTCAGAATATGTCCTTGCATTGTTTTATCAGTTAAGAGACATAATAAAAAAATAATTATGAGAGGAGAAAGAGGAACATATATTATTCAAGGTTCTCTAGAAAAACAGAACCATAAGAAGACACACACACACACACACACAATATTTATTATGGAAATTGTCCAACATAATTATGGAGGCTGAGAAGTTCCATGATATGCCATCTGCAAGTTGGAGAACCAGAGAATTTAGTGGTATCTGAATGTAAAGTTATGGTTCCCAGAAGAACCAATAATAAAATTCCTAGTCTGAGGCCTAAAGCCTGGGGGAAAGGCAAGAGTGTTATCATGGATATAACTCCCAGAGTCTGAAGACTCATACCAGAAAATCTGACCTTTGTGAGCAGAAGATGGGTTTCCCAGCTCAAGGAGACAGAAAGAGACTTTGTCCTTTTCAACTTTTTTGCTCTCCTTGAGCCCTCAGTGGATTGCAGGGTGCTGTGCAAACTGAGGGAGGCAGGTCTTTATTCACTGTACTGAGTCAATGCTGAAGTCTTGGGAAAACACAGACATACAGAGAAATGATGTTTTGGCAGCTATTTGGGCATTCCTTATCCCGATCAATTTGACACACACAATTATTTAAAACAAAGAAGAAGCAGAAAAAAATGAGGAGGCATTGAAGATCATGAAAAGAAGGACAAATGCCTGTGCTTAGCTTAGCAGGGGTTCTAGATTGCAGCCTGGTGACTGTAGCAGGCCTGCTGGAGAGGAAGTAGCTGCAAGTACTTGGTACCCTGCTACCTGGACGCAGCAGGGATGTTCATTAGTGAGGAGGTGGGAGCATGGTTCTTCACAATTTTGCTCTTCTTTCTTTTAAAAACATGAAACCATGTATTTGCTTTCTTTATTTTAGATCAAGTTGAATTGAATTGATACTTTTTAGTCTTATAAGCATGGATTCTAAAATACTTTAACAAGATAATGTTTCTATTTTTAATTAATTATATTTTCTAATTTAAGTTTAAGGACTAAGTGTTCAAAGAGGATCTAATGCTAACTAAAAAAATTAATTAAATTCAACTATCTACCCTCCTCTATAGTATACATGAGTGGATAAAAAGGTTGAACTATGAAATAATAAATTGGAGAGAATGGTTGAGCTTCAAAAAGATAGCTGTTAACAATAAAATCTTCAATAAACTTAACTTTTCTGCAATAGAAATATTTATAAGTCATATAAATTTTAAATAATAATATATAGGCATGCCTTTTTAAAATTGTGGACTCATCAAATTTTGCATTTATAATGAATTGAACACCTTAAAATATTTTAATTTAAGGAAATATAGAGCAAAGAAATAATTAAATGCAGAATTAAAGCATTACTTATTTAACAGATTACTCCAAAAAGAAGTTCTCATATTTCTTGTGGCATTATTGCACTTCAAATTAAAAAGTTGGCTTAAAATCATACTATAACTCTGCCATCAAGACTTCCATATAGTCAGTTTTATACAATTCAGTTTTTTCTCATGAGTAAGTAGAAAAGTCTTGCCCTTCCACTTCCCCAGATAATTAATTTAATTTATTTTTTGTTAGAATTTCTTATTTCCTTTGTGAACAACAAATACACTAGTGTTATATATTTACCTTAAATGGAGCATTTTAAAGATAAGTGCTGGGTAAAAATAAGCAAGATAGTAAAGCAGGATTTTTACAACAAATTCCAATGACACCAAAAACATCTGATACCGAACAGATTTCAGATTATGATCTTGAATACATTATATGGGGAGAAATTAAATGTTGTTTCTCTAATTCATTGCACCCCATTGATACAAAATGCCAACCATTAAACCATAAATATTAAAATATGATTATAGGTAGTTAAAACTAATTTAAATTTAATTAAAAAGAACAACCTTCAATGCATATAATTTTCTGTTCATTTTGACATTTAAATGATAGTGCTTACTATAAAAGTGATAAGTTAAATTAATGTGTTTGCTCATTTAAAAAAATAGATCAGTTTATAAGCATTCAAAATGGTGTATTTGCAAGTTCCCATATTAATTTTTTCATATTTTTAATTATTTTTTCTTAATGTGTATATAGTGAAACTTCCATTTTTTTTCAGAAGAACCCCAAAATAAACACTTTTTAAATTATTTAAATGTATATAAATTTCATTTTAGTGTGTGTATGCATAATATTTATGTGTGTATTGTGAAATTTAACTCTGTAAAACTAATAAAAAGTGATTTGAAATGAGGGCACACTACTTATACATCTTGTGTTGACTAGAGACTAACCCATATATAACTAAAAATTCAGAAATTATAAATTGTTTTATTCTTCAAAAAGTCCTAAATAATAAAGTGTTAACTTGTGTTCTCATTGTTTTATATTCCTAATGTTTCTTCTGGTGAGCCCCCAAAAAGAGAGTAACTTAAAAAAGACAGAAAGATAAGATAGATGGCAATTGCTAAAAGGAGTCCTCAAGATAATAATTTCTAGATCTTCCCAGCACAAAATTCTTGTCAATCTTTAACACCGACTGTTATGTGTTTTCGTACTTAGCTTCAAAATTTGTGCTTTAAAAACTTGAGCCATTTAACCTTAGAATGTAACTATGTTTGGAGATAGGGTCTTCACAAAGTTACAATGTTAAAATGAGATCCTTAGGGTGGGCCCTAAGTCAATATGTCAGGCATCTTTATAGCAAGAGGAAATTAAGATATGCACAGGTACAGTGGGAAGATCTGTGGAGGCATAGGAAGGAGCCAGTCTGCATAACCCAGGAGAAATGCCTCTGAAAACCAACCCTGCCAACATCTTGATCTTGGGGTTCTAGCCTAGAGAAAAGAAGCATAAACCATCAAATCTAGGGGCTTTGTTAAGGTAGCCCTGGAAAACTGCTAGTCCATACAGGCATTGAATTATAGACAGTACTATATATACAGACCATAGCCAAGGTGAGAGGAGAGTAATACTGCATATGCCATATCCAGAAACTATCACACAGGGTGAGCTGAACTCAGTTCTACATAATTCAGATTTATTTAGTAATAAAATATATATGTATATGATAGATATATATACATTTCTACATACATGTATACATATATGCTTATACACAAACACATAATGGCATATATACCAAAATATTATATAAATAAAATTGATATTTATTATTTACATATTTATATGTGTATATTTATTTTATATACTACTTATATTTTTGTAAATATATATGAAAACATGCACACACGCATTTCCCCTTTCCCCCATATTCTGTTCATTTTTTCATAGGATCCTGATGATCTCTACCTATTTTCCTCTGAATTTTTTGGCTTTACATGTGCTGTTACTACTAAACAACCTTTGTATCTTTTTCTCTTCCATTACAACAATTAAAACATTTGGCCACTTAATATTTTGCTCTTCTTTTTTATATCAGTTTTAAAATTTCTAAACGTTATTGTTTTGCAAATAATATTATTTTAGCTTTCTTTAACTTTTAAAACGTTTTTCTTAATTCATTCTCAAAAGTAGAACACTTTTATAGTTTCAATAATATATTTTTTCCTCAAATCTTTATTTTTAACAAGCACTTATAAATAAAATTCGTAAAAATTAATTTTATCACTTTAAAACAAATACCTATACTATGTAAAATCATGGTCCATTTTATTCAGACATTTAGGCACATATAAAACAGTTCCATCCCTTATATTCTGTGAATATAATAAGTGGATCTGTGAGATAAGCCTGAAGACTTGCTCAAATAACAAAAACACCATGGGACAGAAGTTTAAAGCTATGTTATGGGAAAAAAGGTAAGATTTGTGATTGTGTTGTGCTGATCATTGCAGATGGGCACAGTGTTACAATGTCCTGAGATAAGCACAGGTATTTAGGCAATATTTACCTCCAGCTGTTGAATATTTTTAAAAACAAGTCACTCAGTTACACAAACGTAAACAAATAGTCTTTAGGTAGGCACATCTGAAATTCATAGCATTGCACTGGGTCTATGGAAGACATTTTTCAAATTGTTTGGAGATGCTCAACTAGTGCTTCCATAACAATAAGATCTGTGACTGTTTTCTGAGTACCAAACTGATTTTAATTTTAACTCCTATGGAAACACCAGTTATAGCCATAAGCAAAAAAGTGAGCAATAACTTTTAAAAATCCACTACTTTTAAAACAACACTTGAACACTGGAAGCTTAACATTGTCACCTATCTGTTGGATAATTTATATGGTTTCAAAATTCTATTTTGAAATTAGAAAAAATATGATTCCAAAAGTTAATTTAGGTCTTCTAATGAATTTCAGATTGATATTTAACACCATTTGAATGTGGTTTTGTGTATAATCTGTATGTACCTGTAGCTAAATAAATTAATTATGTTCTAAATACTTCAAAATGTATTCATTTTATAAGAGCCAAAAAAACTTTTAAAAATGCTGGTTTGTTATTATCCATTAATAAAAGAATTTCTTTGAGAAACATGACAACTTGAATTTATATTTGAAACAGTGTTTATTGTTAATGGAAGCAAATTTTCCAGACAGTGCACATTATGGTTTGGATATGAGACAGTCCTCCCTTATAACACAAAATTTCTGCATTAATGCAGCAGTGTTCAGAACTGCAATGAGTAAATCATGGGATTATGTAATATTAGGTTAAATTATGAAAACTCTGACCTTTTCAGTGTATTAATCCACATGATGGATTATTAATTTGAGCCTGCCCTGCCAAGTGAAATAAGCCAATCAAAAAAAATAAAAATAAACCCCAAAGGCTAAATGTTTTCTTGGATAAACAGAGCTACCAGAAAATAAGGGGATGAGAAGGGAAGAATAGAGGTTCATTGGATTAGACAAAGGGGAATGAAGGAAAAGGAAGGGGAATGGGAATAGGAAACATAGTAGAATGAATCAGAAAAAACTTTCCTATGTTCATATATAAATACATGATCAGTGAAACTCTACATCATGTTTGACCAAAAGAATGGGATTCTAATTAGAGTGAGATATACTCCATGTATGTAAAATATGTCAAAATAAACTCTACTGTCATGCTTATATAAAAATAAAAACAATAAATAATAAATTTAAAATGAATTTTAAAAGTAATAATTTTAAAGGACTACTACATTGGATATAAATAGAGGTGGCAGCTTCTTCTACCATTTCCTTCCACCATGACCTTCTGCCTTATCACCCATAGACATGGAGTTCACTGACCTAGCACTGAAACTTTGGAACCGTATATCCAAATAAACTTTTTCTCTTTTAAGTTGTTACTCTCAAGTGTCTTGGTCACAGCAACAAAAATCTAATAATTCAGTATATTCATCTTGAGAAGGACCATTATAATATCTTTTAAGACAGAAAAATCATTTAAGCCTATTAAAATAAAAGTAATTGTTTTCTATTATTTAATTAAAATCATGCCATATATGGTATACATATATAATATATTCCAATTATGCAGACATAATTGAGTTTGCACTACCTATTATTTAGATGTTTTTGCTCCATTGAATTTCACTTCTTTTAGTGTCTAAGAAGTTTAATTTATTCCTGGCACATTTGTAAAGCATATTTAGAATCATTGTTCCTGTTCATGTTTTTAGGCTTTACTAAGAGTCATATATGTAATGTTACTTAAGACTCATATAAATCATGAGTTTTGGATAATTTTATTTCTTACACCCCTTGTGAAGACTTATGTCAATCAAACTCTAAACTCACTATGGTTAAGAGCTTTCCTTTCCAACCAATTGGGATTAAATACAAACAAGAATGTCACTGTTCTGTTTATTTTCTCATTTTCCATATATTTTATCCAGACACAATTGTAGTACAGTTACTGTAACTCATCAATATCTAAAATCAATCAAGTTCTACTATATATATATATATATATATATATATATATATATATATATACACACACAAAATTCCTTCATTCAAGAATTTCTTTCCCCTTTTTTAGCCAATGACTTTTAAAAAAGAATATATATATATATATATATATATATATATATATATATATATACCCTAAAGATGCACTGGCTAGACATAAGCACAATATAGCATACAGATTTTCCTTTAAATCCCTTTCCGAATCTATGTGAGTACAAACATTTTGAGAAAAATGATTGATTGTAGCATCAATTCTGTGCCTTACTGTGTGACACCTTGGTCTGTCATGTAACTTTCAATTTAAAACAACTGTTTAAGTGACAGTACCTCCAAGAAATTCCTTCCATTTATGTGAACTCATTTATATCTAAAAATTCCAATGTGGATGGAATATAGCAATTTAACTGGATTATTGCTCCTTCATTCTTTGAAATACTCCAGCATGTCATAAAAATTACAATTATGTTTAAGTTACTTTTACTATCACTATCTTTTTTAGTAAGTAGTACAAATGGAAAGCACTCACAGAAAATTGAAATGCTGAAATGAATTGAGAAGTAAGCCAAGGCATTTTAAGAAAATGCTAGCAGAGAGGAATAAATCCCTTTCCTTTTTCTAAGAGAAGGAAAGGTGATAAATTAGATTGGCTTCATATTGACTTTTGAGATCGGCTTTTTAGTCTTCAACACATCCTTTTAGAGCATAGAACTTGAAATTCAGCTGCAGTTTTTTTTATTATTTTAATTTGAGCAACAAAAACTGTTGGTCATTATTATGCTAATTTTAGTAAAATAAAACATTAAATTCCCCTTTAGTAAATTCCCCTTTAGTAAAATAAAACATTAAATTCCCCTTAGATGACGTAGCTGTAAATTATTAACATAATCCTTTTTTCACAATGGCATTACTCTATCTAAAAGTTTAGGTTTAAAAGTTCATCACATTTAGTAAGGGTCCCTTGAAGAAAATGTTAATTTATAGTGAATCTTTTCTGTGATTATTGAAAAACACTCTTATTCAAATTCTAGTAACTTTTTCTAAATGAAACATTAAGACTATAATTCTTTCTTGCTTGTGATCAGGATAAAATATTCTTTCACTGCAGAAAAAATGGCACTGCTTTGGAGCTATATTAGTTAAATCACATCTCATTATAATAACATATAACATATAAATACATATAACATATAAATGCTATTGTCTTGTTTCACAAAATTCTAAAGGACTCATTACTAAACAAATATAAAATAAATCTTATAACCCCAAATTTCACAAGTGTTACTTAATTTTTTATATATTTTATGGTCCAAATCCCACTTAAACTTCATCTTCCCTATTGCATGGGCTTTTAATGATGTTGATTTTTCCCAGTCTGCCTGTAGGACCAAAGTTGCTTGATGATAGAAATTTGAACCAATGATGTAGAAAATTGAACTAATCAGAATCCTCACTGGAGATTATCCCCTCCTATGGGAAATAGGCACTAGCTTTCTTATATTGTATTCACCCAAGACTCTGTACTAGAATATAATACTAACCAAAAAAAAAAAAAAAAGAAAAGAAAAAGAGAGAGAGTCAAAATCAAAAGAGGCAAAACACTGGATGAGAGAAAGAAAAAAAAGAAGAGTAAAATTTCCAATTATATTTTTGGAATCCTGTATCAAAACATATTTGAAACTATTTTATGAAAATTTTCTTTTTTTTCCTTAGGAATTTTATGAAATTTATTTATATATTATTGTTTTATTTTTAGTGCCTTGAAACTCAATAGCCTGCTATTATTAACCATTACTGTAGTAGATTTCACTGTTTGATTTATGAATGACATAACCACAACGATGAGAATTTATCATTCTCAATCCAGACAGTGAAGTTGTTTGCAGTCGAGGTACATGGCATAGGCTCATATAAGTGACAGACCCTACAACATGAAAATAGTTGAACGAAGATCTGAGCTGGTCAGCCTTCCAGCACCTAGAGGAGTTGTTGCTAAAGAAACTAAAAAATTGTTACCTTCTGGGCCTCAGGAGTTTAGTAAGATCAACAGAGATTTCGAGCTATATAAAAATGGGGATGGGGATGTAAGACGGTTTCTTCTTGTGATCTTCAGTACAAAGAAAAAGTAGGAATCCTATAGTTAACAATAAAAAGTCAGGCTAACAGTGGAAATGCATTTTAATAAATGTCACAGGATCATATTTCAAAACAGTAATGATGAAAATTCTGCTTCCTCACCATGTTATACCCTCTCTTTTCTTCAATCATTTCTAATACAACACAAAAACTGAGATGTAATTATTACTTCTGTGCCTTTAAAAACTAGGAAAAGAAACAGCTCTATTTTTATAAATATAATGTAAAACAAAATCATTAATGCTTTTTCTCAACTCAACAGATGAATGCAGTTCAATGACTGTGTGATCAGATATTAAGAATTATGAAAATTTAAATTAAAGTTCTTCAGTGAAAAGTAAAAACAGCAATATAGTAATGTTCTTTCAGAATGCGGAAACTGCTTTCAGTATTGGAATATTTGTGGTTTAACACTTCTTAAATTTTATTTTTAGTAACATCTCTCATTGGATCTTGGCAGAATATAACAGTAAAAAGGGACATTAAGATCATAAGTCCTTTTTATAATGAAGTGATGGATTGCCTTATTTCTTTTTACTTCCTTCTTCAGTATATCACTTTGAGTAAATGTTGAAGACTGTAATAAATTGACATCATATTTCCAAGCCCTTTTCTTTGTACTGAAGGTCATTTGGATATGAGCTTTCCCATGGTTTCCATAAGATGCTACAGTGTAGATAATACTTAAAGTAAAATTTGTGAAGAAGATTTTTGAAAGTGAAATTAATGTTGACTTTTATCCACATAAGTACACAGCTACTTTGAACTACGTTATTGAAAAATTAAACCTTGTATTGCTCAAGACATGAATCAATGCTAATTCAATGTAAGTTTTAGGTTAGTATTAAATGTTCTGCAGCAATGAAGTAATGCAAAGTTGACTGAATCTCACCTGAAATTTTATAAAAATATTTATCATGATTAATACTGAATTATTTAAAAATTATACCAGGAAATACAATAAAAATAATATAAATAGTTAGTAAATTTACAAAAAAAAAATCAGAAATTTAGCAAATTCACTCATTCTCATGGCTGCTGTTCTCTTTCCCAGCATTTCCGACCAGCAAGGCTGTGCAAACTGACAAGCACTTGAATCTTTACCCTGTCACTAAATGCCTGTATGAATATAGGAAACCAGCTTAGTTTCTCAAAATATTTTCTTATCAAAATAAAGGGCATACAGTTAGTATGAGTAAATCCAATAAATCACATAAAGTCTATTTTACTTTGTACCTTACCCATACACATTTGCTATTCTCATTTTTAATATCATTGCTATTGTGTTACACTTGTTATTACACAAACATAACATATTCCCACTGATGCACCATTGATCTTCAATTACAGTAGAAGTATATTTTTATCAAATGCATGTTTTTTTATTTTATTGCAATTTGTTATATATGACAGCAGAATGCATTATAATTCATATTACACACGTAGAGCACAATTTTTCATATCTCTGGTTGTACACAAAATAGAGTAATACCATTTGTGTCTTCATACATGTACTTAGGATAATGATGTCCATCTCATTCCACCATCTTTCCTACCCCCATGCCCTCTCCCTTCCCCTCCTTTCCCTTTTGCCCTATCTAGAGCTTATCTAATCCTCCCATGCCCCCACCAACCATATTATGAACCAGCATCCCTATATCAGAGAAAACATTCGGCATTTGTTTTGGGGGGATTGGCTAACTTGACTTAGCAATATATTCTCCAACTCCATCCATTCACCTGCAAATGCCATGATTTTATTCTCTTTTAATGCTGAGTAATATTCCACTGTGTATATATACCACATTTTCTTTATCCATTCATCTACTGAAGGCCATCTAGGTTGGTTCCACAGTTTAGCTACTGTGAATTATGCTGCTATAAACATTGTTGTGGCTGTGTCCCTGTAGTATGCTGTTTTTAAGTCCTTTGGGTATAGACCAAGGAGTGGGATAGCAGGGTCAAATACTGGTTCCATTCCCAGTTTTCCAAGAATTCTCTCATACCGCTTTCCATATTGGCTGCACCAATTTGCAGTCCAACCAACAATTCAAATACATGTATTTTAAGTTATATGTTATTTATATGTTATTTATACTGTTAAAGTCTAATGTCTTCAAACTTATATGTTCAAGGAAAAAGCTTTTGTAAATGCACACATAATAGTGTTTATAGAAAGAACATAGGATGTGTTTGGAGTCCTGACTCTATCCCTTTTTAGCAGTGAGATTTAAGTAATCATATGAACTCTTTGCTCTTGGGGCACTCTTAGATTGGGGATCACAGGAAAGTATTTTATTCAGGCACCCTATCTATATAAGCAATTTGAGTGCCTCCAACTCACATATGTACTGCATTCTGATAGCCCAGGTTTGCATTATTTCATGAATTAATTGTAAACTGTCAGAGTATATGGTTGGCTTGCCAGGCTGCCTTCTTTACATCAGGGACCAGCCATCAGGCCCTGGGGCATTGCCATAGGTAAAAAGCTCAAAGCATCTGGGAGCCTCTGAGATGAGTTGAGAGTTAAATGTCAAGAGGAGAGAAGTGGAAACTGCATACTGTGAAGGAATCAGCTTGGGCTCAGGACCCCCTACTTGAATAGTATCATGGTCCTGTCTTGTGTCAAGTACCTAAAAATCTTTTCATGAAGGAGCACATAAATACAGGACTCTATAAGACATATGATACAAAATGTGAGGCTTGCTTATCCAGAAATGTGATCAGTGGTTTACCTCAGCTGCAGAATGATAGTATTGACACATCTTTTAATACAGCACGATCAGTGCTGTAGTGATACTGTATGCATAATTCTCAACACAGATCTTGACACACAATTGTCTCATGACAAGAGAAAATAGATTTAAAACATAATGATATTTCAAAATCAATAGTACAAGGTCAAAAATAAGTTCGCAATTCTTACAAATTTTCTGTTGCTAAATTACAAGCATGCCCTTATTTATTGACAAAGAGCATAGATGGTTGAAAAGTCCTTGTGGCTTCTGAAAATGATCAAATATGTTTTTTAAACAAACTTAAAGTACTCTACTGAACAAAGAGAACCTGAGGACTTGGAATTTATAAATCATTAGTTCTGAAATTTAGTGTGCATGAGAACCATTGGGAGACCTTGTTGAAACCTAGGTTGGACTCAAGTTCAGAGTTTCTTTTTCTGTAAGTGGGGCCCAAGAATTGACATTTCTAACAAAATTTTTAAGTGAGTCTGGTGTTGCTGGTACAGGGATTATTGCTATGAATTAATTTTCCAACATGGCTCTAAATTGTCAATATTAGATCTCTATTTGTATCAGGTTTGTGTTGTGAGAAAGAATTACTCACATCCATAGAATAGAATGCCAAAATGTTTTAGAAGGTACCCATCTCTGTCATATGCCCATCATTGTTTAAGGGTCCATAGCTTCCGTTTTAAATGTATATTATTCTATAATGTTTCACACATGTTAAAACAAAAGCAATTGATATTCCTCATTCTTGAATTATTCTGGGAAAAGGGCATGGTAGTAGAGATAAATCCATCAGGGGAATATGACTGTTAACAAAAAACTCACTATATTTTAAGAATTATGAATCATTTGTTGACCTTTCTCTCACAACTTTATTTAAATCATTATAACTGCTATTCTGTCTACATTTATTAACTTTACAATTATAAGTACATAAATGTAAAAAAGATTATGAAATACTTGCAGTTGAAATAGCTTTTTTTCTTTTTATTAACACTGTGACTAACAACTGAGCTCATATTTATTTTAAGCCCAGGTATTTTATAACCATCCTTATCATGTTGGAAGAACATTCTATTGAAATTCTAAATAAACATGCACATTCTCTAATCCTAATTTGAGACCAATGGGAATATATTTAAATAATGTTACAAACATCATAGCTATTTTGTTGCCAATTTTTTAAAACATGACTTTGAAGACATGAATTGCTGTATTGTTTTAAAACCAAACAAAACCCTTGGAATTTCTTGTGAGAAATGAAATTTGATCCATTTTATTTAATTATTTTGTTACATGATTAAAATGTTTATTGGTTATGTGGTTTGCCTATCCAACACTCTTCTTCCTATATTCTTCTCCCTTGTCCCTTGGTCCTGTTGTGACTCATGTGAATCTGGAATGAAGATAGTAATACCCCACAAAGAGACACCATCTTGCAGTCTGTGGTTTGCTAAGGCTAATAACTGTGTCTAACCTTCTGGCCACAGGGGCTGTAAAGTGTACCGTCACACTCTTTAAGCCAATCACATTGTAGTGTTACTCAAGGATTTGATTAGCAATGATGTAAGGATTTTATTTCTTTCATGGTACACAGATCAAAGCACACAATATGAGATCTCTGTGTAGTGATTTTACATCAAAGCAAAGCTAGTCTGAAGGTGAAACAATTGTTAGTAGCAATCATAAAGTAGATCTGGCTTAACATTATTGAACAACTGGGGGAATTTACTTACAACCAGCCTCTGTATGCCCAGGATATTCTTTAGTGGTTTAGTTAAAAGAATTTGTATAAAATTATCTGTTAAAAGGTATTTTTAATACATTATTTGCAAAACTTTAGCAAATGATAAAGTTCTTGAAAGTTTGATGTATGTCCTATGTAAAGTCTGTGTCTGTTTCATTCATTCTCCTTCCCTATTATCAACAAAAACAATAAATGACATGAATAAGAACAAATTGTGCTGAAGTTAAAAACTATACATGAAATTTAAGTCCCACCATATGCAAAAATTCCAAATAATTTGTAGTGTCTTGAGTTATCAAAGTCATATATAAATGCACAATTAAGATAAAGTATTTCAAAGTAAAGACAACTCAGAATAAATGTGAAACTATCAGTGATATAAGTGTGGGGCTGTGTGTTCACATTTTTTATTTTGAAGATTTGATAAGCATCTTGTTGTATTAATTGTCTGATAAAGGAAATATGAAACTTAATTAGCAGTCCATCTTCCCTGCCATTAATCTGTTGGTATTTCATGTATATAGAGATGGTATTGTTAGATCAGAAGACTCTATATGATTAACTTATTAACCATAGGTTGGTACAGTAGATAAATCAGTAAAAGAGCTGCTATCAGTATGGAAAAGAGTAAAATAGGATCTTGTGTTATAACTTCAGACTTCTGGTTAAACATCCTTAGATATTCTAAATTCGACTGTCTGGAGGTCTGTTATAGAATCTATATTTTCTTAGGCAGTTACTTTAAATGCAATTTGTATGAAAGACCACATTCATACTATGCATTGATATAACACTATGCTTATCTAAGCAGATTTTTAGTATATGGTTCATTAGCATTTAATATGTAATTTAATTCAATTGAGTTTATTTGAAAATAAAAGTATATATGAAGAGAGGTACACAGTAAAGCCTGGTCAACCACTCCAGTCCTCCTCAATAGTCTGTCATTATTGATATATTCCTGTGTATCATTTCAAAAATCTGATATGCATATAAATCTAATTCTTCCTCTGATGTGTAATTGATTGTGAAATTGCATCAGGGTGAAATAATCTATTTCCTAAGAAGAAGATAGGGATAAGCAAGAAGTATGGTGTTTGTCTTCAGTGTTAGACTCACCAAGATGATATCTATGCAGTGATGTTGGCTTCCTGTCAATTACAATTAGCAGTATTCATAGCTTTAAGGAACAGAGCTCCCTGTTATCATGACTGACTGCAATTAAAATACCAGTTTCTGGAATGGAAACTTACATAGATTAATATTTGAAATGTCAGTGTCTATTTGAAAAGATGATAACTGACAAATATATGTAATGCATACAGAATGGATGATGAAATTACTTAAATATGTACAGCAGAAAAAGAGGTTAATCTTTTTACTCTATGTACTAGAGGGCATTTGGAGATGAACTAGTGTTAAAGTTCTTATTTTTTTCTTATCTTTCATAATTGATAGCTAATTCATTCTAATGAAGCTGAGGAAACATTTGTCAAGGACTCAGAAGAATCAGCTTTCAATTAGACTTTGAACTCATCTAGTTTTGTAATCTTCATCAAGACATTTGTACTTGTAGTTTTGTAACAGCCTTAATTATAATAATATACTAAAACCCACTGACATAATCTCTGCCTAAAATATGTTTATTATTACTTAATTTTTAATAAGCTGGTTTTGTTCCTCCACATGTTGTATTTGCATTTATCTATCACAAACCCTAAGTTTAAAGAGTAAGTTCTTCTTCTCAGTTTATCATTTATTGACTTTTTTTCCCAGAAGAGGGCTGGGCATGTTCCTGGTCTTTGAGTAGGGTTGAAATATTGTTTATATACAGAGAGAAAGATTTATCTCTCAAAGCTGGATGTTTTTTAAATAGCTTTATTGATATGTAGTTCACATACTACATAATTTGTCCATTTAAAATAAAGTAAAACAAGAACAATTTTAAATGTATTTACAGAGTTTTGCAATTATTACCACTATTAATTTTGAAACTGTCTTTGTCGCGTCAGGCTTCTATAAAAATGCTATAAGCTTGGTGACTAATAGACAACAGAAAGTTTTTTTCACATATCTGGAAGCTAAAAGTGGAAGGTTGGGATCCCAGCCTAATTGAATACTGAGTCCTCTTCCAGGTTTCAGACTAAAACATTCTGCATTCTCAAAAGGTAGAATGACAATTTCTTCTCTGGGTCCCCTGCTTGAAAGACTAACCCCATTCATAAGTGCTCAGCTTTCACTAATAGACTCCCAGAGATCCATCTTCTTATACCATCATCTTGGGGTTTAGGATTTCAATGACTGCATTTTTGTGGAAACATAAATATTTAGATCAAAGCAAAAGCATTGCATCTTCATCATTTCAAAAAAAAAAAAAAAAAAAGAACCTGTACCCATTAGTAGTCAGTCCCCAATTACTTTTAATACCTGTACCCAGACCTAGGCAACCACCAATCTACATTGTATCACTAAATATTTTCATTTCTGAATACTTCATATAAATTGATAGGACTAGTGGTTGTTTATAAAATGTTTTCAGAGTCAATCTAAATTGTAAAAGTTAAATATACCTTATTTGAAATGTTTAAAAACAAGATATTTCTTGGATTTCAGATTTTGTTCAGGTTTTGAAATTTTCACGTACACATAATGTGTTATCTTGGAAATAAGTCTCAGCCCTAAACACAGAATTCATTTATTTTTCAAATCCATCATATATATTATAATATATTTTATATTATTACAATATTTTATTGTGTCTTTGTTTTTACTGTGACCCATGATGACATCATATATGGAATTTTCCAACTGTGGTGTCACGTTGATGCTTAAAAATTTCAGGTAATAAGCAATTTTGGATCAAGAATGCTCAACCCATGGTATGTATCAGTTTTCCATTTAATTGTCAAATAATATTTCATTATATGAATATAACACATTTAGATTTACTAATCATCTATTGAACATTTGGATATGAATAATGCTTTAATAAATATTCATGCAAAAGCTTTTCCATAGACATGGGATGTTTTTTTCAGATTATTTAGGTGATTTTTGAAAGTGTTCTTCCAATTCAAAGTTTGGACTTTTATTAAATTTATTCTTAAGAGTGTAATAATTTTCTGAACTATAGTAATATAATTGTCTTTATTTTTTCATTGTTGGTATATAAAATAGAATTCATTTTTATATGTTGTTCTTGTAGCCTCAAAACTTGTTAACTATACTTACTAGTTCTAGTAGTTTTATATATATACTTTTATTTTATTTATTTATTTTTATGTGGTTCTGAGGATTGAACCCAGCACCTCACATATGCTAGGAGAGTGCTCTAACGCTGAGTCAGAACCCCAGCCTTTCTAGTAGGTTTTTGATGAATTATTTAGTATTTTCTGTGTACATGATTATGCTATCTGCAAATAGAAAGTTTTATTTCTCCTTTTCTAATCTGGATCACTATTTCAAAGCTTATTATCTATTGTTATTTCTATTTTATTGAATAGTTGTTATCATGACTGTGTGCCAAATTTTGTCCAAAGTGTTTTCTCTATCTATTCATATGAACAGGAGTATCTTTTGTATTTTATTTTATCAATATAGTGTATTGAATAATTACTTTCAGATGTTAAACTCTATCTATATGCTTGGGGTTGTGGGGAAGTTGTGGAGATCATGGTGTAAAAACTGTTGGTTATATTACCAGCTTGCTGGTGTTTTTTGTTTGTTTATATTCTTAAATAGTATTAAACTGTGGTTTTCTTAATTATATCTTTGTTTTTAGTATCATGAACTTCTATCAACAGTCCTATCCATTTCTAAAAGTGTAGAAGCATAGGACACTATTATCATTGTTGAATTGTCTACATTTGTTTTCTATTGGGTCAGTTTTGATTTCATGTGCTTTGAGATTACCTTAGCTCCATGTATCTACAGAATTGCTCTGTCTTCAATTGTGTCAAAACTTTCACCATCATCATCTGTCCTTCTTTATCTCTAGTAATATGCTTTATTCAAAAGTCTACTTTTGTGCTGGGTGCAGTGGCACACTCCTGTAATCTCAGCAGCTTGGGAAGCTGAGGCAGGAGGATTGCGAGTTCAAAGCCAGTCTCAGCAAAAGCAGGGCAGTAAGCAACTCAGTAAGACCCTGATTCTATTAAAAAAAAATTGACTCAGTGTCTTGCTATAGCCCCATGGGTGAAGCTATGCTCACCTGTTCCTTTGTAATATACCCCTTGCCCTGTTTAGGATAGAATCTTCCATGGAAGTGCCTTGTGTGTGACCCCTTCTCTTAATGTGCCCTTGGGTGTGGCCTACCCAGGTGTCAGTCAACCTGCTGACAGTGGACATCATGAAGATAGACTCAGACCCCTGAAATCTGACCCATTTCCTCATTGAATAGCTTCTCCTCAATAAAAGGGGTCAGCGAGTGCTCTCCCTCTCTCTCTTCCTGCCAACCCTTAAGATCAGAGGAGCCATCACACAAATATTTGTATCTGTGCCTCTTGTGTGGTTATTTTGCACAGCCCAGTTAGCCCAGTTCAACTGGAGTGACCCCTGAGCCTTTTAGTCGTGAGAACAGAAACCTGGCACTATAGGTAACATATAGTTGGATTACAAGTCCTGGAATATCTGCATTTTGATTGGCTTTTATGATCCATTCCTTTTAGTAGTATTATTGTTATAGGTGTGTTTGCACTTAATTTTTACATTGTATTCACATTTGTCATATATTTTTGCTCATCTATTCTTTTACTGATTTATTTTTCTATTAAGTGAATATTTGCTAGTGTAACACTTTAATTTTTTTAAATGTGGTTCACTATATTTTGAATTCATTTTATAATGGTTACACTATTGTTTACTTCATTACATCTTAGTTTTAAGAAAAGCTACATCAGATTTATACTGACATCATTCCAGTGAGATATAGAAAGTTGCTCCTCTATAATTCTACCCTCTCTTCCTTTTTTATTAATAAATATTATATAAACAGAAATACATTGCTATAATTACTACATTATAATTTGTATGTGTTAAATATGCTGAGAACAAGAATATTGTTATAGTGTTTGTTTTCTTAGTCACACACTATTTCTCATTATCTTCATTTGTTTCAGTGCATTTGAATAAATCTGGTGGCATTAGTGTTTATATTAGGGTACATCAACAAGCAGCAAATTCTCTCAAATTCATAGAGTCCCTGTGACTCTCTGTGGTAGGTAAACTGATTCATTGACTACGAAGGCAGGAAGTATCCAACATTGTCTGATTTGTAAAATAAAAATATTATGTTCAAGAATTTGTCCAGTGATACTTTAGCTTTTCATGAAAAATCAACTTTATCCCATCTGTGTAAGACACTTTATAGTCTGAAGTCTGTGTAACATGACTTTTCTATTTAATGGCGGGAACTCAAGGTCATTCTCAGACCTGTTATGTAATACTTTTGATAAATCTTGTGTCATTTTTGTTGATGGTGTCTGGTCTTCTACTGATGCTGATGGAAGTGTGCAGCCCAGTTCATAACACTGTTGCCTGGAGTCCTCACTATTCCCAACATGTTAGTCCATCTGTCCCCATAGACTAGACAGAGATAAATGACTGTTTCATGTTTAGAGCTCTGTGAATCTTGCCAAAAGCTGACTTCTTTGTTTCCTGGAAGAAGGTAATTTGAATCCAGTGGAGAAAATATTGAATACATTTTAGGGGATAACAGGTTTTCCCTCCCATCATACTGAAACTGGAAGTATTCGTATTTCAGACTCCAAACATCAGCGTGATAGGGAAGTAAAATTCCAAGACTTTACAGCATTTGCCTGGGATGATGTATATGAACACAGAGATAAAAATGTAAAAGAATATCAAACTTCTGTAAGCATATGCCAGTTTTTTTTTTTTTTTACAAAGCCAGCTAATAGTAGCATCTTTAGATTACCATCACTTAGCTTTCTTCACTTTCCTAAGCCCTCTAAGACCCCTGGCTTTGAGATTCTGAAACAACTGTATATTTAACATAGAAATTTTCTTGAACCTATGTGTTGCATGAATTATATACACTTATGAATTCTTACTGACCAAATAAAAATTGATATCAATAATGTAAATTTCACTTTCTTAGAAAAGTGTTATGGCTTTTCATAAGCATAGTTGTTTTTAATCTCTTAAAATATACAACAACATATTTAAAATAGAACAAGTTGGATTTCTTTCAGAACAGATTCTCTCTGTTTTTTCTCAAGTACCTACTATTGCCCCTTCTATGAATATTTTTGGCCTAAAAATGATGAACAGGTGGCATGATGGTAAGATGCCATGTGGGTGTTAATGTGGCACTATGTTCTGCTGAAAAAGAGAAAGCGATTTCAAAATTTCATGTTGCCAATCTATTTAGTTGGCAACTGCAGACTAAGCTGTCATTGTATTTTACGAGCAGGCATGTTGCCATTATAACAGATGGTTATGAGTATTGACAGCCAAGTGATCATGTATGTACAACAGTTGTGGGTGTTGAAGGCAAGCTGCTCAGTAAGTAAGGTCAAATTGCAGTCTATTTAGAGTTCCACAATTAATATTAAGAGAGAGTGCTATGGATGCAACATATCTTATTACCCACTTCTTTCCTTGCCTCTTGAATAATTAAAGATATACTAATGAGATCTTTATGTTCCTTTTCCTAGTCAGATAAGGCAACTCTAAATTACAACAATTCATATTCCCAGTATTCAACTTGTGAACTATAAATATGCCATTAGTTCATTATTTTACATTTATTTTGTTTCCAAAAATTGGCTAAGAATTAAGGAAGAAACAATTTTTTTTGTTTCCCTGTTCTTTGGTTGCTTATGATTAAAAAAAAAACCCTGCATTTATAGAGAAGGAAAAAAAATGGATGTACAGAAAGGTGTCGTCAATCCAGAAAATGATACCCCAGAATGTGGCACTTTGGCATGCTGAGTGCTTTGAACAGAAGGATACTGAGAGGGTATCAAAAGCAAGAAGTTGTCTCTCACCCTCTCCCACTCTTGTTTCTCTTTCTTCTATTTCTCCTCTAAATCAAGTCATGAGAACTGAAATTCCTCTTTCTCTCTGATCGTGGAGACTAGAACTTCTCTCCCCCCAAAAAAGTCATAAAACCTAGAGAGGATATCCTTACTCATATCCAGGGAATAATGAATACAACACAGTGGGTCCAAGATAAATCTGAACCAACCTAGCTCAATTCTCCTGGTTCATCTCCATTTGATCAGACCTGTGTGTGTGACCACATTTCTACACAACTCTCCAGTCTTCAATAAAACTAAGCATTAAAGTTGTTTTTCCTGGATCTTAAGGTCTTCGTTTCTGAAAGCTCCAATACCAGATAAAGCTTTGATTAAATAAAATTACCAGCCTTTTGTTTATCTGTGTTCTGATAGGGAGGCTCTGCACTGGACATTAAAGTAGATGAGGAAAAGATATTGCAACTTTTTTCGTCTACCATAATAAAAGTGATAGAAATTCATAGAACAGAATATTTGGACTCTCAAGGGAAGTTGCCTAGAGAAAACAGAATTGGGGCATGGAAAGGTATGAACTTTCATCAGCAGAAGGGAAAAGTAATTTTTAACAAAGGATATAGCCTAAAGAATCCATAATCCAGGTGTAGTATAAGCTTTAAACAAAAATTTTGAAAAACTTTTTCTCAAAGGAGCCTGCATTCTTGTAACCTTTTTTCATCATTAAACTCTCAAGCGAAGCTAGCCAAGCCCTAAAAAACAAATGCCAAATGTCTGCTTTGATATAAAGAGAGCAACTAAGAACAGAACAGGAAGGAAGAGCATGAGGAAAAGACTACAGTAAACAAAGACGAATGGGGGGAGAGAAAGGGAGAGAGAAGGGAAAGCATATGGAAATGGTAGGAGACCTTCAATGATACATAAAATTATAAGAGGTTATGAGGGGCAAGGGGGAGGGAAAAAAAGGGAGAGAATTGAATAACAGCAGAGGAGGTAGAGAGGGAAGATGGGAGGGGAGGGGAGGAGAGGGGAGGGGGGATAGTAGGGGATAGGAAAGGTAGCAGAATACAACAGTCACTAATATGGCATTATGTAAAAATGTGAATATGTAACAGATGTGATTCTGCAATCTGTATTTGGGGTGAAAATGGGAGATCAAAACCCAATTTGAGTCAAATGTATGAAAGATTATATATCATGAGCTATGTAATGTTTTAAATAATCAATAAAATTTCTTATGATTGGAAAAAAAACTCTCACCATTAAAGTCTCATTTATAGATGCTCACTCAATAAATGATAGGAAAATACACAAAATTACTGTATAAGAAATTGCATATGAAAAAATATATTAGTGTTTTTAATCAGAAAATACATGATAATAATATGGCTAAGTAAGTTTAAATACATTATAGTAGTGATAATTATAAATCAAGTAACATTTGAAATAGTATGCATGCTAATTACTTCATATGCATCATTACATTTAACATCAATAGCAAATCTGTATGGTGGCATTTTATTCCTAGCTTAATAACAGATGGCACAGAGGTTTAACTACTGGTACATGGTATTACTTAACTGTAAGGATGGATTGTGATTTAATCTCAAGTTTGCTTAATTGCAAAGTCTGTTTTCTTAACTATTACATGAGATTTAGAAAATAATGAAATAATCCAAAATTAAGCAAAGCAGTTTAAAATTAATAATGTCATTTCTAATTTTCTGTTTTTCCTTGACATTGATGTGGACATTTCTAATGTGAGAGTAGTTTATTCCAAGGACTATTTCTTTCCCTTGAAAATTCACAGTTCTTTAAGTGTATGTGAAGAAGGTTGACCTTCTGAGAGCTATGTGTTAGGACTTTACAAGTTAGAGTTCTAGTTTATGTTATAGATTGAATTAGAGGTTCCATGTTATACCACATTATTACATGGTATTTATTTCTCTGATGATCCAAAGATTTTTTTAAAAACACTGTTAGAAGGTAAAGGCATGCATATGTATTTGTACCAATGTGAGCAAAAGTAGAGAGGACAAGTCTGAAGTATAAGAAAGAAGTAAGTAGGGGGAAGCATTGCTCCCTTCCTGAATGAAGAGGACTCCAGGGGACATTTGTTTCATTTTTGGAAACCAGAATAGAGAAAATTAAGAAGGATTGTAACTGCTTACACATAGCTGGAATTATAGTGCCACACAATTTATGGCTAGTCTGCATGAACTAAGCACTACATAACATGAATAGAAGGAACTCATAGAGAGATAATAGAAGACATGGGCAAGCTAGGAGAAAGTTCTTCAAAGTTTAAAGAGCTGAGATATTATGTGTGAGAATATCTTGATAATGTCTGTACTATTACAGGAGATGTGGGGTGAAGACTTAGATTCTGCATTGTTGATAATCTCGTGAGTGATCCTGCTATTGCTGCTGTCCATCCACACTGTGGGCAGCAAGGAGCTATGAGTCTATTGCCCAAATCCAGTGCTAAATAAGGGGGTGACCTCACTCCCAAGTACTAAAAGAGCAATGAGTGTGGCTGAACGAAAGAAGGATGACATTTTAAAAATCTAGTTTTATTAAAACTGTTTGTTTAAAGGAATCTACCCACTGAAATAATAATCGTAGATTTTACCATATGCATTTTACTTGTCTTCGCCGTCTTGGAGAATGATATCCACTACTTACATAGGAGTTTGCTTTCATGCACTATTTCCCTGAATTTGAAATATCTCGAGTAACTTGTAAATAAAAAGATGATTATGTTAGCATTCTTTAGACTTGAAGGAATGACTTTTGAAATATGAAGCAACTTCTTTATTTACTTATTCACTCATTTATTTATTTTTATGGTAACTAGGTTATCCTTTACTAGGGAGTCTCACACCTCATCGCTGACTGGACTTTTTTAACAGTTTTTTACTTAGTTTTTTACTTAGAAGGGTACAATTTCCTCTTTGTTTAGATTCAAGATATAGATATAGATATATTTTTTCCTTCCCCTAGTATCTGTGAGATCCCTTCCCACAATCTATCAAGATTTTAATCTGCCTGCAAAGCTTGTCCTGGTAAACGTGCTCTCTCTTGCTAAATACAGGCTTACAATCTTGATAGCAGTAATCAGGTAAATAACTAATAAAAATTATTAGAGATCTACTAGCTGAAATTTATCAAGTACTTCAACAATTAATAAATCATTGAGTTAATGATAGTGTTCTTCTGTGTAAGAAAAAAAAGATCCTTACTGAAATAACAAAATGTAACATATAACATTGAGTTAATCATTGAAATTCACTATTTTATAATTTGGTGAACATTAAGACCTGAGAAAAGCTACAATATTGAGCATATTTGGACTTTTCACAGTAAACTTAAATTTTAGACTGCTTTTGCCAAAAGGAAACTTACATTTTTAGCTTGAAGAAGATAATATTCATATATCTAAACATATTAAAGTTTGAAGTATATACTTGACACAATTGTATTACATTACTTTCTCCTCTATCTGATCCTCCTTTCTTAGGGCATTTATTTTAGAAAAATAGTCACTTTGAGATTTGAATCTTTTTTAAAGTTACCTGTCAATTTCGCCACCTAGGATTGTCTTTCACAAAGACCTTGGAGCCATTTCTTTAAAAGTATTAATCAGAGAAGACAATGCCCCACTTCCTTGTCTCTAGTGGATAAGAAATTAATTTTGTCCTATCCTGGAGCCTATTTAACTCCTGCCTTCAACACCAGGGCAGCTTACTTGTGTTTTCTTAACTAATCAATTGTTAGTGCACCTATTTACCATATCAAACATGACATTTTAAAACTTGTACTCATTGGAATGACTATTTGGAGCTAATTAACAAATTAACATGGCAATTACCTCATATAAGTATCATTTTTTGTGGGGGAGAACACTTCACTCTACTCTTAGCTTTTTTTTTTTAATAGGGAATTGAACTTGGGGCACTTAACACTGAGTCTATCTCTGGCCCCTTTTTATTTTGTTTTATTTTATTTTATTTTAATTTTGAGGTAAGTTCTAGAATTGTTTATATTTTTTAAAAAATCATTGATATTTTGATAGAGATTCCTTTGAATCTATAGGTGGCTATCAAATTTTGAACAACAACAACAAAAAAAGAATGCCTGAATAGAGGTATAACTATATAGAAGTTGAATCAGTAATCAAAACAGAACCAATAGGATGGATAGATGCATATGAATGTGATGGAATTAAGTATGGGAATTGACCCACATGTGCATCGAGTCCAAAAGATGAAATTAACTTTCTTAGTGCCTTTTGTTCTTCTTCTACCATTAATGGATTGAAAGATGCCTTCACAAATTGATGAGGGTGAACCTTCTTTACTCGGTCTACTGATTTGATTGCTATTATTTTAAAGAAACACCCTGGATGACATACCTAGAAATAATGTTTTATCCACTCTCTGAGTATCACTCAAATCAGTCAAGTTAACAAAAGTATTTCCCACAATGAAGTAATAAGAAGCCTTACTATAGCATTTTAAAGTACATGTTAGTGAAATGTAAAAATTTATATGAAACTTTCTGATAGTAGGAAAAATTAGATGATCTCCATGGTTATTAAATCTAGAAGTAACTCAGATATATATCATTTGTAAGAAAATAATTACTTTGATAATGGTAGTGCATTGATATTATTAAACTGTAGTAGTAATAGATGATAGATTAGGAGATATTTTGGATTGGTTGGCTTTGCATTACTACAATGAAATAACTGAGGCAGCTAATTTTGTAGAGAGATGTTTATTTTATTTATACTTTTGGAGGTTCAGAGTCCAAGATCAAATAGGCCCTGTTGTCTTAGTATACCCCAAATTAAAAAAAAAAAAAAGAAAAGAGAAAAGGAAAAGAAAAAAAGAAAAAGAAAATACTGGTAATATTAGTAAATTCACAGTTATCTAAATTTTATAGTTAAAAGAAACTTACATGAATATACTTTAATGCTATATATATGGCATGTTAAAAAAATCACACAGAAAACAAGAAATGGAAACACAAAATACTAACAATAACCAAATAAAACATTGGAAAGTAAAACAAAACTGGAGGAATCACATTTCTCGATTTCAAAATATATTACAAAGCTATAATATTCAAAGTATTATGTACCAACATTAAGAAAGACATACAGAGTAGTGGAACATAATATAAAGTTCAGAAATAAAGTCACACAGAATTCAACAAATTTATGACAAGTTTTCCAAAATACTCAATGGGGAAAGGGTAGTCACTTAAACATATTGGTAAGGGTTCTAGATATCTACAAGGAAAACAATGAAATTGAACCATTTTATTTCTTACACCATATACAAGAATCAATTAGAAATGTATTAAAGACTAAAATGTAAAAAGACACAACTGAAAACTTTTAGGATAATGCAAATTAAAAAGCTTCTCATCATGGGTCATATCCATGATTTCTGTGAAGCATGGAAAATAATAAAAAGACAACCTAGAAAAAGAGGTGATATTTGAAAACCATATATCTGATAAATCTTTAATATGGAAAATATATGAAGAATACCTACCAAAAATTGACTAAAAATGTGTGGAAGAAGGGGAGAGTGATGAGACAACTAGGATGACAACAAAAGGATTCAGACTTCACTTTTCCTCACAGAAAACCAAATACAACTATCCAGTGACAAAATAACCACCCAGAATATCTCAGAAATAACCCACAGTTTGGGACCATCCCATGGGCCACAAAACATTATAAAACTGTGATCAGAACTTAAGAAGAAAAAAGAATATTTCTAATTTCAAGTCACTCAAGGTAACATCATGTGCAAAGATCATTCCAGTCTCAGATTGGGGTCCAAATCCAAACTTTTTCCAACATTCTAGATTGGAAAAAGTGAGAGCAAGGCAGGTGTCTGGCTTTCATGCCATTATGGATGTCTTGGCAAGAAATATATTCCTGCCTCTTCTTATGAGAAGCTCTGGCAATGCCTCTAGGGCTAAAGTTCCTAAACAACAACAACAACAACAACAAAAGGAATAGGAGTAGGACTAGTAACTTTAGGACATGAACATGTGGTGACTTGCCCTTTCAGCCAGGTAAAGTAGCAAATCCTAGAAATTCTATATCTACAAGCCATGTTGAAGGATGCACAATATGGTGCTCCCAGAGGGAGTTCCAGGTGGGCCTTCTTAACGTCATCTGGGCCCAACTTTGGGATTCCCTTTTATATTCATCCATTTTAGCTCTTCTGCAAACTTCAAGACCCAGAATTAAGGTGTGCCAAAAATTTTACATTTACCTCAAATAAAAGGAATTCAGCAATCTTCAGAGAACCATTTAACAGATATAACCTTAAAAAAATGAGCACAAGACCTGCTAGATGGCAGAGATGGAAATAAGTGCCTTATTTTTTTTCAGTGGAAGACATAGATTCATGTCCTTAAAATAAAGAGCAAAATAGGAACCATGATGTCACCAAATTGAACAAATAAGGCATCAGTGACTGATCCTTTCAGACGGATATGAGACATCTTTTAAAAATGTCTCTTTTGCAGAAATTCAGTGAACTCCACAAGAACAATAAAATCAATTTAAAAATATGTCATGGAAATTAAGCAAAGAGTTTAAAATAATTAAAAGCAAACAAAAATTCTGGAGATGAAACTTCAGTGAATGAAATAAAGATCACAGGGACACAGCAGATTTGACCAAGGAGAAAAGTTTAATTCAGACCCATTGAAAATAATATCAGAAAAGGAAAAAAAAAAGAAAAAAAAAAGATGTCCAGAGAAATTAATGTAATACATGGAATGTAAGAGACAAGTTCAAAAGAATACATCTAAGGGAAACCAGAGTTCAACAGGGACCTGAAAATGACCAACGCATAAATATTCTGTCTAGAAGAATAATGATAAACAATTTTAAACATGGAGAAAGATTTAAATATCCAGGTATAGGTAGATTGAAGGTCCAAATCCAAATTTATTCCAAATATCACTACTTCATGACATATTGTAATCAAACTCTCAAAGGTAAAGACGGGAGAAGAACTTGAAAGAAACAACAGAAAAGAAGCAAATAGCATTTATGTACAGATGTACCAATAAATTTTAAGAGAGACATTTTAGGTGGAAATAGGTATTCCTATTATATGAAATAAGTTGAAGTAATATATGGTTAAGCATTAAGGGATCTCTTTCTACAGTATCATGAACTAAACACCATTACATACATTTTTAATCTCCTTTCTGTTGTATCACAAAAATAGCAGTGTTATTTACATATTTAAACTAATATATCTTTAATTTAATGAGTGGAGTGTCAAGTATTCCAGAGAGCTAAAAATAACATTGGTTGATTCACAAAGGCTAGTCAATTCCCATCTTCTACATGGAGTGTGTGTGTGTGTGTGTGTGTGTGTGTATAGAGTGATAATAGTGATTGGGAGACCAGTGTCTGAGATTGGGTTCCCTGATGACTTCATGGCTGTGGCATGCTTGGTGCCTGGGAAAGTTTCTGTGAAAAGTGGAGGATGCCTGGTTGCTATGGTAATGCCCTCCATAGGGATGCTCTGCGCTATAGACTTATCCATCTGGACCTTGCTCTCAGGCACATAGCTTCTGGGAACGAAGGAATTCTCTTGCTAAGACCACCAAAATGTTTCAACAGCTCTGCTGCTCCTGAACCTGCCTGCATAACAGTAACTTTAAACAATGGATTTTCTTGAGAGCTACACAATGCTCCTAACACTGCACATTACAACTGTAGAATATAACTGAGGAATAACATACATAATGTTGCCAACACTATAAGTTTCATAAATATAATGAAAAATGCTTATATAGTATTTAATCTGATTAATAAGACATATATAATAAAGATTGCTAGCATGATTTTTTTTGACCTGCTTCTCCATCAGAGAGCAGTGCTCCACTAAATTCCAGCTGTTTATCTTCAAGATCTGAGTATGTGAGTCTTTATTCTTCCAATACTCCCATTGTCCCTCACCAGAACCTGCTAGTTTGGCTGCACTAGTCATGGTGTGTGTTAGTCTATAAAACAAGTTGGAAGTAATGTTTTTTTTATCATTTATCTTGAGTTTACCAAGGAATTCTTTCTCATTCGAATATTACTCCAATATGAACGGCCTGAGAATTCTCTTAGAGAAAAATCATATTTATTTAGTTCTTGGCACACTCTGTTTCCAAATTCTGAGCTAAAAGAAAAAAAAAAGTAAGAATGAGTTGACAAGTGCATTCAGTTGGAAAACACTGTAGTCAGTCTAATTTCTAAAGATGAAAAGGTTAATGGAGTATGTTGCTTCATTGTGGAAATATAGGAATAATGTTCTCTTTCCTGTTAAAGTTAAAACCATAGTTTTAGTTTCCCAGTATGTAACAAAAAATGTTTAGTAAACTAAAACTTAAATTTTATAATGTGTGGTAAGATGGAAACATTTTAAGTCACAAAACCTTATAACTAAAATATAGCCATTTTCAGCTTCCCTCTATATAAAATCTATGTCCATATATAGACAGAAATACAAATCCTGATATCTATGTCACAATCCCCAAGCATGATCTCTCTTTGTTCTGTCTTTCAATCATAATGTGTTTAGTATCCTCATGATCCAATCATAACAAAAGCCCTTTCCTTTTTCCTCCCAAATTTTTAATGAGCCAATCACATAGATTATAACCCTGACCTTCTCCTATCAGAAAAAAAAGGGCAGTCCTGCATTAGGGATAGAAAAAAGGTGGACTGCCCACCCAACTGTGTTTGCTTGCCTGATCCTGGCTGGTGACACACCCTTCTGCAGAAGTAACTGAGGTTGCTCTGTTGCCTTACTATTAACTTTAAAGCATGTGTCTGATTCTTGCAGCACCCTAATATTTCTCACAGGACAATAATTCTGATTTTTTAATTGAAATACATATAATTTTTCTCTATTTTGATTTTAAATATTTTTTAAATACACAACAATGGAATGCATTACAATTCTTTTTATACATATAGAGCACAATTTTTCATATCTTTGTATATAAAGTTTGTTTATGCCAATTCATGTCTTTATACATGTACTTTTTTGCATTACAATTCTTATTATACATATATACCACAACTTTTCATATCTCTGTATATAAAGTAGGTTGACACCCAATTCATGTCTTCATACATGTACTTTGGATAATAATGTGCATCATATTCCACCATCTTTGCTAATCCCCTGCTGCCTCCCTTTCTCTCCCTCTCCTCTTCCCTATCTAGAATTCATCTAATCCTCCCATGCTGCCCCTCCCAACCCCACTATGAGTCAGCCTCCTTATATCAGAAGAAACATTGGACACTTAATTTTGGGGGATTGGCTAACTTCACTTAGCATCATCTTCTTCAATGCCATCCATTTACCTGCAAATGCCATGATTTCATTGTCTTGTATTGCTGAGTAAAATTCTGTTGTGTATATATGCCACATTTTTTAAGGTAAAACACAACCATTTGATAATAAATCCCTGTTAGAGCCTCCAGATCACAAACCTTACCCATATCTGTAATGTGGAGTCCCTGCTCATAATAATTGTAACATAATGTAAACATTGTTCTTGTCTTCAAAGTTAAACCTGTGTGCCTTTAATATAGTTAATGAGCAAACACAAAATAATAGCATTTAGTCTAGTTATGCCATGAACATAAAACTGAATTATACCCAACTTCTTTCTAGTTTGAATTTGAAAATGATTCCAAATCATATCCATGACCAATTCTTGACATAAGTTTACAAATCAGGTTATCAAAAGCAGAGTGCTTATATTTGAAAAATGAATTTTCATGAAGCTTCCCTAAAAGAGCTCACTCTATTCTGTCTAACATAGATGTTAGTATATAGAAATGAAATGTAAAAGCATTATTCCCTGTAAATTAGAGGAAAGAATGGAATACAAAGTTTCAATGCACATCTTTGTCATGAGTGAGCTATCATTAACAGACCAAGCATATTTGTGTCTTTCCACAATGTCAATTTATTGAATAACAATAAATTCAGCTACACCACTTTGTTTGATGGCAGTTTACTGAATATTTTCAGGTCACCAGGTAGTCAGAACTGGGCAAATACAAGTTTTTTTATTTCAATCTTAATTTCTAATATCTACAACACTTTAGTGACATGTCACACTTTATACAAATATATACGTGTGTGAGTGTGTGTGTATGTGTGTGTGTTTGTGTGTCACAGAAAGTATTAAGACAACAACAGAGTTACAGGAAGCTGTGTGAAGAGCACAAATAGATAGAAATATGCATGTAATATCAAAGAATCACTGTAGGTCATTAGATAAGGATTTTAAGAAACTAGTTCCACAGAGTTGTCAAAGCAGAAGTTCCAGATGGACAGCAGTTTCAATTTCAGAGTTATCAATTTGGAGTGTCCACTCAAGGTGTCCACTTGGAGTTTCAGTTTCAGGCAAGGTCTTTGAGAAGGCCATGCATGGTCATTGTTGGCAGGAAAAGCGATGCTCTGCTGAAGCATAATGGGAATGGAAATCAGAAGTTTGTCACTGGTGATTTTCCTGGGTAGGGCTTGTGATAAGAATACCACTTGGTCTCAGAGTGCCCACTCTTATGGACCTCGAGTGAGTAGGTTTCTTCATTTTGTGGTCTGGTGTTTTGATTAGTATATATATATATATATATATATATATATATATATATATATATATTTTTTTTTTTTTTCCTATCAGTTTGACATGCCCATCCATGCACCTATTTCTGATTAATTCAATAAGTTCACAGGAGGTTATTTTTATTAGCACATTAAATTGTTTATCAATTTGTGCCTTATGTTTGTGCTGGGCAGATGGTGGTTGTTTACTTGTGTAAACAAAGTATAGAGTCATTCCTCTTCAGCATGTAAACTTAAAATCAAGTAGCTTATGGCAAATTCCTGTTTTACAAAATGGAATACCAGGTATAGGCATTGTCTAGAAATTAACCTTTTGTAGAGAATGGAGTAATTCATAGAAGGGCACAGACTGCTATCCAAAATCTTATTATCAAATACTATTTTCTTTCTGAGTGTTTCAGTGCACACTGGTAATCCCAGCAATTTGGGAGGTTGAGGCAGTAGGATCACAAGTTCAAGACCAGCCTCATCGATTGAGGAAGGCCCTAAGCAACTTAGTGAGACACTGTCTCAAAGTAAAAAAAAAAAAATAGTCAGATGTAGCTCAGAGGTAAAGCATCCCTAGGTTCAATCTCTAGTATCAAAACTGAAAATTAATTAAATAAATAAATACTACTTTCTCATTTCAACATTTAAAAAATATTTACAATGTTTTAATTGCAAAATAATGTCATTTTAATTATTCTTCGTGGTTGATAAAATTCATGAATCATCAATGTACAGAATACTGTTATAGGCATTTAGTATTCAATGTCAGGTACAATATTTTTGTCTTTACAAAGATTATATTCTATTGAGTGAGACAGAATAAATAAAATAAATAAATAAAATTCCTAGTAGTAATTTTTAATAATTTTAATCAATTTAGTTACATTTCTACAAGCAACAGATTTGATATTCTTGTCAGGGGCACATTTATTAACTTAAATATTTAAAACAAAAATTATACTCCTCAAACATTTTTTTGATTATTTTATGAGAGTAAAACCATTGTCTTTCTAAGATAGCAGTTTATTTTGTCAAATACAAAATACTTTATTCTTTTATAATTTAAAATAATATATAAAATACATAAAATATAGTTAAATTATTTTGCCAGACATCAGTGTGAAGAAACAGTATGTGCAACATTGAAATACGGTTACTAGGGCTGGGGATGTGGCTCAAGCGGTAGCGCGCTCGCCTGGATTCGATCCTCAGCACCACATACAGACAGGGATGTTGTGTCCGCCGATAACTAAAAAATAAATATTAAAAAAATTCTCTCTCTCTCTCTCTCTCTCTCTCTCTTAAAAAAAAAGAAAGAAATACGGTTACTATGGCAGCCATGAACTTTGTAAAGTCAAAGTATCATTTTTGCTATAAAACTCCATAAAATTTAAACCTTAATTAGAAGTCTCCCAGGAAGTCATAACTGGTGAAACTTGTTATTTTAAACTTTATTCATATTTTAATGAATACATATTTTAAAATAGTGCCAACTCTTCTGAGTTAAAAGCATTTATAGCCTACCTACTATCTAAGAAAGAACCCAAAGATATTGGGGTTCTCAGAATTAAATTAACACAGTAGATAAAATATATCAAAGAAAAAGAAATAGATTCTTCATAGATGAAAAGATTCATAATAAAACATTTCTGTATCTTTTTGAAAAATTTCTGAAATATTCAAATTAACAGAATAAATATATTTGTATTCATCTCAAACAAGCCTGATATTAACTAAAGTAATGGCATAAAAATTAATGGCTGAAGAGATGAGGTTAAAATAAAGACTGAAACCCTAATACTAATACTTCTGATCAAGATAGTTTTTACTCTTACAAACCATCTTCTATACATCTTCTGAAAGGATAACACTACAAAAATATTTAATGCAGTATCACGATGTATGGTATTGTCTTAGAACTAGAGGCATGAAGAATAATTTAATAAAAATCACATAATTTAAGGCAAATTTGATTAGATAAGAATTTCTTAATATTTATAAAGATGTTTCAGACAGAATCTCTGGATACTCACTGCTGGTAATACATTAAGATAAATATACTCAAAAATACTTGTGAATTAGAAATGTTTATGTAATGATTGTAAATAAATAGTCAGACTTGTGGGGAGGGACCTTGTTCCAAACTGAAAGGATTAGTAACAAGTATTTTGAAATAAGTAGCTATAAGTAATATATCTTATAAATAAGGTTTGCAAAAGTTTCAGTTCAAGGAACCTCATTATAGAAGGTAATATAAAAATAAAAACACAATAACTAAAAGGAAAAAAAAAAACAATACTACTGTAGTTGAAACAAGCTTGATTTTCTGCATCCTTCACTCACAACATAAACTGCATTTTAATCTTGTGATACCTGTAGAAGACCAAGAAGGATTGCTCAGAACTGAGTAGCCTACACATTAAATTCACATTAAATGAATTATGAGGCAGTTAGAGAAAATCTCTGTGGGTTTTAACTATTGTATAAGCAAAACAGTTTTTTTTTTTTAAGGCAGTGACAAAACTGACATGATGTTTCTGGAAACACTTTAAATTTTTAAAATTTCACTTTAATTTCTATGAAATAACCATACTCATACTGTAGACATTTGATCTAAGCTCAATATCTTCTCATATTGAGAAAAGTTACTCAAGAAAGTTAGAACAACAATAAAACACAGACAAACAAAAGCAAACAATGTTATACTGCTTTGAAGAAGTATGTAACACTGGCGAATGTATTGCAATGTATTGTATCTAATAGAAATCCAACAACTGGAAAATTTAAAAATTTCATAGATGTTATAAGCATAGGAACAATGGAAGATTTAAAAGAAAGCAAAAAATCAACTGTAATAAATTGAATTAATCCAAATAATTAATTATTTCATTAAGAAAAAATTCACCATTTCATGTATGTAAAATTTAAGAGTGCTAAATATATATTTTCAAAATACTAATTGAAAAATTAATAAGGCCACTGTAAGTCATGTTATAACTAATTGAATTTAAGGTTAAGCAACACTTGGCTCATTAAAAAACTATTATAAAAAATATAAAGCACTTTATTTTTTAAGTGCTATGATGTTTCTATTACTGATGTTACTCTTTATTTGAAAACTGAAAAGCAAGCAAGCCTCTGCTAGATGGGTTTGCACATATTATAGGATTTGCTTGGTTCAAACATGGTATTACAGGAAAATGTAAAGACTTTCTACACAGATCCTGAATTTTTAAGACAAGATAAATTTAAATTAATGTAGAAGAAATGATCATACAAATAAACAATAATTTGATGGTTTATATTAACATAATCTGCATAATCACTAAAATGGTCAGTGTTTTAATACATAATAAGTAGTGGTAGAATTTCAAAAGGGAAGACAAGATTTGTCTGGATTCCTTTATTTTTTTTTATTTTTTCTGGATATAAGGCTTAAATATGAATTTTGCATATGATGTCTTGGTCTCTCATTTTGTCAGAGGAACCTGCTGGTAGATTCTAGATAGGATTATCTATTACCTTACTGCCACAGGATAGCAATTTGTAGTTTATCAGATCTAAGTTTATTTAATTTTTATTTATTTATTCATTTATTTATTTTTTATTTTTTTTATTTTTTTTATTGGTTGTTCACAAATTTCAAAAGGGAAGACAAGACTTGTCTGGGTTCCTTTATTTTATTCTTTTTTCTGTATATAAGGCTTTAAATATGAATTTTGCATATGATGTCTTGGTCTCTCATTTTGTCAGAGGAACCTGCTGGTAGATTCTAGGTAGGATTATCTATTACCTTACTGCCACAGGATAGCAATTTGTACTTTATCAGATCTAAGTTTAATTAAAATTGACCTACTGCTTCTTACATTCAGTTATAATTATTTTGTCTTAAATAAGAAATAAAACTTGAGATGTGGAATAATTCAAGTGACTTATGCAAGGACACCTGCAACTTTGAAAGGAAAAACAACAAAATTTTTGCTTGATTTTTATGTGTGTCATTATTTTGAACTATGCATAATTTAATAACTTCTTCAAACATAAATTCTTAGTTTCATAGATATCACCCTTGAAGAATCTGGAATGGTCCCTAAGTTTCCACTTCTTTTTATTTCTATAGTTTAAACAATAGTAATTTTATGTTATTATAATAATTATTACACATATGCTATTATATTTTATTATAGCGATTATTACAAACAAAATAAACCAATTAAATAGATAAATTAATAAATGCAAGTAAATCTTTAAAATCTTACCTATTAAAATTAATGTTTCTGTGTTTTGACATAAGATTTTTAAATTGATTTGCTAGTTTCAGAATTTGTTAATTTTATGCTTACAAGTGCTTTCCCTGTCTGGAACATATGAATTTAATAGGATGTAGTATAAATGAAATTTCTAACATTTTCTCCAAATTTCAATAAAATGATCCCGTTTCATTTATTAAATATATTTAATACACTTACTGGCCTAAAACAATATGTCTAGTATAGAGTAAATTCCTATGTGTTTTGAGTTACATTTGAGTTAATTAAGTTTTATGATTTTTCCAATACCACTTAAAATTAAAACTACACACCCTGGTATAATAATCTTTATTTAAAAAAAATCAAGGTTAAGGAATACATTTAAACACAAACATACACATTTAATTAATATTTTTCTACTAAAATTAAAATTGAAGCAGTCTCATGGTTTCTGTTTTCTAATAAAACAATTTTCACATACAATGTATTACTTTTTTCTGCTCTATTCTTTGGCTGCTAACCTGTGATTAAAGAGAATTCAAACTGGGTAGTAGTGCATACCTGTAATCTCAGGGATTTTGCAGGCTGAGGCAGGAGGACTATCCATTCAAAGCCAGCCTGAGCAATTTAGGGAGGCCCAAAATAAGTTAGTGAGACCCTATGTCAAAATAAAATCCAAAACGGGGCGGGGGGAGAGGGTAGCATGTGGGTCAGTGGTTAAACACCCCTGGGTTTAATCCCCAAAACCACAAAAACAGAGAGAGAAAAAGAAAAAGAGGGAGAAGACAAAAGTCAATGTCAACTGCTTAATTAATGAATTTAATTCTTATCGATCTAGGATGACTATTAGTTATAAAAAGTGATTATCACCGTGTTCATCATTTCCTGAATTTTTTATCATGATTAATAGTTTGAGCATAATAGCATCAAACTTCTGATTCTTGAATGTATTTTATTGTTTGGAAGCCTCTGAAGTTCATTACTACTTCTGAATACATGTAGGGAATTTATTATAGTCAATTTCAAGGCAGCAAATCTCAAGTCCTCTCTGAAATCATCTCTTTAAATGAACTGAAATAATCTATTGACAATGCTAAAAGAAGCAATTTATTCTATAGATTGGGATATTTTTTTGTAAAGTCTAATTATTTTAAACTTAAAAAAATAAAATTTGAATTTAAGTGCAGTGTAAAAATATGAATTTATGAAACCCACTTATGGAGACAATTTTTAAATTGAAGTACAATATTATCTGTAGTATTTGTAGATGCTAAAAACACTTTGATGTATTTTGCTTTTTAATTTCTCTTGATCTTTATGCTGTGCTTTTAAAATATCAGATGATCTAACATATATGATATTGCTATGCTCATGGAGAATTCAATAGTAACAACTATGTACTTGTTATTATTTTTTTAAATATACAGGCCAACAAGAGCCTCCTCTAACCATGTTATTTTAAGGATTATTCATTGAAGGAACACTTTGAGAGGTTTACATTTCTGAATAAATATTGCTATATATTCAAGACTGGTTCATGCTTGCAATCAAAGACTCATTTACTCAAGAAGCTTTTAAGGTTTACTAAAATGATATGAATGTGTTATCATTCACAATTCATGGAAGGTTTTCATGAATTTTTGCTCTAAGGTAGCAGCTTTAAGTGCCTCTGAGTGGAACACAAGAATTATCTTTTACTCTCCATAAGAAACCATGACTCCATGAAGGTGCTTGATGGATTGACCTCACCATTGTACTCACTAAGATTAACACAATGCCAAATAAGAATAATGAACATGTACTTCTTGAGTGTTCCCATTACTGCAAATTAATTAAATTGACTTTTCATAGAATTCTTCTTGTATGAAAAGATTTTAGATCAGTATCTCAGGTAAAAAAAAAAAACTCTAATGAAGATTTGGTTACTTTGTGTATGAGAGAACAAAATTCATTATATTAAATTCTATACAGTTACTCTACTATAAAATTCATTGTTCTTTAGAATTTAGTATGTACAGCTTATAAAAAATATTGGTTGCTGTGTAATTACTGATAACATCCAATCACATGCAAATTATAACGTTAAAAAGTATAATATTGTAATTATATGATAGAAAGTTAGAGAAAATATAATACAGTCATTTGAAATCATTGGGAGTAGTGTTTTATTTAATCTGTTATTCAAACTTGTTTTCTCTCCTCATATTTTGAAACACTCCTATATAATTACTTGATATTGAAATCACAATATGTCCATAATTTCAAACTAATGTTATAAGAATGTTAAAGCAATGCAATCTCCTTAGTTATTTATTGTCCTGAGCATGCTTTAAATGAGATCATAAAATATTTATTTTTTCTTTGTAATGTAACAAAATCTGCCTAAGTTATACAATCATAATAATCATCCTTTAAAGTAGTTTTAGGAGTGAGTGATTAAAATGATTACCTACCAACAACCAAAAAAACCTATGTTGAATTCATGTTCAGACACAGTAATTTAAAGGTGTCATTTCAAAGCCCAGGGGCTATGAAAAATCTACTTTTGAAATCATTATTTTTTTATAAAACCATACCTTTGTGCTAGTACTGTTACAAAAGTGAAAATAGAGTGCTCAGTGCAAAGAAAATCTTCATTTTTTTTTACTGACAATATGTACTCAGATTCATATTCACTGTTTACTAGTTTAGTACATTCCATGTCATTGATGTAATATAAGATAGATAAAATATATAAAATATATAAATAAAGATATATAAATAAAATATAAAATATTGATAATTTGTAAAACAGACATGTTTATGTAAGGTCATCCTTAGGGCAAAGCTATTTTAGTTTATTGTAGTTCATTTTCATAACTTTCAAGAATTAAAAAAAATCCTGTTTTGCTGAATTTATGAATATTAATTCTTTTGGTACTCAATATAAATGGATTTTCTCATCATTTATCATTTTTATAAGAATGAGAGAAGTAATAAAACCTACATGTCTTATACAAGTTTCTTTGATCAATGTCACTCATCAATAAAGTTTAATTAATATTAGAATGTCTTAATTATTTCTTATGTATCATATTAAAATATATTCTAAAATGGAAAATGTTACATAATCTTTATAAATGTGATATAGGTAACAACATATGATAAAAATAATATATTTAAATATCAAATTCAATTCAATATAATTATTTGCAAAGATTTTATTCCAGAACTGAAAAGTTGATACTAAAATTCTTATGAAAAAATAAATACCTGAGGATCAACAATAACTTAGAACCCTGAGATAGAAAATCCATTAGAAAGAAATAAGCCTGCCAGTTCCCACAATTGGTGACAATTTATGTCACCCATAATTAGCAGTATGATAGTGATATATGAACAAGTTGCCAGCAATGGAATAAAATTAAGCACATATTTGGGTATGTGATAAAAAGAAACTTACAATATTGATACAAAGAAGCATTTTAACAAACATTGGGATACTGAGATGAATAAAATATAAATATAAAATTGGATTATAATTTTCATGTAATATGTAACAATAAACTCCAAATTAATAAGATCAAAATGCATAGTTAAGCCTCACCTGTACAAAAAGAAACATAGATAAATTCCTTTTAAATGAGAAATGAGAAGGACATCTTTGAAAATCTAGTTGCAGGGTGAAAAGAAATAAGGTGTATTTAATTATACTATTTAAATGACACAGCAAAAAAAAAATACTCTTATTAATGTAAAACTTTTCAGATGAAAAGTTGAATGAGTTTACTTGCAATGTGATTTTATAAGGGACAAAATATTTTGAAATAAAGAAGTATTAAAAACATACAGAACAGAAATTGAACATAAATTTA